>NC_138374.1:94997815-95038467 GCF_054177405.1 Leptonychotes weddellii | reverse complement strand
TGGTCAATAACTTCTAACAACAGCTATTTATTGTGATCCCTGGGTTAGGAACTGCAACAAAGTAATAGTCCCTAAACATAAGGAAGTATATGCACATTCTTAAGTGGGCTTGTCTTACTGAATAAACCATATAGCAATGATCTATGTGTGTTATTTAGTATGATGCTTTTTTATTTTTATTTATTTATTTTTTGCTGTTAAAGATTTTATTTATTTATTTGAGAGAGAGAGAGAGAGTATGTGTGGTGGGGTGGGGGCAGGGAAGGGAGGGAGAGAGAATCTTGAGCAGACTCCTCACTGAGCAGGGAGCCTGAAGCTCAATCTCATGACCCTGAGACCATGACCTGAGACCATGACCTGAGCCGAAACCAAGAGTCAGAGGCTTAACCGACTGAGCCACCCAGGCGCCCCTAGTATGATGCTTTTAAAAATGTTACCCTTATTCTAAATGTTCTTTACTAAATTGTTTTGCCTGGAATGAAAATTGTCAATGATATACTGCTAACATTGATCAAGGTTATTACGCTCTGGAATAATTTACATAATGTCATTGTGCTCAGTGACACTTTTTACCAAGAATGAAAGTTGGAAAAGTTGCCTTGAGCTTGTTAGGAATGAGGGGGTGAGTTGAATATTCCATTCTTCTAAGAGCCTGATCCTATCAGTAGGTCTCATCCTGACTTCCTTTTGCAAACTTTCTCCCCACTTCCAAAACAGTTTTAGCTCAAACCTGGCATTTGTATTGCAACTCAGAAACAAAACATACAATTAAACTAAATACAGTAGTGACATTCTAACTAGAATTTATAGTTACAATAAAATATAGTTATCAAAAATATTGGCTTAGAGTTTGATATAATTAACTGTACAGCCTTGCAACAAAAGCACACATTTTCTATTTGTTAGAATACTGAAAAACGTGCCTGAGTCTTAGAAGCAGTATTGCAGTATTGCAATAAAGTAAGAGTGGCTTCTTGTACCTATAATTTAAAGAAGAACAGAAAAAAAAAAATGAGTGGAGGGAGAAAACTGCTTACCTGAGAACCAAATCATTTACCTCAAGAAGAGTTCAGTGATTTTCTTTTCTTTCTTTTTTTTTTTTTTTAAGATTTTATTTATTTATTTGACACACACAGAGAGAGAGAGAGCATAAGCAGGGGGAGTGGGAGAGGGAGAAGCAGGCTTCCCGCGAAGCAGGGAGCCCAATGCGGGGCTTGATCCCAGGGCCCTGGGATCATGACCTGAGCTGGAGGCAGACGCTTAACTGACTGAGCCACCCAGGCATCCTGAGTTCAGTGATTTTCTAATCTATGTAGATAGACATATATATGACTGTAACTCAAATGAGATAAAATGTGTAAAACACTTAAAATAGTACAAAGTAGGTGTCCGATATCTATTAGTGGCATAGTCATTTGAATCTACATTTGCACGGGAGGCAGAAGATTTGCGAATGATGGCAGACATCACTGCTGCCTTTTCTGAATCCCATTCGCTATTATTTCCTCAATTTCCACTAGCTCATTGACTTCGGTGTGAAATTCAATGGAATCGTTTTTAAATTGAGCACCCAGCATATTCCTAGCAGCATATTTTTGAAGCCTTGTATTAATCAACAGCCCTTTCAAGTCTCTCTTTTCCTTCCAAACATCAGAGAAGAGTCAATGTTGGGCAGCGGCTTTTCCAAGTCAGGATCTGTTGGTAAAGGGCATCGTGTATTGAAATTTGTGTCATGGTCATGACTTGTATGAAAGGGTTCAGCTATTTAAAAAGCAAACTAGATAGTTTGAAGGGCAAAGAAAAACAGCTTTGATCCGTAACTGATTCTACCAGGGGCCGTTTGCATGTTCTGCTTTGCAGAGCCTGTATGTTTATCTGCAGAGCATAAAGCATTTTGTGAATACTAGTACAGGGAATTCCCCAGTGCAGATGATTAATGTGGCTCCAGCTTCCCCTGTTCCTTCTATCTCACAGAACATCCCTGAGCTGTACTTCTCCATCCTGTGCTTTTTAGATTTCATCGCTGGCCAACATGGACTCTTCCCCGCTGGGGGACGGGGGGTTGGAGAACAGAAGACAATGCAATGCTATCCAAGGAGGGCACTATCTTAACTTCCCTCTTGCCACAGCACCTAGGTACTCAGCTAAAGATGGGTGACCAGGAATACTGGCAGAAAAATGCACGTTAATATTTTTTCCTGCCTTTCCCTGTGAGAAGTGTAGAAGGCAATCGCTGGTGGGAACGAGAGTGAGGGCGCCGGGAGGGAGGATGCGTGGCAGGAAACTTGATAAACTGAAAGGAGCTGTTATTCTTTCTCTCTCCCAGCCCTTCAGAAGAACTAAACACTTAAAACCTGAGTCAAGGGGCTTTGAAACTGACTGATCCTCCATTGGTTCTTGAGATGAGGACCTGGTCTGGGCTGCTTCCTTAGTGGAGTGGACCTACTGAAATTATTCCAAATACAGCAGCAATCCAGCATTATCCATGACTTTTTTTTTTTTTTTTTACCTTTTTTGAGTGACAAAATACATATAACATGACACTGTTTTAGCCATTTTTAGGTGTACAAATCAGTGGCATTAATTACACTAATTATATTTACAAACAGATTCATTCATTCATTCATTCAATAAATCTTAACTTAATTCCACACTGTGGGGCAGGCAGCACCGTCAGTGAATACCAACAACAACAAAAAAAGATACTCAGCCCTCCGGGGATTTCTTCATTCTAGCACAGAGAGGCAGAAAACATAATAAATAAAAAGACTCCGTGGCATGTTTAGACCATGATAAAGGCTGTGGTTAGATTCAAGGTCACAGTGCTCCCAGCATCCGAAGGCTTCTGTGTCCTTCAAATAGCTCAGAGACCTTTGTTCATCTACCTCTTTCCCCAAAGCTCTTCCTCCCATGATTGCTAGTGACTTTGGAGAGTTCACTGGTTGCCTGATTGGGTAATTAATAAAGAAGTTTTGCTCATTGGAACTAATCATTAACGAAATCTACAACAAACTCTGATGACAGGCAGGGCAGTCGATAAAGAGGGTAAAGATCTCTGCTACACAGAAATAGTGTGTCTTTCCCAACACAAGAGTCTTCACGTTGAGGATGAGTGCCAAAGTACAGAATTCAAACAGAAAGACATGCTCTCTTCACCAGTAACGTGATGATTTTTTAAAAGGAAGGAGTCGTCCAGAAATATTTGCATTTAAAAAATTATTTCTCTTCAAAAACCTAAAGTGGCCAAGGAGGGAGGGAGTGAGAAATAAAGTGGCTTATTGTGCTCTGCCTGACAATAGAAAGGCGATCCCGAAATGCTTGCTTTTGTCAAGTGCAAAGATGCCATCTGATCTTTCCTATAAAATGTTTAGCTTCTGCTCAGGCTCTTCCAGGTTTCAAGGAGCACTTCTATACTTTAATATTTTATGTGTATATGGGGAGGAAAGTAGTGGGTACATGATTGTGAAACTGGACCACACTTTGACCATGACCAGAATTAACGAACCAGTGCAGGGCAAACATGCCTCCCGCCGCCATACGCCCAAAGCGCGCAACATTACTAACAGAGTATTCCAGCCAGAAACATGTAACCTGGGAAAAAGTCAAGCAAAATCAAACTGAGACACATTCTAGGACGTAACTGGACTGATTCTTTAAAAACAGCAACGATGAAGAAAGGCTGAGGAACAGTTGCCGATCAAAGGAGACTAAGGAGGAGAGGCCCGAGTGGTTTCCTGGGACTTGGGGACTGTCAGTGCTGAAACCAGAAAGTCAGGCGAGCAGGAATGAAAAGCAGTCACCCTCAGAAGGAGACACGATCACTAAATGCAATAGGTGAAATGCGTGATCCTGGACTGGATCCTGGCCCAGAGGGGGAAACGATATAAAAGACATTATTGGGACAATGCACAGAATTTGAACATGGGCTTTTAAAAAAAATCATCGTAAAATATACATAACACGACATGTACCGTTTTAACCATTTGTAGGTGCACAGTTCAGTGGCATTAGGTACACACATAGTGTTGTACAACCATCATCACCATCCATTTCCAGAACATTTTCGTCTTTTCAAACAGAATTTCTGTGTCCAATAAACAATAGCTTCCAATAGCTCCCGCCAGCCTCTGGTAACCACATCCTGTCTCTGTGCTTTTGACTCCTTAACCGACCTCATGTACGTGGAGTCACAGAGTATTTGTCCTTTTTTTTTTAAGATTATTTTTTAAAGTTTATTTGAGAGAGTGAGCGAGAGAGAGAGCACACGCAGGGGGAGGAGCAGCAGAGGGAGAGGGAGAAGCAGACTTCCTGCGGAGCAGGGAGCCCGATGCGGGGCTCGATCCCAGGACCCCGGGATCATGACCTGAGCCAAAAGCAGACGCTTAACTGACTGAGCCACCCAGGCATCCCCAGGATTTGTCCTTTTGTGACTGGCTTATTTTATTTAACATGCCCTCAAGGTCCATCCGTGTTATAGCATAAATCTGAATCGTATTCCTTTCGAAGGCTGAGTAATGTTCCGTTGTAGGCGTACACCACAGTTTGTTCATCCATTTGTCTACTCATGGACATTGGTGCTGTTTCTACCTTTTGGCTGTTGTGAATACACTGCTATGAGCATTGGTATAGACATAGGCATGGACTTTAGATTGAACTAAAGTATTACATCAATGTAAAATTTCCTGAATTGGATACCCGTAATGCGGTTATGCAGGAAAATACCCTTGTCCTAAGGCAATGCACACTGAAATACTAAGAGGCAAAGGGGTATGATATATGCATCCTACTCTCAATTGTTGCCAAAAAACTAGAGACAAAGGAAATGTGGCAAAATGTTCCAAATGGATGGATCTGGGTGAAGAGGATGTGAGTTCTCTATATCGTTTTTGCAACTTTTCTGCAAGGTAAGAGTTTTAAAAACACATGGGAAAGTAAGGAAGAGAGAAATTTCATTTCTGACAACCCAACTTCATGGAGAAAGAGGAATCTATGAAGAGCCGGCCCTCACAGAGCCTGAACTGTAACAAGGGGAGTGGAAGTTAGGGGCAGGATTCCTCAAGGCTTCCTTGAGTATCTTGTCCCTATGAGCACAAGTTGGCCCCATGGCCTTGCTCGTGCTCTGCTCTTACGGTTTCTCTACTACTCTCTGCTTCTTCAACTGCTCCTGCGCCTACCAACGAATTCCTCCATCCCATCCTCTCTTCCTCTTGTCTTCAGCTTGCTCGGAGCCTCTGTTTCCTCAGGCCTGCGGCTTCCTCTTCTCTGGGCGTGTCCGGCCACCGCGGCGTCTTCCTCTCTGGCCCAGAGCAGCAGTGGCTGGGGTCGCGCGGTACGGAGCATGGCAGTCTTTGTGTAGAAAGAGCCGCAGTCATGTCACGGAAGCTCATTGCTTGGGTAGTCCAGGCCCACTTAAAGGACTATGCCTGGGGGGCACCTGGGGGGCTCAGTCGGTTAAGCGTCTGACTCTTGGTTTTTAGCTCAGGTCGGGATCTCAGGGTCCTGAGATCAAGCCCCCTGGCAGGCTCAGCACTGCGCATGGAGCCTGCTTAAGTTTTTCTCTCTCCCTTTCCCTCTGCACGCATGTGCATGCGCTCTCTGGGATGGGGGGAGACTATGCCTAGAATACTTGGTGTTGTTTAGGGACTCGGTACTGGGGGTGCAGTGGGGAGAAAAAAGCAAACCATCCAATCTCACCCCAGGCATTATGATTCATGCTTGATTCCTCTGGGAAATGTATCAAAAAACAGAAACTATGTATAAAAGTTCCAGGGACTTGGAGAAGACAAGATGTCCTTGTAGTCTTGGAGCATATTGATTATCAGAAAGCCTTCCTCCCTGTCTCCTGCCCGTTCCTCCTTCCCACAAAAATTCATTATGTGAAAGGCACTATAATGGATGCTATGGGGAATCTAAATTAACATGTGGTCCCTGCCACAAGAAGCTTACAGTCCAGAGCAATGCAAAACTAACGTTTGTAATCTGTTGGTATACATCTGACCTGCATTTAAAAAAGAAAAGGAATAATGGGCGCCTGGGTGGCTCAGTTGGTTAAGCGACTGCCTTCGGCTCAGGTCATGATCCTGGAGTCCCGGGATCGAGTCCCACATCAGGCTCCCTGCTCAGCAGGGAGTCTGCTTCTCCCTCTGACCCTCCTCCCTCTCATGTTCTCTGTCTCTCATTCTCTCTCTCGCAAATAAATAAAATCTTAAAAAAAAAAAAGAAAGAAAAGGAATAAAAAGGAAAATTATTAGAGTCCATCACACTTAGTAATGGTAACTATTGTTTAGTGAATTTTTATGTGTGTATACATGTACACAGGACAGTGATATAAAATGTATTTCTCCTGTGGGTTATAGAAAAACCATCTGCAAGCCACTGATACAGTAGAACTTAAACCTACAGCTTTGGTGATAACCCATGTGCTGATTCATATCTCCAGCCTTGAACTCGTTCCTGAGCTCTGAACAGGGCTCCAACTGCCAGTCGTACATCTCAAACTCAACATATCCAAAATTGCCCATATCATTTTCCTCCCCCAAATGTGCCCTTTCCCTACCATTGTCTGTTGGTTAAGGACATTGACATCTACTTGGTAAGTCAAGCTTGAAGCTTAGGAGTTCTTTACAGTGTCTCCTACTCTACTCCTTCTTCAGATCCAGTTGGCCAGTCGGCCTCCTCCTCACCACCCTCACTGGCGCTCCTTGGTTAGGCCCTGTGTGTTTTCATACCCGGCTTCTTTCTATATCTTCCTAACTAGTCTCCCTGTCTCCAGTCCTGTTTCCTGACTCTTCCCCAAGTCTGTGTATCACATTGCTGCCTAAATTATCTTCCCAAGGGGCACCTGGGTGGCTCAGTCATTAAGCATCTGCCTTCGGCTCAGGTCATGATCCCAGGGTCCTGGGATCGAGTCCCGCATCGGGCTCCCTGCTCAGGGGGGAGCCTGCTTCTCCCTCTGCCTTTGCTGCTCCCCCTGCTTGTACTCTCTCTCACTCTCTTTCTCTCTCTCTCAAAGAAATAAAATCTTTTTTTAAAAAAATAAATTCTCTTCCCAAAATGCCTCTATGGTATTTTTGTTCCTGGTTGAAAATGCATCGATAGTTCCCCGCTGCTTTCAAATTAATACCCAACCATGAGAGCTGGAGTCTTTTACTCCTGACTTTTACTCTTGCCTCAAATTACTTTCTTTGTTTCTTCACCTGTGCCTAAATCCTACCCCTCTTTATGGACATGGCTCTGGTGTTTCCTGGTTTGACTTTCCTTTCTGACTGCCTTCCAAGGCTTCCCTATCATCCTGGGCAGGCCAATGTCCCAGCACTGATCAAACCTCATGGCCATTGCGGCTTGGTTGTCTTGATTACGAGCTAGCTGACAGCAAGGACTGTTTCATTCATCTCTGCGGAACAATCAACGAGCGCATAGCCTGACATGCTCAGTACTGACCACACATGGCACTGAAAGAATGGATGAAGATGAAATCTCTTAACTGGTCTACTCTTTGATTTTAATGAGAGTACATTGATAATGTTAAATAATTCTTGCAAATGCTGCAGTTTTCTTTCTTTTTTTAAAAAGATTTTACTTTATTCATTTGAGAGAGAGAGAGCATAAGAGGGGGCAGGGGCAGAGGGAGAAGCAGACTCCCTGCTGAGCAGGGAGCTTGATGCGGGACTTGATCCCGCGACTCTGGGATCATGACCCGAGCCGAAGGCAGTCGCCTAACCAACTGAGCCACCCAGACGCCCACAGTTGCTGCAGTTTTCCAAAGGTCATTAGAAATAGAGGGTAGCCGATTGGCCAACTGGATCTGCCGTGCTTTGTCTAAATCTGATTCACTCACTCCCTTTTCTGTTGCCCCTTTTCTTTGGTTCCAACACCACGAGAATAAGAGAACATTGCCATCTGCTTGTGGGAACATCCAGGAATTCTCCCACCAACAAATCCCCGTTTTTTAACAAAAAGGAAAAGAAAAGGCTAGAAAAAGAAGGCAGGAAGGCAATGTGGATCGTGTTTATTTTACTTTGGACCCTTTTTGTTGTTCTTATTGTTCAACTGTATTGCTGTTCAGGCCTTACGGAGGTAGCCCAGATCTGCTGTTGCTTACTTTGGATGTGATGCCCAACTGACTGAGCCACCCAGGTGTCCCTGTGCCTTTCTCATCTTTAAGAGGAGGTAGAAGTTAGGGAACTGTAACAGGTCTTACTATCCAATTAGTCACTTGATCTTCATAGAAAAATAGAAAAACTGAGTCCTTTGGTTTTGCTGTACTTATCTAGGTCTTTTCCAGCTTTTTCTCACAGGAAATCAAGTCTCCACCACTGTTAAAGGAAACAACATCTGGAATAAATATGAATTCTCAAGAGGTCAGCGTGTGCATCGTTAGTGCAAGGCTGCAGAGTTTTACTTTAAATCACAACCAACAATGTTCTTAAGGCAGCTAGAGCAAAATTAGGAAGGGATTCACTGGCAATTCCGCTGTGGTCATTTTTCAGTTATTAAAACCCTGACATGTTCCCAACAATATCTCCAATGTCTTGTTAGAAAGCCTCTCATTCCCATACTGTCACACAAGATCGATACTTCCTGGATCCTACAGCAAGAATGAATCACTCCCTGACCACTGAGTGATGTAAGGTCCTCCTGGCTGGACCCATTTTCAGATTCTGCCGTGACCTCAGAGTTTCTGAGACATATCCCAAGAGCAAAGGGTCTTCTTCCTGGGATTTTTACTTAAGCAATGGGGGAAAGCTGGTTGGAGAACCCTTTATTTTTTCCCGGGGCTCTGCCTGAGTATTGTCCTGGTGGCAGAACTTTCCTTGATTCTCTGTTTCAAGCACTACATGATGCCACATTCATCACTGACAGCTGGCCAGCCCCTTGGAAAAAGTCATGTCACCACCAAGTAACTTCTCTATGTGAGGCATTCAGCATTTGCTCCGGTCTGATCCTCTCTTACCCATTCAACCGCCATCTCCGTGTGCATCTGTCATTTGCTCTCTGCCTCTGTCAGGCATGAGAGTACTGTGGCCATGTCTGGGCTTTGCTTGTGCTAGTTCCCCACCTGCTAACCCCTATCTTCTTTGTTCACCTATACAATTTCTTCTAGCCCCTCAAAACCCAAATAGAATCTGTTTTTCCAGCATCCTAATATTCATTATGCTTCTGGTTCCCAAAACTCTATTATTCATTGTTGATATTCATTCATCATCCATTCACTTATTTTTGCAATAAATATTGACGAAGAACCCACTATGAGTTACCACCATTCTAGAACTCAGGATACTGTGGTGAATTAGATAAGTCTTTGCCCTCTTAGAGCTTTTGTTCTAGTGTGGGAGACAGACATTCAGCAGGTAAATAAGTAAGTAGCATAGTTTCAGATTGAGACAAATGCTATGAGAAAAAATAAGGCAGGGTAAGGGCTAGAGCATGGCCATGTGAGCGGAGGCTGTTTCCCATACAGTGATCAGGGAAGACCTGTCTGGGGAGGAGACATTTGATATTTGATGAGAGACTTGAATTATGAGAAGAAATCAGCCATGAGTCGACCCAAGAGTGGAGTGCTCGTGGTAAAGGGAAGGGGAAGCGAAGTTTTAAAAGGAATGTTCTAGAACAGTAAGAAGGCTAATGTGAGGCAGAACGTAGAAGGAGATGAGGATGGAGAGAATGCAGAGGTAAGAAACTGTAGGGTTTTGAGGGAAAGAAGAATCAAGGGTGACCTCTTAGTGCTAAGTCTAGTACCTAGGAAAGCTTGGGGGAGGAAGTGAATGCAGATTTGTGTGGGTAGGGGAGCTGCTGGATTTGGAATGAGAGTTCATTTTTAGACATATTAAGTTTAGGATCCTTCTAGGTATGCAAGTATAGATGTTGAGTAGATAGTTCGGTATATACAAGTCTAAAACCCAATGAGAGTTCAGGTTAGAGATACAAAAAGCCAAGTGCCTAGGCAAGATCATCTGGGAAGAGAGCGTCCATTAGGAGAGGCCAGAGCCCTGGGGCCCACCAGCATTTGGAGATCACAAAGGAGAAGCCAGAAAGGAGAGTCTGAACTTGTGGCCATTGAGATTTTCCATATACCCAAACATCTATGGTACTGTGGGGTGCACTAATAGCTTCATGGGCGCCAGACTTGTCATGATAATCAAGAGGGCGGACTTCTTGTGACTGTTCCTGTCTCTCCACAAGAGCAAGGGTAAAGGTCCAACATGTTTTGTTCATGCCTTCAGTCTTGGCACAGCCCATGTTTACCATGTACTTCTTACTGTTCCCAACTTTCTCACAGAGCAGAGTGAACACTGCCAGGCTATTGGGGAAAACGTAGCTACTTCCTTTCTCAAGGACTGAATCTGTGGGTTAGTTAAGAATTCTCAGACTTCTTTTACTGGCAGTAAACTGATGCACGGAGAGATTAATTTATGTGCAGCCCAAACTGAGTCAACAGCTAGCCTCAGGCCACACTGCAGCATTCAGGGAAGTGTGGGCTGAGGAGTGCCAGTGTTGCGGCCACCTGGAGTGTTGGTTTTTTAAAATATTGCTAACATCTATGGCTTGTCTACTAAGCGCTTCGCAGATAGTAACTCTTAACCCTCACAATGACTCCGTGCAATAGGCAATATTGTTCCCATTTTACAGATGGGCAAACTGAGGCATGAGAGCGTTCCAGAGGTAAGTAAAGTTGCAGATTAGTCTGGGTCCTGAATCCATGCTCTTAACCACGATGCTACACAGCCTGCTGAAGCGGAATCTCCGGGAATGGGATGTAAGACTAGTCTGTATTTAGGAAAGTCTCTGGGACATTTTTATATGTATGAAAGTTTGAGAATCAAAGTTTCATGGGATCTCAAGTTTGTTCTTTGAAGCTCATGGATATCTTAACATTTGCTCTACTAAATCAGTTATTTTTAACATCTCTAAGAATCTATGTTTAAGTTAATTTATTAGAGTCTCCTAGACCACTCTGAGTAATATTTTGTTAAACATAGCTAACAGCCTACCGCATAGTTTATCATTCCCAGTGAGGTAAAGTACATAATTGCACATCGAATCAGCTTTCGTTGTCTAACATGTTGACAATAATTACTTAACAATTTAAAGTCTCACGCCACAGATGTGGATGCAGCCTACTCAACAAGAAAAATGTGTCTTTTGACTACATGCGAAAAAGTGAAACTGGACCACTTTCCCACACCAGACACGAAAATAAACTCAAAATGGATTAAAGACCTAAATGTGAGACTTGAAATCAAAACGCCTGAAAGAAAACATAGGTAGTAATCTCTTCGATATCGCCCTTGGCAATGTATTTATGGATATGTTTCCTCAGGCAAGGGAAACAAAAGCAAAAATAAACTATCAGAACTACACCAGAATAAAAAGCTTTTGCATAGCTAAGGAAACCATCAACAAAATGACAAGGCAGTCTACTGATTGGGAGAAGATATTTGCAAATGATACATTCGATAAGGGGTTAATATCCAAAATATATAAAGAACCTATACAACTCAAAACCAAAAAACAATCTGATTAAAAACTGGGCAGAGGACCCGAATATACATCTTTCTAAAGAAGACATACAGATGTTCATACAGATGTACATGAGGACCAACAGAAACAGGAAAAGATGCTCAACATCACTCTAATCATGAGGGAAATGCCAATCAAAATCACAATGAGATATCACATCACACCAGTCGGAATGCCTAGTATTGGCAAGGATATGGGAAAAAAGAGAACCCTGGCACACTGTTGGTGGGAATGTAAATGGGTGCAACCACTGTGAAAAATGGTATGGAGTTTCCTGAAAAAATTAAAAATAGAAATACCATATAATCCAGTAATTTCCCTACTGGGCATTTACCCAAAGAAAACAAAAACACTAATTTGAAAAGATATATGCACCCTTATGTTTACTGCAGCATTATTTACAATAGCCAAGCTATGGAAGCAGCCCAAGTCCATGGATAGATGAATGGAGAAAGATGTGGTATGTGTATGCAATGGAATATTACTTGGGCATAAAAAAGAATGAGATCTTGCCATTTGGGACAATATGGATAGACCTAGTTAGGCTAAGTGAAATAAATCAGAGAAAGACAAATACCATATGTGTGGAAATACTTACGTGTGGAATCTAGAGAACAAAACAAATGAACAAACACACAAAAACCAGACTTTTAAATACAGAGAACAGGGGCACCTGGGTAGCTCAGTTGGTTAAGCACCCACCTTTGGCTCAGGTCATAATCCCAGGGTCCTGGGATCAAGCCCCATATTGGGCTCCTTACTCAGTGGGGAGTCTGCTTCTCCCTCTCCTTCTGCCCCTCCCCCTGCTCACACACACTTTCTCTCTCAAATAAATAAGTAAAATCTTAAAAATAAAGAAATAAATACAGAGAACAAACTGGTAGTTGCTAGAGGGGTTGTGAGCAGGGGGAAGGGCAAAATAGATAAAGGGGAATAAGAGATACAAACTTCCAGTTATAAAATAAATAAGTCATGATGATGAGACATACAATACAGTCAATAATATTGGGACAATAATCCAATAATATCGTAATAATATTGAAAGATGAAAGATGTATGGCGACAGATGGTGACGCCACTTAGAATGGTGAGTGTTGAGTAATGTCAAATCAACAGGTTGTATATGGAACTAAGATAAAATTCTGTTAATGATCCTTCAATTAAAAAAAGAAGAGTGTGTCTTTTCCCCCATGTTTATAATTTGGCACCTGTGTCTGCTCAGACCCATTAACAACGGGTTAATCAATCACATGGCCAGCAGAACAGCATGAACGACTCCACGTGTGGCTGAGGGTGGTGGTAATGTGGCATGTCCCAGCTCTGCACTCCCCAGGGTTGAAGAGACAAAGTCTTGTGAGATTTGGGCTGGCCCAGAGCCCTCAGAGAAGCCAATCAACAGAGTGTTCTCGGGGCGCCTGGGTGGCTCAGTCGGTAAGCGTCTGCCTTCGGCTCAGGTCCTGATCCTGGAGTTCCGGAATCAAGTCCCGCCTCCCCTGCCCCTCCCCCCTCTCATGTTCTTTCTCGGTCTCATTCTTTCTCTCTCAAATAAATAAATAAAATCTTAAAACAACAACAACAACAGAGTGTTCTCTGACAACCTTCATGGACGGTCTCAAGAGCTTCTGGGGGTGAAAGGCAAATAGAGTCTAAACGTATTTAAAAAAAAGGAAATGAATCCAGTTCTCAGGTGAAAAGAAGAAACATGTTAAATACACACGGCCTTGAGATGCCTGGGGATAACATTTAGTCAACTCATTTCTGTTGACAAGGAATGATGTTTTACTGCCACGGATCTCCACCCAGACTGACCCTGGAGTTGGCATCATGTGAACAGTGAGACTGGTTTCACCTGTTCGCAACTGTTCAACTGTGAGTCATCAGTTGAGACGCTGCTTAAGCCGATTTCCCTGGCAGTTTATCATATGCACACTTTTTTATCCCACAATAGAAGTCAACAAGGCTGTTCACCTGTTGTATATTGTCAAAGGGGAAAAAAAAATAAAACAAATCGGAATTGAAATGAGGTCATTATATTGGGGAGAACTGAAATCTGAGTCTTTTATCCAAAAAGAAAGAAAGAAGAAAAATATAGTGGGAAGGAGGATGGGGAAGAGAGAGGTTAGTGGTGGAGGGTGGGATGAACTTCTAAGGTTTATGTCTTGGGTATAGGGTTGACAGATTTAGGGAAAAAAAAGAGAAAAATATAAGATGCTAAAATAAATTTGAATTTCAAATAAATAATGAATAATATTTTAGTATAAGACTAGACCATGTGATATCTGAGACATATGAGTACTAAAAAGTTATTTGCTGTGTATCTGAAATTCAAATTTAGCTGAGTGCCCTGTATTTTATCTGGCAACCCTACTTGAGTAGTATCTTTTAATCTGAGTTTGAAAAAGATCCTTTTAGAAAACAGATGTCTTCAGGAAACTGGGTCATGGATTCAACAGCATAAATACTTGCTAATTATGCTGTTTAGTGTCATGGGATTATATATTTATTTATATTATATTTATTCATAAATAAACTAGCAACTGTAAGGACTGAAACTTAGTTATTTTGATTTGAAAGACCATCCACTTTGCTTATCTACTTGGCACGAGTAGGACAAAGCTAAAACTGGACACCACTGATTCTAAGAATTATGGACAAGAAAACATCCATCCATTCATTCATTTACTCATTCTCTGCTTCCTTTTTGTCTGCACAAAGGCTTGCTGGTAGACATGTTTTATTAAGATTTAGTTTAGTGATCAAAATCATAACCATATATGAACTCCCTGACCTAGTTTCTTAAATAATTCTGCATGGTAATAATTTAAATGTGAAGAGATGTCACAGACCCAGCCAAAGGCAGAACAAAGCCCAAAAGAAAGGGCCAACTTGCACCCTCCATGCTGCTACGTTTACCGCAATCTGTCCAATTCCAGTTTGCCCAGGATGGCAATCAACTAGCACAGTAAACAAATGCAGAGGTTGAAACGAATATAGACGTAGAGTTGGGTGCTAAGGATATGCAGTGGGAGGAAAGAAGGAAGACCGAGCGTAAAGAACACATAGATTGTAAGCCAAAGAGTCCAAATATGGCAGGCTCTGAGGCTGAGAGAGGGTAAGGCAGGGATACGGGAGAGAGCAGGGAAGGGGGTCTGTCCTGTGCTTGGTGAGCAAAGGCGGTGGGGGGATGGCAGAGAGATGAGGAGCAAGGGTGACGATGAGAGTCTGTAGACCAGTATTTGAAGGGCTATCAGATAAAAGGAAATTTAGTTTGTCTAGCTCCAGAGAATGAAACGAAGGCCAATACATAGACGTAGCAGGAAAACAGTTTTTACACCACTCAGGCAAGAGCTTTCTAAGCATTAGAGCTGATCGCTGGTGGAACTGTGGAGCAGAGGCGGGTTGGCTGGGGGTCAGGCCTGTCTTGGGTGAGGAGTAGACCAGATGCCCTCCGACGCTCCTTCCCACTTGTGCTGTACGTTTCAACCCAGCAGGGTCTTGTGCCCTGCAGTAATTGCTATATGCTCAGTGCCGAGGACGGTGCTTGACACACAGTAGGGTCTCAGTAAATCTGCAGGTGCTAGGAGAGTGCTTTGTGGAGGAGGTGGTCCTATTTTGGGCCTTGGTCTTGATGTGAAAAGGAAGGGGCAGTTTACTTAAATCAACACACTGCGAGCATCTACATTTGGAAAGGAACAGGCTATAAGGCCCTATTTTGTGAGAGCTACAAACGCGTAATCCGTGTTTCCCCAGCCCACAGCAGCCTGGAGCGAAAAAAGAAAAGAAAAGAATAATCAAAAGCTGTATTTCAGGGGCGCCTGGGTGGCTCAGTTGGTTAAGCGACTGCCTTTGGCTCAGGTCGTGATCCTGGAGTCCCTGGATCGAGTCCCGCATCGGGCTCCCTGCTCGGCAGGGAGTCTGCTTCTCCCTCTGACCCTCCCCCGTCTCATGCTCTCTCTCTGTCTCAAATAAATAAATAAAATCTTTAAAAAAAAAAAAAAGCTGTATTTCTCTGGTGCTCCCATTCTCCCTGCCTGCAGTATTTTCAGTCCTTTCAAATTCCTCCCCCACTGGTTCTAGGGCCCCCCCGGTGGGGGGGCTCCTCATGCCTTCTGAACTCAGGGCGATAGGAGGGTGCTCGATTCCACTACTTCTCTGCTCTGGCTTGCCATTTTCTCTCCTGCTCTGCCCTACTGTGGTGATGTGTCTACATTTCTGTCCGCTCCAGGGACGCCACGTACAGCCCACCAAGGACCAACAGTGCTGCCCGGGCACTTGCCAGGTATGCCCTGCCCAGCACCACCAGGGAAATTGCTCCACGAGGTCTGCCTCCGGGGACGACTGTGTCTCGAGTGTCGGGAGGGAACGCGGGACCCTGAGCCAGGGCAGCTGGCAAACGCTCCTTTACCTTTCTGTGCCTCAGTTTCCCATATGACAGTGGGAAGGCTCGGGAAGTGAGGAGAGGCAGCCCTCTGAGCTGTGTGCCCCCGGGAGAGCCGTCAGGACTGGAGCTGTCCCTGGACTCCGAAGACGTCTAGTTCACCGGCGCGGCACTGTCCCCGTTTTCCTCACGCTGCACCATATGTAGCCTTACAATGAACGTTAGCTCTTGAGATAAACTGAGTGGGTGTCTTTCTTTTCTTTCTTTCTTTCTTTTTTTTTTTTTTGGTTAAAGATTTATTTACTTTACAGAGAGAGTGCGTGGGGGGAGGAGCAGAGGGAGAGGCAGAATCTCAAGCAGACTCCCCGTTGAACATCAGCCCAAGGCGGGGCTTGATCTCACGACCTTGAGATCATGACCTGAGCTGAAATCAAGAGTCCATCACCCAACCGACTGAGCTACCTAAGCGCCCCAAGCTGAGTGGGTTTCTGAGAATTTGAATATATAATCAGGATGGAATAATTCAGATTTTCATATATGTATATACACACACACACACACATTTAGATTTATTTATTTATTTATTTGAGAGAGAGAGCGAGCCAGAATGAGCAGGAGGGGCAGAGGGAGAGGGAGGAGAGAGAATCCCAAGCAGACTCACACATAGTTTACAAAATTTTTTTTTCTTGTGATGAGAACTTTTAAGATCTATTCTCTTAGCAACTTTCAAATATACATTACAGTATTATTAACTATAGTCACATTACATCCCCATGACTTAATTATTTTCTAACTGGAAATTTGTACCTTTTGACTATCTTCACCCATTTCAGCCCACCCTCTCCCACTCACCCCCACCCCTGCATTTGGCAACCACCAAAATGTTCTATCTACGAGTTCAGTTTTTTTGGTTTGGTTTGGTTTGGTTTTAGATTCTGCATACAAGTGAGATCATACTGTATTTGTCTTTCTCTGACTTATTTCACTTAGCACAAGGCCCTCAAGGTCCATCCCAAGCAAACAAAAGTCTGAACTTCAGGGAGCCCAGGGTAGGGTATATTTGCAACAGGCAAAGGAAAAGATGCCCCAAAAGGGAGGCATAACAAATTGTCTTCTGGCTGGTGGCTGTGAATAGGTATGCCATAGTGGATTCTTCCGGGGATTTCGTGGTGGTGGTTTTTCCCTTAACGTGGTTACTGCAGTGTGTTGGAACTTGGGAATCAGAGGCGGTGGCAGATTTAGATACCACTCAGTCAAAGAACGTGGCTCACTTAAAACAGCAGTGGCAAATTGTCACCTAAGATGCCCTGTGCCCAGGCTGGCCTTTGTACTTCCCGCCCCAGGGCTCCCTCTGTGTCCTCTGCCCAGGGTGAGGAAGCCGCATTGATACAGGCTGGACCCCGGGTGCTATGGGAGACTGGGGGTACCACAAGCCACAGGCCTCTGATCCCAATGTTGCCTTTCCAGAAATTGGTGAAGGGGGTCACACTGGACATCAGAGCCAATTGGAAGTTCCAGAGTGCAGCCCGAGGTGTGGGCCAGGGGCCGGTGAGGAATGCCTGGAGAGTTTATTTGAAGATGGCAACCTGTGTACCATCCAAAAGGGTCCCGCTGGTGCCCAAAGAGTTGCGGCCAGCCCTGTGCACACCTGGGGGCAAGGAGTCGCGTCAAACCAGTTCTAATGGTGTCACTTAAAGCACTTTTGGTGGTGCTTTGCAGTCAATCCTGTAAGATACTTTTATTTTATTTGAGAGAGAGCATGAAGAGAGCACGCTTGTGTGCAGGGGGCGGGGGAGGGAGGAGGGGAAGGGCAGAGGGAGAGAGAATCTTAAGCAGACTCCGCGCTCAGCATGGAGCCTGTCTCAGGGCTCGATCTCATGACCCTGAGACCATGACCTGAGCCAAAATCCAGAGACGCCCCTAAGATACTTTGATTTTTAATCTGTGGCTCTTTTGTAAGGAACTATTTCTTTAATATATAGCATATATACTTAAGTAGTCAATCTTTCGCTCAGGATGAAATTAAAGGAGTGACTTTCCCAGAACCTGATAGTGCCTAGGAGTGCCTAGTTGCCAACATGCAGGAATGGGTGGGACATCTGGTCCTGGTGCAGGGAAGTCACTTGTGGGGCAGTCAGAAGGTCCTAGAATTGCTATAAGTGCATAGGGGTCATTGGGGATAAAAATGCATAGGGGATAAAAATGTTTATAACTTGATCCCAGCATGGAACAATCGGGGCTGTTAAATCCAACCATACATCACTGAGATAGAATGTGTGTGTTCTTCCCCTTCACCTCCCTGAGGGAGCAAATGTAAATCTTAACTGAAGTATAACTTACACTTTCCCTTAGGAAGGAGGGGGAGGCAGGCCTGGGCAGCTTTAATGTAACATTTATAATAGCTGTTTTACATATCGTGGGGTTAGCATCTTAAAATTGTTTGGCCCTCACACAGAAAACCACCGAAGAGTGATGCTGAAACATGACGGGCGGGGGGGAGGGTGTGCTTATGAATGCGTTACGCGTAAATGTTTATGCTTATTTTTCCTTGTTATACATGCTCGTTGTAAATAGTTCTAAGATCATAGAAATATAATCCCATCCTCCATAGACAAGCAGGGTTCATGGCTTAAATATTCTTGAAATTTTAGATATACGATCACAGGGATGATCAAGAGACTACTTTCCCTAAAAGAACAGGGAACATACAAATCCCTGGGAAAACACATTCCCTGTGGGAGGGAAGAGATTAATGCTTGCAATGGGCTGCATTAACCATCCTCAGCGACAAGATGTAAATAGTCAAAGGCAACAGTGAACAGGGGCGTGACTGCTGTGGGTAGTTCGACTTCATCCTCTCATGCAAACCAGGAGCCAAGAGATTTACCCAGCTCCCTGATGCAGGCGCATCTGTCCCTTCTTTAAATCCGATTTTCTTCCCATCTGTTCCTTTACTCCAGCCTCGAATGTAAACAAAGTTTATGCACAGCGATGCGTTGTGTTGCCAGGCAGCTCTCCTTGCTCCTCTCAAACAAAGTCAGTTCTGGACTGAAAGCCCGGGGGCCCATTATCGTCCATTTTCCCTCACCATGTAAGTTTTGTGACGGTGTCGAAGGTCATATTAGAAATGGGATTTTCAATTTCATTTGCAACACGTGGTGCGGCACAGCTATCTGGTTTTGAAAATTCTGTAAGGAAACTTCTAAAGGGTGGGGATGACGTAGCTCACGGAAAAGGATTTCTGCTCCCCTCCAGAGCAGGGAGGGCATTGTGGGGGGCAGAACTGCCGAGGGGAAACGGACACAGCAGCTCTGGCGGGAGAAAACTCCCTGCCTCCAAGTTACCCTTTGACATGGGGGAGGGGGCGGGTGGCGGCCGGAGGAGCCGGAGGAGTTGAAGATGACTTAAAGATGTGTATCTGTATCTGGGATGTGAGGCTGTGGCTTTGAGAAGAGCCAACTATCTGGCAGCTGTGGGGAGGGATCAGCTGACCTCTGGCCTCCAGCTCTGGTTTTTACAGCTATATAATATTTATAATGCACTCTTCCTGGGAGAAGCTGGGAGCTCTACACATCTTTGAATGGATTCAGTTAATCCTGTTACTGTCCCATGAGTAATCAGAGACGTAGAGAAGAGCAAACAGGAAAAAAAACAAACAAACAAAAAACCACATTTAAAGCGGTCACTGCCTTGGCAAAGAAAATAACATTCACTCTGCTAAGCAACAGCGGGGAAAGTCAGCCTTGTGATTCTTTGTTACTGATTCTCAGAGTCTAGGCAGCGGCAGAAGTGGGCAGAATTCACCCAGAGAGTGTGAATGCAGATCATGCAAGTCACTGTTGATTAAAAGACCCCCCCCCACGCCGTGGCATGGGGGCCCATGGTGAGGGGTCAAGCTTTGGACCAGGGCAGCTGGGGGTCTAGGGACATACAGGGATGATTAGGCAAATATTTAAATACATTGGGATTTCCTGCAGTCAGACGGGAATTACAAATATTTTCAAGAGGGGAAATGAATCCCAGAATAAACCCTGTTGTGTGAGATTGGAGCCGGAGGAGTCAATGTGAAGTCAGAGCTGCAGGTAGGCATGGACATAACTAGAGATATGGGTATGATGTGTGTAGATGTGTGCGTGTGCATATACACACAGAGACACACGTGTACATACAAGTGTATACACATGCACACACGTAGATACACACACATACTTCTTACTCCTAGCTGCTGAAAGGGCCGGAAGCAAAGATATCCTAGTAGCCGTGAGCACACCTAGCTTGCAGGGCTTAGCTTCTAAATATTATTCTCCATTTAGAGGAACCAGCATTCCAGGGCGCCTGGGTGGCTCAGTCAGTTAAGCATCT
This sequence comes from Leptonychotes weddellii, assembly GCF_054177405.1. Taxonomy (NCBI): domain Eukaryota; kingdom Metazoa; phylum Chordata; class Mammalia; order Carnivora; family Phocidae; genus Leptonychotes; species Leptonychotes weddellii. The sequence continues at coordinate 95,018,207 of NC_138374.1, read as the reverse complement.
GCCTTTGCTCAGGTCATGATCCTGGGGTCCCAGGATTGAGCCCCATGTGGGGCTCCCTGCTCAGTGGGGAGTCTGTTTCTCCCTCTCCTTCTGCCCCTCCCCACATGTGTTCTCTCTCTCTCTCTCTCTCTCTACTAGCTCTCACAAATAAATAAATAAAATCTTAAAAAAAAAATAAAGGGGGGGGCACCTGGGTGGCTCAGTCGGTTAAGCTTCTGCCTTCGGCTCAGGTCATGATCCCAGAGTCCTAGGATCGAGCCCCGCATCGGGCTCCCTGCTCGGCGGGAAGCCTGCTTCTCCCTCTCCACTCCCCCTGCTTGTGTTCCCTCTCTCGCTGTGTCTCTCTCTGTCAAATAAATAAATAAAATCTTTAAAAAAATAAATAAATAAATAAAGGAACCAGGGTTCTTAGAGAAATGGTTGACTCTAGGAATGGGTTGGGAAAATAAAAGATGAGACAGGAACATCTTGTACTACAAAGTACGGAAATGCTAAGCATGATGGGGACATAGCAAAAAGACTTAAGAGCTGCCTTAAATGAGCTCCTACTGGCCAAGTCTGGGATGATTTGAGTATCCCAATAAATGATAGTTACTGATTTTAACCCTTTGATTAAAATAGGAATCCATGGGGCGCCTGGGTGGCTCAGTTGGTTAAGCGACTGCCTTCGGCTCAGGTCATGATCCTGGAGTCCCGGGATCGAGTCCCGCATCGGGCTCCCTGCTCGGCGGGGAGTCTGCTTCTCCCTCTGACCCTCCTCCCTCTCATGCTCTGTTTCTCATTCTGTCTCAAATAAATAAATAAAATCTTTAAAAAATAAATAAATAAATAAATAATAAATAGGAATCCATGAGTCTACACTGATAAAAATTAAATGAACAAATGGAGGAGAAAGGAAAAGGCTATCTTACAATAGAAATCTTAAGTTATCTCTTTACAAAATACCTAGGAATGACTCAGTGGAAAAATCCTATAAGGCCCCACATTTACCAAATGTAACAAGAAAACAGTAATGTGAAAAATTGATGGTATTTGCCTCCTGATATGATCAATGAGAAGACCAAGGCATTGCTTCTGAGGTATTCTTGCTACAAATACATAAATCATAAAGCAACATCAAATAAACCCAAACTGCTAGGACATTCCACAAAGTAACTACAGGCTTCAAAAAAACGTCAAGGTCGTGAAAGAGAAGGAAAACAGAGGAATTGTTCCAAGATGAAGGAGATTTTTAAAAAAGATTTTATTTATTTATTTGAGAGAGAGTGGGGGAGAGTGAGCGAGCACGAGCAGGGGGCCAGAGAGAGAGGGAGAAGCAGGCTCTGCACTGAGAAGGGAGCCCAATGCGGGACTCGATCCCAGGACCCCAGGACCATGACCCGAGCCGAAGGCAGATGCTTAACCCACTGAGCCACCCAGATGCCCCCCAAATGAAGGAGATTAAAGAGAAATGACATCTGTACAGGACCTGTACAATGTAAACTTGGGACAATGGAGGAAATTTGAATGGGATCTAGGGAATTGTATGGTAATGTCGGATCAGTGTTAGTTTTGTTATCTTGATAGTTGTATTGTATAAGAGAACATCCTTGTTTATAGGAAATACATAAATACATATTAATACATATTGGAGGATTAAGGAGTAAGGGAGTATGAAGTTTGCAACTTTTTCTCAAAAAAAAAAAAGTACTACTTTTACTTTTTACGACTTTCCTATTCACTTCAAATTTCCAAATAAGAAAATACAAGAAACAGAAAAAAATGCCTACAGTGGGTTTCTAGGTACAGAGAGCATCGTGAAAACTTGAGCAGGTCAATTCAAAGGGAATAACAGTGATCCTTATGGCGCAACACTCGCCTCCTGAGACCCCATCCCTGTCCTCAGGTTGCTCACCAGAGAGTGTTCGGGGTGCAGGGAGATATGGGGGGCAGGGAGGGCGAAGAGGATGGAAGTGTAAGAGAAATGGCACAGAGTCAAAGTGCTACAGAAACTCCAAGGAGCCAGGAGGCTTCCCAGAGGAAGTGCCGGTGAGACCCAAGGTGGGATTGGAGCAGGAGATTGGGGGTCCTGCTTGGCATGTAACCGCAGGATTTAGGCATTTCTGAGAATTCAGACTGTTTGCTTTTTGATCACCATACAGGCTGCTCTGTTTCTTACCTCTGCACTCTTGCTCCCAATGCTCCTCCTCCCTGGAATGTGGGGGTTTTATGAGCTTAGAGGATCCATCGCAACTGTTCTTCAAGACTAAGCTCCTATGCCCTTCTTTGACTTTTTCTGACCCACTTGCTTCCCTCCAGATAGAAGAGTCCTTTTCTCTTTTGTGCTTCTACTGTTTTTAGGATGTGTCTTGCTGCCTACGTGGTGGCTCTTTAGAGCACTTGTCAGTTCGTCTGTCCACCTTTCCCAGCCTGAGCCTCTCCTTCATGCTTTGCATCTTTGTATCTCCAGTGTCTCGCCATAATGGGAACTCAATAATTGCCAAAATAATCAAATTAACCCGAGATGTCCCCAAATGGTGTTCCTTCCTCCACTTTCCTTTTTTTTTTTTTTTTCTTACCCCTTTCCATTTTTGCTCCTAGGCTCATGAAAGGCTTTCTCTAGTCAGTGAAAACATTTCACGGACTTTTCAATCTCAAGTAATAGGAATCCACATTTAAGGGAAAATATTTTTTCTCCCCTGAGATCATCAGTGAAGGTAGAGGGAGAGAGGGACCAACATGCTGGAAATAGGAACAAGATCTGCCCCACCGGTGACTTAAATTCTTGATCAGTGACTCAGGGACTCACCCACTTAGAAATATGTGAACTACTCCTTAGGGTTATGTTAGGGGAGGCGCCCTAATGACCACAGCTGATTGCAAAAACCAACTAAAATTATGTTAACCACTGATGCTTAGGAGCTTCTTACATCAAAGCAGAGTATTTATATAAGCTGCTATCTGCCAAAGGCCAACAGACTATGCACAGTATTCGAATAATAATAATTAGTAATCGCCAGCATTCCTGGAAGCACTCTTCATCCAGGCATCCATACACCTGCCACCAACTGTGTCCACAGGCGTCACCTGACCCATCTATGGAATGAGGCAGCCCTGGGGCGCGGAAGCCACCTCCTACTTGAGCCCCAGACTCCAGTTACAAAGCCAAATACCCCCTCCCCTTCTCCGTGGTGACTGCAGTTTGAGGTCTGAAAGAACATCTTTTGTGAGTCGCTTTATGACCACCTCTTACTCCATAGCATGCATGAGATTGCTTGCCCTTCTCAGCGGCAGCCAGTCACCGGTCTGCCGCAGAAAGCTGAGGGAGTCCTGGCTGGAACAAGTTTCCCTGGGCTGCAGTTACCCTGTAAGCGCGAAAGCTGTCCCAGTCTGGGACAGCTTGATTTCATAGCTTGTTGTTATGGCCTTAGACCAAAGAAAGCAGTTCTTATTCCTACACATAAGGGAGCACAGCACATTTCTCTGTCTTATAATACCATAGACCGGCACTGCTTAATACAGCTGAGCCAAGTTAAGTGGAGAAGCTTGCAACTCTTACTACTCTATCCGCAGGGTGGTTTCCAATCAGCCCACAGGAGGAGGGGAGTGCTCTTACCCTCCGTTTACAGATGGGGAAATGAAGACCCACAGAAGATGCATGGCAGTCAGTTCTAGAGTGTGGATCTCTCAAGGTCCTAAATGTAGCCCATCGAGTCATGACATCGCTCCGGGTTGGGGATTATGGTTTTTAAAAATAATTGCTCATGTAGCAATTCATTATTATAAATAACCTAATAATTCCTGATGAAGGAACTAGAAAACCAGGGCTAGCAACAAGTGTGTGACAGCTTGAGTTTTCACCAGCTGTATTCACTGGCCCCCAGCCAGGATACCATCTGACCTTCAAGCTGGCCAAGCACGTGGGTATTTGTCAGTACTCTGAACCAAAAAAAAAAAATCGCTGTGATATTTTAGATACAGAGTTCTGTTAGGGAGGTTAAAAAGGGGGAAGAAAATAAACATGCTGCATGTTTGGAGATGGACTTTTTGTTTCTTCTTGGATATAGCTCTGAGGAAGCATCAATGCTTTTAATCAAGTATTTATTGAGCATTTACTTAGGAGTCGAGCCCTGCATAGAGATTTGGTGGAGAATAAGAAAAGGTTAGCATCTAATTTTAAGCTCGATGGTTTTCCATCTGGTCGTGGAGAGTATGAACACGTAAGATGCTGTTCCAGCAACCTTGGCAAACTCCAGCCTACAGGTCAAATCCAGCCAGCTGCCTGTTTTGTGCAGAGCGTGAGCGAGGAATAGTTTTCACATTTTGAAACGGTGGGAAAAAAAAAATCAGAAGACAAGCAATATTTTGTGAAATGGGAAAATTATAGGAAATTAAAATTTTAACATCTATAAATCAGATTTTATTAAAACACAGCCAGGCTCATTCACTCCCATCTTGTCTATGGCCGCTTGCATGCTCCAGTGGGCGGCCCCACTGAGTAGTTGTGACCCAGACCACATGGGCCACAAAACCTAAAATACTTACTATCCGGTCTTTTTCAGGAAAAGTTTGCTGACCCTGAGGTAGATAATAATCTAATGGTGCTAGGAGGGCTAGTTTGGAACCAGCTGAAGAACAAGAGGAAAAATGACTTTGGGTGGGAATAAAGCTTCAAGGGGGAAGTGCCTCCATGTGAAGTTTGAAGGATAAAGATACTGAGTATCGTGGTTGGCGGGAAAGGCCAGCCAGATGTAGCTGTCAGCTTAACTTCTCCCTGACAGCAATGTGTTCTTGGAACTTTCTTTTTTTCTCTTTTTTTAGATTTATTTATTTGAGAGAGAGAGAGAAGAGGCAGAGGGAGAGAGAGAGAATCCTCAAGCAGACTCCCCTCGGAGCCTGAATCGGGACTCGATCCCAGGACACTGAGAGCATGACCTGAGGTGAAATCAAGACTCAGACACTCAATTGACTGAGCCACCCAGGCACCCCTCTTGGTACGTTCTTTAACTTCTACACCTTAGTTTCCTCTGCTGTTAAATGAAAGTAATAATATGCACCTCTCCAGACTGTTGTAAGGCTCATGGTAAGATCTCAAACACATAGCACATCGCCTGGTACAGAACTGGTGTCTCGTCAGTGTTAGCTATTAATAGTAGTGATTGCCATTAGTTCTCACATTTGGACATCTATTAATAAAAATAAGTCAATGTTTCACCTAAAAATTATGTCTTTCGGAGGTTATTAGTGAATAAGCTTTTAAAATTTTTCTTAGAAGATGAATTAGAGCAATTAAATCCTATGAAGTTGCTAAAAATGGTTATAAAGAATTATAGCATGGGTTGGTAAGCGCTGTGAATTGTGCAAGACTGTTGAATCTCAGATCTGTACCTCAGAAACAAATAATGCAATATATGTTAAGAAAAAAAAAAAAGAAGAAGAAGAAGAAGGTAGCAGGAGGGGAAGAATGAAGCGGGGGAAATCGGAGGGGTAGACGAACCATGAGAGACGATGGACTCTGAAAAACAAACAGGGTTCTGGAGGGGAGGGGGTGGGAGGATGGGTTAGCCTGGTGGTGGGTATTGAGGAGGGCACATTCTGCATGGAGCACTGGGTGTTACGCACAAACAATGAATCATGGAACACTTCATCTAAAACTAATGATGTAATGTATGGGGATTAACATAAGAATAAAAAAAAGAAAGAAAGAATTATAGCATGGGAAAAGATCCCCAATGTGTTCCGTGAAAGTAAGCCATATGAGCCTGGAAACTATTTTGCAGTACATCCAGATCTGAAACCCTGTATGGAGTCTGGTGAAGGCTGTCGACTTCTCTACTTGATAAATGCACACTGCCCCAACACACATGGTTCTGCATGCAATCTTAGGGCTTAATGGATCCCCTGAAGCCCATCCTTGGTTTCCAGGTTAAGAATTCCTGCTTTAGTTGCTCACTCATACTTATAAACCCACAAGAGATCAATATGTGAACCAGAATGCTAAATTATTAATTTATGAAGATGAAATAATGTTGAGTGGACTAAAATTCTTGCATTGGCCAATCGACTCATATCTTACTATACAGAAGCTACATGAACAGCCAAAGCACAATTAAAAGTGAGTATGGGATCATAGCAAAGGGAATTCAAGGATGTTCTTAATGGCTCCTGTCGCCAAGCTACAATAGTCTGATGCATCCATTTCCTCTGGAGAGATACCCCTGCCAAGGATGCTAGAACAGTGAGTCCAAGACCTCTTCTGTGGACAGTTTTTGATGTTTGTACTCTCTGCTTGCAGACACAAGGAAGGCTGAATTCCTTCTGTTATCAGTCTTGCCAAATAAAGGTATAGTATGAGCAGTTAGGACCCCCCTCCATTTAGACATGCTAATTTCCTTACACTATACCTGGCCAAAACATATATATGTTTGGTCTGTGTATATATATATATATATGACCAGATAGATAGACAGATGATTCTGGTTTAGGGTGGGTTTGTTGTGTTGATTTTTCATAATTTCCTTTTCAGGAGGAACCTTTGTCTTCAAATTTAGAAATTACCTTACTGTCCCCCAATTCTTCCCTACCTCCAGTCCTTGCTGACTACAGAGAAAACATTGTTCCTTTCCTTTCCTTCCTTTCTTCCTCCCTTCCTTCTCTCTCTTCCTTCTTTTTTAAAGATTTATTTATTTTAGAGAGAGAGCGCCGGTGGAGGGGCAAGGGAGAGGGAGAGAGAGAATCCTCAAGCAGACTCCCCACTGAGTGAGGAGCCTGACATGGGGCTCAATCTCACAACCCTGAGATCATGACTTGAGCCAAAATCAAGAGTCAGACGCTTAAATGACTGTGCCACCCAGGTGCCCCAATCTCTTTCTTTCTAATAATCTTTTATTTTGAAGTAGTTTAAAACGTACAAGAAGTGGGGCGCCTGGGTGGCTCAGTCGTTAAGCGTCTGCCTTCAGCTCAAGTCATGATCCCAGGGTCCTGGGATCGAGCCCCACATCGGGCTCCCTGTTCAGTGGGGAGCCTGCTTCTCCCTCTCCCACTCCCCCTGCTTGTGTTCCCTCTCTTGCTGTCTCTCTCTCTCTCTCTCAAATAAATAAATAAAATCTTAAAAAAAAAAAAAAAGGCAAGAAGTTTCAAAAGTTGTATCTTTGCTGTTTCCAAGTACATTTCCCCAGCTTAACCACAGTCAAAACCAGGGAATTGGGCGCCTGGGTGGCTCAGTCGTTAAGCATCTGCCTTCGGCTCAGGTCATGATCCCGGGGTCCTGGGATCGAGCCCCCCATCGGGCTCCCTGCTCGGCGGGAAGCCTGCTTCTCCCACTCCCCCTGCTTGTGTTCTCTCTCTCGCTGTGTCTCTCTCTGTCAAATAAATAAAATCTTAAATAATAATAAAACCTTTAAAAAAAAACAGGGAATTACATTGGTATGGTATTATTAACTCAGGTACAGACTTTATTCAGATTTCACTAGTTTTTACATGCACTCTGGGTATGTGCGCGTATGTGTGTGTGTGTGTGTTGTTCTGTGATATTTTAGTACATGTGTAGATTGAGGAACCAACACCACAATCAGAATACCACAAAGAAACTCCCTCATGTTACTCCTTAACAGCCGACGATTTCATTTTATAAATACCTTGTTTTTCAGTGTTACAAGTCTGTTGCAAGTCTTGGCCCAGCAGACTTCTGCTATTTCAGGCACCTGAAGTTCTTATGCAAATGACCTCAAGGGAAAACAGTTGTGACCTCACCAACCCCTTTCCTTGGTGGGGGTAGGGGTGGCGGTGGTAAATACCTTCAGTTTTACCAAGGCCTCAGTGGCAATTTTTAGACTCTAGCTTTCTTGAGTTTCATTTCTGAATCTCTGAATGTTTTCTGTCATTGAGCAATTTTTTTGAATGTATATTCTTGCTGTTGTGTAGAAACAATCTAGAAAACTTTTGGAAAAAATCAGGATATCTGACCAAAATTTCTTTGATGATAGTTGCATGATAAAAAATGTATTAAAGTCAGTGAGATGTGTTGGCACATACCTTCACACCCCTAAACTTGTTTTGCTTCTCTCTAAACTTGTTTCCTCTGGGCTTTGAGGTTTCCTGTGCGTAAGTCCTTCATATTGGCTTTTTACCTTGGTGAGTTCCATGTGGACCGATTTAGGGCCAACGTGCTCTTCTAGAAAATGCCACCTGAGGTTACACTCTTGTAAAATCTACTTTTAGGGGGTTTAGTTTCCTGGTGATTCTTCCAAGCATGTATGCTATTGTTTGCCCCAGAGTTTGCAAGTCCTTTTGCATGGCCATCTTCCGAGATAGTCACAAACTAATGGTTATTGGAGCCAGCCCAATGAGCTAAGTGTTTTAAATAAATAATGACATGGGTATATTGAGTGTAACCAGCATAAATGTCTCTTTAAAGTCACTACAGAGGAACAATGCATAATTCAACTGAGGACAACATCACTGAAAGCTTCTCAAGGACCTAATTAATTCTTGGAATAAAAAACTGGGAGTTGATAAAAGATTAGAGGATGCTTGTACCATGACTTGAGGAGGGGAAAGGAACTCAGAGTTGCTGGCAGGAATGCAAAATGGTAAAGCCACTTTGGAAAACAGCTTGGCAGTTTGCATTTAAGAGTTAAACATAGAACTACCTGGAAATTCCTAGGTATCTGCCTAAGAGAAACGAAAACATCTGTCCACACACAGAATTGCATGCACCTTTCCACAGCAGCATTGTCCACAGTAGCCAAGAGCTGGAAGCAACCCTAATGTCCATCTAGTGGTGAAGGGATATATTAAATGTGGTATATCCATACAATGGAATACTACTCAGAAATAAAAAAAGGAATAAACTACTGACAAATTACATCACAGATGAACTTCAAAAACATTATGCCCAGTGAAATAAGTTAGACACAGGAGACCACATATTCTATGATTCCATTTATCTGAAATGTCTAGAAAAGGCAAACTTCTAGAGACAGAGGGTGAATTAGTGATTGTCTGGTGCTGGGGATGGGAACGGGATGAGGGCATAAGGGATCCCATTGGGGAGATGAAAACATTCTAAACGGATTTATAGTGATGGTTGTACCACTTGGTAAATTTATTAAAAATAATTGAAGGGACACCTGGGTGTCTCAGTTGGTTAAGTGTCGGACTTTGGCTCAGGTTATGATCTCAGGGTCCTGGGATCAAGCCCCATGTTGGGCTCCGCGCTCAGCGGTGAGTCTGCTTCTCCCTCTTCCTGTACCCCTCCCCCTGCTCATTTGCGCACTTTCTCTCTCAAATAAATAAATATCTTAAATTTAAAAAAAGAAAATAAAGAAATAAAAATAATTGAATAATATACTTGAAATGGGTACATTTTCTGATATGTAAAATATACTTTGAAAATGCTGTTTAAAAAAAAGGAAAGTAACCTACATTTTTCTATTTTTCTGGAAGACAGAGGATCAGCTGTGCAAGTGCTCCAGGAAACCCTGCCCTTGATAAGGGATTTTTCCCAAATCTCAGCTGGCCACTGGCTCTCCAGGCCTCAGCTATCCTCACTGTATTTCTCTCTTTAGAAGATGTTCTTCCCCTCTAGTTTCTAGTTCGGGTCTAAAAAACCTAGAGCTGGCTGGTATTTGGATGGAAAGGCTAGCACTTCTGTTGCCTCTTGTACCCTTGGCGTCCCTGAACTAGGGGCCAATTCTGCAGATGCCTGATGGAAAATCTTTGGGGGAGCAAGAGAAACTTATTTGTCAGTCCAGGATATGGCCTGAGGAAATGGGGAAGGGTGGGGTAAAGACCTGAAGAGAGAGTGCCCTGTAGACATAGGGGAGAGGAAGGGAGTTCAGCCTACCTGATTCCCCTGGGGAGGGGTGTGGTGGGACACCCAGGCCCAGAGAGAACCCATTCCCCTGGCGAAACTCGCACTGTGATGGGAAACTGCCCACCATACCCAGGGACTCTTGCCACTCTGAGTGGTCCTGTCCCACTGAAGACGTGCTCAAGATAGATGGGCCAGAGGAAGCTGGGTTGACAGGGAGGGCAGGGGGGTGGGGGGTGGGGGAAAGCATTGTTTTGTAGAGCAGGAGAGGAGCTAGGGAAGAAAAGACAGTCATCATGCCATCCAGTGTTCATCCATAGCTAGGAAGTTCTCTAGGTTGAATATAGCTTTAGAGTTTTCATTCATACCTATCATTTATTAGCTCTGGGTTCTTCAGCATCTTAGGTAACCTCTACCAGTTATCTGTTACTCTGTAGTTTGAGCTCTACTACACTACAGGCCTTCCTCATTTTATTGTACTTCACAGAAATTGCATTTTTTACAAATTGAAGGTTTGTATCGAGCAAGTCTATTGGCTCCATCTTCCCAGCAGCATTTGCTCACTTTGTGTCTCTGTGTCACATTTTGGTAATCCTTGCAATATTTTAAACTTTTTCATAATTACCATACTTGCTATGGTGATCTGTGTTTAGTGATTACGACTTGCTGAAAGCTCACATGATGGTTAGCATTTTTGAGCAATAAAGTATTTTTAAATTCAGATCTGTACATTCTTTAAAGACATAATGCTATTGCATGCTTACTAGACTACAGTATAGTATAAACATAACTTTTGCATGCACTGGGAAACCAAAAGATTCATTTGACTTATTTTATTGCAATATTTGCCTTAATCGCATTGGTCTGGAACTGAACCGTAATATATCTGCGGTACTCTTGTATTATGTTATCATATAATTATAATTTGCCTTGGGTGGCTGTGGGGTCAGCCGGGGGCCCTCCTCCTTACCCTGTGGTTCTTTTTACTTATTGGTTAGTCATGTTAGCTGATGGGCCATTGGCCAGAGCAGATCACCTGGGCGAGCAAGGAATCAACATAAGAGGGGCTACACAAGGAAGTGAGCCCTGGGAGGCCTGATTGACCTGGCAACCAGGGGCATGAGAGTCGATCACACTTCCGAAGGCTGTTTCTTCATCTGAAAGATGGGGTTGATACTAGTATTTTATTAGGCTTCTTATCCACAATAAATAATGGATATAAAGCATTTATCATCATGTCTAGCATTGAGTAAGTCATCAGTGACTGGCTGCTTTTCTCATGATCACGGACATTGCTACTGTTATTATTCCTATCATATTTGCCCCTCAGATTTATCAGAGTATAGGGAGATGTGAGAGTGAAAAACCAGGAGGGCCCAACCTAATGGAGGAAGTCAGGAAAGACTTTCTTTAGAAAATGGTGTTTCAGCTGAGGTCTGGTAGATAAATTAAAAGTTCAGTAGGCTAGGCGCACGTGGGTGGCTCAGTTGCTTAAGTGACCAACTCTTGATTTCTGCTCAGGTCATAATCTCAGGGTCATGAGATCGAGTTCTGCGTCGGGCTCTGTGCTCACTGTGGAGTCTGCTTGGGATTCTCTCTCTCTCTCTCAAATAAATAAATAAATCTTAAAAAAAAAGTTTAGTAGATTAAAGGAGTAGGTGGGGAAGAGCATTCCAGGAGAGGAAACCATGTGTGCAAGGGCCCTGAGGTTGGGAGGAGTCTGTGGCAACTATCATAGCCATGAAGAGAGATGATTATACAATGTTAGCATTGTAAACCTAGAGATATTCCCAGGATGTTATGAACCAGCCCACCTTCAACATTCGCAAGGACCAGAGCAAAAGTATAAAGAGAGACCCATAGACCATATGTTGAAGTATTTAAAATTATAAACCTAGCTAACAAACTATCAATAAAATATGTCTTCTCCTCCTACCTAATAAGATGTACCCCTGGATCACTCTGTTGGGCTTCCCAATCCCAGCTCCATCCTGTACCACGAGGGTCAGGTGCACATTCATGTGGACCACCCCCCCGCCAACTGCATATCCAAGCTTCTCCCCAGCAAAAAATAGGCATTGCCCAGCTACCTCTTAGCATCCTTTGGCGTGTGTTCACCAATTCCTTGGGGTAAGTTCACCAGCTATATGGTCCACTTTCAGGATGGATCTAGGGAGGGCTATAGTCTGTTCAAGGAGGGCATTCTAGGGTCTTGGGTACCCAGAGTATGGTCCAGAAAGGAGTGTACAGTCTCTGAATGGACACATCCCTTTGGTCCATGGGTTATTTGTCCCATAAGGAGGGGTCAATCAAGAGGAGGGTCTAAGGGGGGATCCTAAAACATAAGGCCCACGGCAGGTCCCCTCACACCAAGAACAACACGGGCTATGGGAACCCAGGGAAAATAACCAAGGCCAGGGGAGGGGAGGCAGGGTCAGGGAAGGCTTCCTGGAGGAGGAAATGCCCGAACCCAATATTTTCCTGCAGAGGAAGCATCTGCTGCAAAATTGAAGTACATGATATAATAAATCTAATGTTCCTTGAAATCAAATAGGCAATGCTACAACTAAGTGACAGATGTCTTAGCTTTGCTTAAGAAGGCATTTCTCTTTTAACCCCTTTATTTGGCAAGATTACAAGTGTTCTGATCAACTGTGATTTCAGTTGGGAAGTCTTACTCTACTTGGCTCACATGTGGCTTAGCAGAGAGTAGTTAGGGGTCCATGCACTCATGCCTAAGTTGTTATCAGAGGGATGAGAAAGATATTTTTTTCTTTTTTTTTAAAGATTTTATTTATTTATGAGACGGAGAGAGAGAGGGAACACAAGCAGGGGGAGAGGCAGATGGAGAAGCAGGCTCCATGCTGAGCAGGGAGCCCAATGTGGGGCTCGATCCCAGGACCCTGGGATCATGACCTGAGCTGAAGGCAGACACTCAGCCGACTGAGCCACCCAGGTGCCCCAAGAAAGATGTTCTTAATAAGGGGTTAACCGTGAAAAAATTTTTAATGACTCATATGATTGGATTTAATCACAGTACTTCATGTGAAATACCCATTCGCTAGGAGTGGGGAGGGGGAAAAGATGATTGAGTGAATACAGACGGGAATGCAGAAATGTGAACACTGCACCACCGTTTCCCTTCTAACACAATGCTGACCGAGGGCCCTAGGGTCATCATTCACCAATGTCCCCTCCCATCCCCAAGGTCAAGATAGCTGCCCTTGATCTTTTAAGCGCTAGAATACTTGACAGATGGAAGGATTCGTTCCAATATTTTTTAAATTTATCTATTACACTGTGAACATGAGAATTGTGCATTTGTTTGTGTAAGTCCAAGGGTGGGAAAAGTAAGCTAGGGTGGCAAGATTAAATGCACTAAAGGGAGCCAGAAACCCTGTATTTTTTATAGAATGATCTCAGTTATTTGGCCCAGGGGAAAATGGCAATGTCAGGAATGAACTACTAATTACCAGCCCCAGCCCAGAAGAGAGCCCGGGAGGGTCCATGCCTGGAGGGGCGTCGGCGCAAAGGCCTGTGACCCACCAGCTGAGGGTCTCCTCAGCAGCCCAATCCAATGACTTTGCAAGAAAAGAGCAGCCTCCCCGGGAATTTCTTCCTAATTCTTCTTGCCCCATCCAAATCCTACCAAGAAAGAAATAATATAAAGCTAGATGAGGCCAAAACATCTGGAATGAAGGAAAAGGAGAGAGGAGGGAAAAATGAACTCTAGAGTCACCACTTCGGGAAGACTGGGAAGAAAGGCAAAACCATCCACAGATACTCAATTTAGGGAGAGATTATTATTATTATTACTATGTTACCAATAGTAAATTTTAATTGAGTGCTTACTGTGTGCCTGGCCGTGCTAAAGTTTACCCATCTTGGCTCTCCGAGGAATATATATACACATCCTATGAGGAAAATGCTGTTACTAACTTATTTTACAGATGAAGACAGAGGCTTTCAGAGGGTGGGTTCAGAGCGGGAGGGAACTTGATGGATTCATTTTGGGCAGAGTGAATTTCGGGTGACATGGTTTCTGAAAGGGGAGTCCCAGGACTGTCACAAATCAGAAATGGAACCTGGAGGATGGAGGTGGGACAGGCAGGGGGAGAAGGAAGATGGGGCACAGAGATTGTCACTGTCTATCTTTTTGCATCTTTTGAGTTTTGAACCATATGAATGTGTTATCTGTTCAATAAATAAAAGTTGTTTTTTTTTTTAAATCAGAAATTGAGGAAAGTTGAAGTTGAGGAAAGGTCAGGATGGAAAAAGTGGCTTTGAGAGTTAGGTGGTGTGGATGTTGTTGGGCAACTTCCAGAGGTAGAAGCCTAGCAGTAATCAGTGAACCAAGATGGGAGAGATCTGTTTGTCCCTTTTTTTAAAAATTACTTGACAGAGAGAGACACAGCGGGAGAGGGAACACAAGCAGGGGGAGTGGGAGAGGGAGAAGCAGGCCTCCCACCAAGCAGGGAGCCGGACGCGGGGCCCGATCCCAGGACCCCTGGACCACGACCCGAGCCGAAGGCAGACGCTTAACGACTGAGCCACCCAGGTACCCTTTTAATGAGCCATTCAGAAGCAAAGTAAATACTCTTTGGGGTCACAGCTTTGAGTCTTGACAGATGAAAGTTAACTCTGGGTTTGTAGAGGTATTTGGGAGGCCCTGGCAGACTCTTACCACCTGAGTAATCCAGGAAACATTTATCCTGAAGAGAAGGCTAAGGTAAACTTTTCTACAGCTAGTGACAGAAACTCGCAGGAACGATTCACAACCCCATACGTACCTCCTGGAAGCAACTGGCTCGAGCATTTTAGTAAGAGGCCAAGGCAGCTAGGCCACTGCGTGGAACTTAATTATGTCTCGCTTGGTTTCTTTAATGTTTCCTGAGCTAAGTAGGATCATTAAATGTTTTATGTTTAATCTGTACCTATTGCAAGCAGAGGTTGGGTCTGAATACCCAGGACAACCATTCCTCCAAAGTTTCAGCCCTTCCAGCTCCCTGGACAGCCCTTTGTCAGTACCAAATAAATGATGAATGAACTGGGAGAATGGAGGTGCCCTTTTTGAGAAAGGGTTGTGTTCAGTAGGAGAGCCAAATGAGAAGCACAGAACAGTAAAGCCAACAGGCACCTGGGGGGTGGACAAGGCAGTGGTTCTCAGACCTGAGCAGGCATCAGTATTTCATGGAGGGCTTCTTCAGGCATGGGATCTATCCCCAGAGTTTCTGATTCGGGTCTGGGGCCCGAGAATCTGCATTATTTGCATTTCTAACAACTTCCCAGATGATGCTATTTTATTTCACCACAAGAGGACCACTGAGCTAACGCAACCTCTTCATCTCACAAAGGGGAAACTGAGGCCCAGGGTTTTACATAACTTGTCCTAGATCCCCTAATTAAATGGCAGAGCTAGGATTAGAGTCTTAATCTCTCTCTTTCTCTCATCTCTAAATATATCAGCCCCTATTTCCTAAAATTAAGAACACTGTCTTTTCATAAACACAGGGCAGTTACAATATCAGGAAATTGACATTCAAACAATACTATAAACTAACCTAATATAAACTAATAACAGACCTTATTCAAATTTTGTCAGTTGTCCCCCTAGTGTTCTTTAGTGTCCAGAATCCAAGTTGTGATGTTTCTTCAGTCTCCTTTAATCTGGAACAATCCTTCAGTTTTTCTTTGTTTTTGGGAATTTGATACTTTTGAAGAGTCAGGTCAGTTATTTTGAAGACTGTCCCTAGATTTGGGTTTGTCGGATGTTTTCGCATGATTAAATTCCAGTTGTGTATTTTTGGCCCAAACCACACAGAAGAGATAGAGTGTCTTGCTGAGGATATCACACACGGAGGCACATGGGTCTCTTTGTTCCATTTCTGGTGATCTGAATGTTGATTACGTGGTTAAGATGGTGCTGCCAGTTTTCTCCACAAGAAAGTTAGCATTTTTCCCCTTTGTTATTAATAAACATCTTGTGAGGAGATACCTTGACACTTTGTAGGTCTATTTGTCATCATACCTCACCCACTAACAATGTGGTGGTGGCCAACTGGTGATTCTCTAACTCTATCCTTTCTCCTACATTTATTACTTAGAATCGTACTGTCAGGAAAATTTCTCCTTCCTTCCTTCCTTCCTTCCTTCATTCATTCATATCAGTATGGACTCACTCATGGATCCTTTTTTATTCTATCTCTTGCCATGGGTCAGTTCCCTTTCTACCATATGGCTCTGCTGCTTATAATACTGTTGTTTCAGAAATGATTTATTAGTTTATCATGTTGGTTCAAAAACCAAATTGAATATTTTTTTTCAGACCATAAACTTCACGATAGCCCTCCTCTTTCTTGCCAGTGCAAGCCCCAAGCTAGAGCCCCAAGGAATATCAGTAGTCTTAAGGGGTGCCAGAGCTATGGCTCTGGGTCATATTTTCCAGGGTCATAATAACAATTTTTAAAAATTTTGCCTTAAGACCACTGCCGTCATCATTCCCCACCCACCTTTAATTCCTCTTAGACCGCTTGTGTAATAAGTCTTAGGACCATATTACGGTCCTTGAGCTAAAGGAAGATCCCATCCTTAAGCTCAGATATGCGGAGGGGAGCAGACAGAACTGCTCATGGCCAAACCTAGGATACTATGAAGGAAAAAACGGCCTTACTTGGCAAGCTCTCTCTCTCTCTCTCTCTGGTCATGCTCCCACTCCGTTGTCCCTGGAGTACCTTAAGGAGGGACATTTGGCTTGCATTGGTATTGGGTTGTATGAGTCCATAGGAAAATGCCAACTCAGAAGTAAATATTTGCCAGTTTGGACTGCTAATTACATTATATGATTAAAAAGGAACAAGCGTTTACCACATCCTTGATTTCACCATCATGTCATTGTGCAAGAAAAATAAATCAGCAGTTCAGCAGAAGCAAGATGTGACGTAAAAAAATCTAAACACTTTTTGTCTTTAGAAACAGATATGGCCGACTCAAAATCACAAAGAAGCGAAAATTTCATTTGGGGTTCCCTACACCTCTGCCCTCTAAGATATATCGCAAGGGAAATTCCTCTCAGGATTTGGCCATTTATGACGAGACCATCAGAAATCTCTGGGAATACGACATCAGACTGAACCAGGTTGAGCTGGAATGTGGAGTGCAGTGGTTTTCAAACTGTGGTGATACTGCCCCCCAAGGGACATCTGGTAGAGGGTGAATGCGCTTCTGTTTTTGTTTGAGGGTGAAGACTGCGTTTTTATGGTTGTTAGTAGGGTAGGGATACTACAGGCATTTCATGGGCAGGGGCCGCCATGTTAAATGTCTTGCCATACATAGGACAGTTCCTATAGCATGAATTGCCCTGCCCAAAATGCCAATAATATGCCCTGGAGAAACGATCAAAGAGTTTCCCTCCCCAGGGATTTAGAATTAGACCAAGATTCAAAGTCACTATCACTGCTCTCTTGAATCGAAGAGTTGTAACTCTAGGTTCTGTTGGCTGTGGCCATTATCCACTCAGCGGACTGAGGAATAGAAAACCAGTCTGCAGTGACAGAGGACCGGCACAGGTGTGTAGGAAGAAACAGGGAAAAGTGGTGGGGTCCTGCTCACACTCTTATTCAAGACTCTGGCTCTTATTACAATTCAGGCCCATCTACAATCCTGTTACTTGCAAACAAGACTCTTCAGCGAGACTAACTGCCATCTTCCGCCACATGGACAGAGAACAGAGCCAGCTGGTACGTTGAGGGAGAGAGGGGAGCAGAAGCAGAGGGAAGCAGAGATGTACCACTGGATGCTGCCCGAAGGCTTCAAGGTTCCTGGTCAGTTTCTGAGGCCCAGCTGTCCCTGGGCCCATCACAGGTGGCCTGAGAGGTAGGTCCTAGGAGATGGGAACTCTCCAGAAGGGGTGGGCAGTTCCAGAAGGAGAAGAAATATGGACAGCAAACTGTATGAATCTCTTTCACCTTCAGTAGGAGGTCAGCCCAGACCAAGCCTGGAAATCGCTTCCATGGAAAGGACCGACTGCCATGAGTTTGAATGAAGCAAAGCTATTTGGTGTGGACTTGACTGCCAGGAGGCTGCATCTCTGGATTAGGGGTCAGTTAAGAAAATACTCACATGCTGAAAAAGAGAAAGCCACTTTCTTTAAAAGGAAAACAAAAACAAAAATACCCCCTCACACTCAAGGGAAAAACATCTCTTAAAATATTAGCTTTGTTTTCTTTTTTTTTTTTTTAAAGATTTTATTTATTTATTTGAGAGAGAGAGAATGAGAGAGAGAGCACATGAGAGGGGGGAGGGCCAGAGGGAGAAGCAGACTCCCCGCCGAGCAGGGAGCCCGACACGGGACTCGATCCTGGGACTCCAGGATCATGACCTGAGCCGAAGGCAGTCGCTTAACCGACTGAGCCACCCAGGCGCCCTTAGCTTTGTTTTCTTAACTAGCTCTTTATCTGCTTGAGTAGGATACTCAAGATGGTGTTGAGGATGGTAGGTTTCATTTCTGTTACTATTTGAACTTGATGAGATATGGAGGAAAGTCGTGGTTTCGTGGTGGATTTCTGTGGGCTGGTGCTTAACTGCACGGCTGTAGCTTCCTTAACTGAACGGGAGATTAGAGAGGGAGACTATAATTCCAACAACTTCGGTTTTACTAGCCAGCAAATCATTTAACAATGACAAAGGTATGGCTTCAGAAGAGGTGACTGCCATTGGCACCTGCCATTTACAGGCAGCGGGTAGGGACAGATGAAGGAAAGATGGTGGATGCCATAGTGTTCTGTGGCATGCTTGGGTGTGAGATCTGAAATTCTCCTTCCAGCCCAGTCTTGCTTTTCTTGGATTTCAGAGTTGATGCTGGGATTCCCATGATTGATCCCCAGCACTTTTCACCCATGATTGTACTCTTGTCACTTCCCTACCAGTCACTCCCTTAACGGAGTCCTCTCATACTTACGGCTCTCGACATTGAATTAGCTTCAGAATTGGTGGCTTTAAAACATGAATTGTTCCCAAAAATGTATCTCAATTTCAGGAATGGAAACACTTTTTAAAACAAGGCAAAGTCAAGTCTTGTGAAATACTTATCTGATTAACCCCCTACAGCTAACTAAAGGAAACGATTTCTGATGTTAAATGTCTCCAGCAGCAGAGTTTCACCAGTTCAGTCCTCCTTGCTGCTGGACCCTTCCAAGCCCGGAAGGCTCTGGACTCAGGCGGGAAGCAGCACCTGACACGTGGTGGGCAATCAGCACATGCGACCTGAATTGGACTGAAGCTGAGCCTGAATTCTGAGCTGATTTGTGCCATCAGTTTACAGATTTCATTTTATTTATTTGAGGCGGGGAGGAGAGGGAGAGCACAGAGGCAGAAGGAGAAGCAGACTCCCTACTGAGCAGAGAGCCCGATGCAGGACTTGATCCCAGGACCCCGAGATCATGATCTGAGCCGAAGGCAGACGCTTAACCGAATGAGCCACCCAGGAGCCCTATGCTTCACTTTTGAGCGTTCTTCGCACTATTGTCCCATGTGCCACTCCCCAGTATGCTTACTGCATGCCACACTGGCCCTCTCTGATCCTTGAACAGGTCTCGTTCTCCTGCCCCTGAGCAATCGCTCTTGCAGTTCCCTCTGTCTGGGGTGCTTTGCTCCTGCACTCTGCAAGGCTGGGTGCTTCTCACTGCTTGGGTCTCAGCTGAAATACCATCTCTTAAGAAGTCTTTCCTGATGCCTTATCTAGAGTAAGCATCTCTCCCAGCCTGACACTCTCCATTACCTTACCCTGCTTGTTTCTATGCAGTGCTTATCATAATATACATGTTTACCAGCTTATCATAACCTTCTCTCCCTAAACTACAAGAGCAGGGAATTGTCTATATTCTCTCTCACTTTGTCTTCAGAGCTTCCAGGAATCCATATACATGTAATGCCTTTTCCAAAGTAGAAAAACCTGCCTCTTCCTCTGAGAAGACCCAGCCCCTTGCTGGACACCCGGCTTAGGGAGCCAGGTAGGCATGGGCTGTATTTCAGCCCCTCCTGGCTCCTTGGCTAGGTACCCTCGTTCAGTGAACAACCTATACAACTGTGCACTATCTCTGCCCAGCACCGTGCAAAGAGCCTGCAGATAAGAGAAACATAATATTGATTGGATGAATAAATAGGCTTTATTGAGTTTTAACTTACTTAAAAAAAATGCACCATTTCAAGTGTTTGGTTAGATGAATTTGGACAAAGGCATGTACCCACGTAACCACTACCACAACTGAGATATAGAAATTCCATTACTCCAAGAAGTTTCCTCAGTTGGCTGCCTGGGTGGCTCAGTCGGTTAAGCATCTGTCTTTGGCTCAGGTCATGATTCCAGGGTCCTGAGATCGAGCCCTGCATCGGGCTCCCTCCTCAGCGGGGAGTCTGCTTCTCCCTCTGCTTCTGTCCCTCTCCCTGCTCGTTCTCTCTCTCTCAAATAAATAAATAAATCTTAAAAAAAAAAAAAAAGAAGAAGTTTCCTCATGTCCTTTTGCAACTGTCTCTCCTCCCACGCACCACTTCCCCCCCCCCCCACCCCCGGCCTCAAGCAATCACTGACTCTTTTAATTTTAC
>NC_138374.1:94958575-94997315 GCF_054177405.1 Leptonychotes weddellii | reverse complement strand
GGGCTGTGTGTGTTGCACAGGAGGGTGTGATGCAAATGCTCTCTGGCTGAGGTTTCCACTCTCTGGGGGGTTTCGACCTGGCTTCCAGTTAGGATTCCCGCTGCTCCACTGACAGGAGGCACTGGGCAGGGGGGCCAGGAGGTTGGTGGAGTACAGAGAGGAATCTTTTCAGTGCATTTCTTTATTTAAACAACAAAAAATTATATATATATATAAACACCTCAAAACAGATAAATGGTTGGGGAGGATACTGGGAGAGAAAGGGTAGTAAAGGACAAAATATTTCATCGTGGTTCCATCATGCTGGACCTTCCCCTCCTCGAGCTTTGGTCTGATGTCACACATGCAGAGGAAGGGGAGAAAATTATAAGCGTCACGGTACAGGACTCACTGCCTCACTAAAAACTACCTGAAAAATCCATCAGTGACAAGCTGCAGGGGTATTATAAATCCAAAGTATTCATTTCTGTGGCATTGGTCTCGGGATGCTTTTTCTACAAATACCACCATAATCCCAGATAATCCCAGGGGATACGTGGTAGCAAGATTTAAAAGAGTAATCTCGACTTGTCCTCTGGGTTAATGTCCTTCGTTAGCACAAGGAATCCCCACTCTCTGCCCAGAGAGGTGCCCCTCGGCTCTCTCCATAACGACCGGCTGTTGGTGGGGACACAGGAGGGGCAGGGACGGGGAAAGTAGGGGTCTGAGAGGAGAAGGCAGGTGGGATGTGAAGGAGAGCTAAGGAAAACTTTTGGGCTGGGCCTCCCGGATTGGTGTAGACTTGGAGAAAGGAAGCTGCCTGAGAGACTTTGTCAGTCGAACCACAGTGTGCCCAGACGTGGGTTGTTCTAGGCTCTGACACACTTCCCTTGCTTGGAATATTCTCTTTTGTAATCTTGGCTGTGTTCCTCATGAGTCCCTCGCTGAAGTAAGGGGTGCTTCCACAGCTGGGAGAGCAAGAGAGCAGCAAGTTCCCCCATGAGAGAGAGTCCCCCCTGGGGAGAAGAGCTGCAGGGGGAGGTGAATCCTAGAGGTGAGAACTGGGAACAAGAAAGTTGGAGGCAGCTGGGATTGAGGATGCCACCCACCCCCTCCTTTTCCTTTGTACCTTTGATCTTGGCTTTTCCTAATTTTGTTCAGTATCCAACATTCAGCCCATTCACTTTGCTTTCATTTTTATAGCTGGCACAAGCTTTTCTAATCTTCTTCCCATGCCCAAGAGAAACCACTGGGCCAGTCCACTCTGCATGTCTCCCTCACATCTAATGAAATGGGCCAGGGCACCCCCAAACACAGGCCTCAGGCCCTGGAGCCAGGTCTCTCCCCATACTTCTGAGCTTCTCCTCCTCCGGCTCCTACCTTGGGATATTGGGTGCTGTGCCTTTGTTCTGTCCCCTTCTCTGACAGCAAACTTCAGGGTACAGAGCATGCCCAGTGTTTCCCCTTCAAAGCAACTTCTGGACAGCTGGAGCCAATCTCAGGCTACTGGCTACATAAAGGAGAGACATTTCCAAATATGCGGCTGACTCTGTGAATCATCTAGGGGAGTTCTGTATTGGGGATCCCTACAGAGAACCCATCGCCCACCTTTACATGTGCTCACTTTTCATCCATTCAGATGCAGAGGCTAAACCACAAAAGCCAACATAAGTGCAGAAGCGGGATGTATCCGTGTTTCTGCATATATGCCCCACAACGCTCTTCATACCTTGACGGACGGAGAGCAAGTCTGCAGCACATCTCTTCGGTGGCTTTCAGGCTCAGTGTACAAAGCCTCTCAAAGGGGTGGATGGGGATATTTTGGGGATCACTTGCGAAAAGGAGGGTCTGAAGTGACTGCAATGCAAGCTGATGAGCCAGACCCAGGGAGTCCACCCCTTCTTGTTCCTACTTGGTTATTAAACATTGGGAGGCACTCTCAGCATCTCCCTTCATTTCTCCAGGAGCGGTAAAGGAAGCCAACATTGGTTGGGTAGTTCGTTCCATGCAACATGCTAAACACTTTTTACAAATATATTTATGTAGCTTAATCCTTGAAACACCTCTGTGAGATAGGTGTCCTTGATCTCAGTTTACTGCCGACAACTCGAAGGGAGTGGTGGATCTGGGATTCTAACCCAGCTCGTCTGCTATCAAGGTCTGGGCACGGTAGACCCTTGAACGACATGACATGGGTTTGAGCCGTGCAGCTCCGCTCATATGCAGATTTCTTACAGGATTGTACTCTGTGTTTTCTCATAATTTTCTCAACATTTTCTTGTCTCTGGCTTCCTTAATTGTAAGAATATAGTATATAATACATATAGCAAACAACATATGTATTAATTGACAATGTTACTGGTAAGGCTTTTGGTCAACAGTAGGGTGTTAGTGAAGTTTTGAGGGGGTCAAAACTTATACATGGCGTTTTGACCGTGGCAGGGGTGGGGGCATTGGCACCCCTAGCCGCTGAGGTGTTCAAGGGTCAACTGTATTTTTTTCATGCCATGCTACCTCCCAGTAAAGAGCTAAATCTCTATTTTTATAAGGTTTGAGAGATTACATGAGGAACTGCATATAAGAAGCTTTGATAGTTGTGTATCAGAGTACCTGGAAGTCTTAGATTTTTTTTTTTTTTTAAGATTTTATTTATTTATTCATGAGAGACAGAGAGAGAGACAGAGGCAGAGGGAGAAGGAGGCTCCCCGCAGAGCAGGGAGCCCGATGCGGGACTCGATCCCAGGACCCTGGGATCATGACCTGAGCCGAAGGCAGACGCTTAACCGACTGAGCCACCCAGGCATCCCGGATGTCTTAGATTCTTAAGTCTGATAAAAAGGAAACAGAAGGGGATCGGTTAAAATCTGACGAATGCAAAAGGTATTGCTCAGGAATCCTCAGAATTAGAAATTGTAAGTAGGAACATGGATCTCAGCCTGTTCATTTGGAAGTTAGAGACTATGGAGGCTGTTTTGCTCCAGGCTCCAAATTGGTTAATATGTATGTGTGCATTGATTGAGTGGCTTTCCAAAGAGGAGAGCCTGCAGAGTCATTAAAAAATGAAGGGTTATGATGACCACAATTTCAAAGAGGGCTATTAGTAAAGGAAATATGGATTTCTGATTGATTAAAACAGATTTCAAAGGAGAACCCACATCTGCACTCCAAGTGTCTTGAGTGATGGACAGAAACAGCAACATCAGTGTCCATTTTCTGCAAAGGGAGCTTTAACTCCTTCAATTCAAATCAACCCAACAGTCCTCAGGATTTGGAGGCCGAGATCACTCTCCACATTTGAGCCTGGCCATGGTCTGGCATGGCTTTAGACGTCTTAAGAAAGTCACACAGTTCCAGAGGGACTACGAGTACCTCCCGGGGGCTCTGGGGATAATCCATGACTTTGTTTTGTAAAGAAAAGTGAGACTGGGGAGTGACCTTTGAATTGTTAATACTCCTCCCAGCAATGCAGGAATTTACCTCGAATCAGCCTAGATTTGGATAGGTGGACAACAGTGCCTTTGATTCTGAAGTGATCTAAAGAAAGACGTATTTTCCCAGGTATTCAGTCTACCAGCAGAGTCCTCTGATGGCTGATGGCACAGAAATAGAGTGAATGCAATGTCTTCTTTTCACAGTCTAACTCTTTGGGATAAGATGGTTTTCCTATCTGATGACATTTTTCATGTTGGTTAACTCTGGGTGAAGAATAAGTCAGAGCCATTCAGACAGTTGGCTTAGAGGCTTGGTGGTTGGGGTTGTAAACAGAATGTGTGTATGTACCTTCCTTCTGGGGGAGAGAGTGGAGGAGTCACAGAATCTGAGAGGCCCTGAAGATGAATCTGTGGTAGGCAGCCTCTGGAAGACCTCCCAGTGATCCCTGCCTTCTGGTATTTGTGCCTATATACTCCCCTCCCTTGGGTGTGGGCTGGATTTAGTGAGTCAGTTCTAAGGAACAGAATGCAGCAAAAGTGACGGGATGTCACAAAGACTCTGACTCCCATCTTGCTGGCCCTCTCTCTCTCATGCTAAAGAAAGCCAGCCACCATGTGAGCTGCCCCTTGGAGAGACCCATGTAGCAAGAAACTGAGGGAGGCCTCTAGCCAACAGTCATCGAGGAAGGGCTCTCACTCCAACTGAGACTCTTAACTCTAGGATTCAGAGGACTGAATCCTGCTGACAACCACTTGAGTGAGCTAGAAAACAGATCTCTCCACGTCCAACCCTGAGAAGACTGTAGCCTCAGAAAGACTGGGTCACTGACTCACAGAATCTGGGAGGTAACAGATATTTGTTGTTTCAAGCTGCGAAGGGTTGTCACGTCATCTTAGGTAATGAATAGTCCCTCTAATCCAACCTCTGTGTTCTTAGTGAGTTGTTGGAGACCTAGAGAGATCTAGTACTCTGCCTGAGCTCCCACAGACTTGGACCAGACCGTGAGTTAGGCCCCTGAATTCCCATATGGGGCTCTCCCCAGTTTACGATGCCCTTCTGCAATTTGGCATTATGGAAACTTGCCTGACATGGCCTTCTTTAAGCCCCCTTTAGATGAGCCTAAACTTTTCCCTAAAAGGATATCTCCGTTCCCAGCTGGCTAGGAAGAGGACACGGCAGTCTGGAGGGCTGGTCTTGAAGCTAATCTGTTTCTTCCATGGCCCATGGCAGGACTCCCCACTCCCAGCCAATCCCCACGTCAAGCACTGGGCTTTCTCATCTACTCAGAAACCCTGAAAATTGCCAAATCTCCTCAGATAATAAATTCTAGTATTTTACAGCCTTTCTCTCTCCTGCCACAATTTAGAGCTGTCTTGTCCTGCTAATTCTCAGTGGAAATGAGGAGCCCTCTCTCCCCGTCCCATTCTCCCCAAGTCACAGATTTATGTTGTATGCTGCCTTTAGCGCTAGGTCTTCTGAGAAGAGGAAACAAGGCAGCTCTGGGGCAGGGGCAGGACTGTCCCAGCAGCGTGGTCTTCAGTGCCTAGACAAAGCACGGGGAGGATGGGGTGGGGTGAGCCTGGGGGAAGCCGGGAGCAGAGGCTGGGGCTGGGCCAGGTGAGTCTGGGCCAAGCAGAGGAGGAGACCACTAGGGAGTCCTTGTTGGGCAGGAGGCAGGCTGGGGTTGTGCACTGTGGTGGAGCACTGCAGACGGGAGTAGTGGTGTAAGGGTCAAAACCACACTGAGGGGCAGGACAGCTCCTGGCATGGAAAGGGCAAGGCCAAGTGGGGGATCAGGAACTCAGGCCTCAAACACAGGTATCAGCATCAAGTAGACCTTGATGGTACCCAATACTAGGCCTTGATTATCAGCCCCGGCGGCAGGTTTGCTTCCCCTTACAGCAGGAAGCAGCCCTGGGGCACAGATGTTTTTCATTTTCAGCACCTTTCCACCTCCTATCTGGTGCCCTCACACCAGAGGAAGGAGGAAGCAGAGTCAAGGTTGTTAGCCCTCACGCTCCAGGAACTGGCTCCCCGGTGGCCCTGGTGGTGGGGGTTGGTGCTGGGCAGGGTAGGCTGGGTTGTGGCACAGTGGGTTGTCTGTTTTCCAAGTTTCCTGGCATATCTGTGTCTGATAATGATAGGACAAGAAGGAGGTCTCCTCAAATGTTTGTCTGCTTTAGGATTTGGGGAGCAGTGGTTGGTGGGGCCAAGAGGACAGCTGCTAACTTGAAGATTCCAGGCAGATCCACGGCCATCTTTGACTCTGGGAAGGTTGGCAAGCCAAGAGAGATCGGCTACCTCTTCCTGCCACCTGGTGGATGCTCCAGCTAATTTGTAGACCATTTCTAAGCCTCTTGTTATTGAAATGACCTTTGTATGGAAGGGGAGGGTCACAAAATGGCAGCCCACTAGATCGTGCCCTCAGATAAACTTTATTTGATCCAGCCCAGTATTTAAAAATTAAAAAAAAAAGAAAATTGGACCCACTAAAAGTCAGGATATTTCACTCAAATCCAGATTTCTGGCTTCTCTGGCCGCACTGGGGCCCCTCATTCCCCTATGATATTACAGCACTGAGGCAGGCAGCCTCCTTTAGAGGAAGGACCTCCAGGTCCAGGCTTCTAAGGTCCTCTCTCCCATGACACAAGCACACGCACTTGTCTTATTCATCTACCTTATTTTCCCGGCCCCTATGGGCATCAGAGATTTTATGCCACAAAACTGAAGAATCAAGTTGGCCCAGCAGAGGATACAGGCATCATAAAACAAAGATCAAAATTCCTACCCTTCAAATGCATTTTGATACCTGGGAAAGGATTTTCATAATCTCCCTAATTACATGTCTGCTCCATTTTATTCTTCCTTCTGTGTTGTACTTTCAAGAGCTCTCATAATAGAAATTGTCTGAAAGAGCTAACTGCACTTCTATAATTGGCATAATATTGGTCAGGATAAATCAGCTTTGCACAAACATCAAACGAACAGAGGGAATCATTTCTCATTAACTGAAAGAGGTCATACATTGTAGACTATATGTGCAGAGATGCTAGTTTGGTCAAAAGTAATCTGCTCTGATTAAAACAGAAATAAAGTAGCTTAATTATAATAACAGAGCAGCTGCTAAACTCACTACTGATTTCATCAGGAGACAAGGGAGTGATGGTCATTCCTGAGTCTTGCCCAAGAAGAGACACAGTAATTTTTCCACCCAGTGTCAAATTATTACCTATTCAAATCAATATTCCTGGTTAAACTCAATAGATAAATTGGATTATTTGCTTCTGCTCCACATTGTGTTTTTAATAGGCACCTTATATGATTGCCCTTAGCTAGCACTGCACAAAATAATTCCCACACACAGATGTTCAATGTAGTCTAATTTAATTTAAAAACGTGCTTCTGGAGGGGCACCTGGGTGGCTCAGTCGGTTAAGTGTCTGCCTTCGGCTCAGGTCATAATCCCAGGGTCCTGGGATCAAGTCCCACAGCAGGCTCCCTGCTCAGCGGGGAGCCTGCTTCTCCCTCTCCCTCTACTCCTCCCCCTTCTCTTTCTCTCAAATAAATGAATAAAATCTTTTTTTTTTTTTAAATGAATAAAATCTTTAAGAAAATATGTGCTTCTTGAAAAAGTCACTTGGAACCAGTGAATTCCAGTTTCTAGTTTGGCTTCATTGCTATTTTGCTCTATAATACTGAGCGGGTCATTGCCTTTCTGGGCCCCCATTTCCCAAGTCTTTCACTCTCTGGGAGTCATGGACATACGTGCTTGAGCCCTGGGTCTGGAACAAAGGCCTTTTTAAAAATTAAGGCTGAGGCACAGGGAGATTGACGATGAGAGTATGTGGCCTGCACTGAGCAGTTAGTCACATCTGTCCTCAGAGCACGCTCCTGGCTGTCACAAGGGGTTGAGGTTTGTGGAAGATCACATGAGGAAAGGTAGTGAACTTTAAAAAGTAGATGAATTAAAAAAACAAACAAACCATATGTATTGAAGCATAAGAAGAGAAAATAGATCAATGCAGTGTTTCTAATTAGAATGAGGAACTAGTTTTAAAAAGGATTCAACCATGAACTTACAACTTATTTTGTTACTCAAATGTTTACCCTGTGGCAGTCTCTGTGGGCAGGCAACCGGTTCTATGGGTGCTAGCAAAATGAGCCCAGGAGAAGGCATCATCAGGACCATGTGCGCTTGCTGGGATGGTGCCCTGCGGTAATTTAATCAAAAGACAAGTGAGGAGTCTCCTGCGATGCAGGGGCCCTGCCTAAGAAACACTGATTATGGGACGGTGTTCCTGCTCAATATGAAGTTTTCTCTGTTGGATGGCTCTCCTGCCCACCGACCACAGGGACTGAGATCTTAGTCAGGAGGCAGTCTGCGCTGTGTGCACGCGCACATGCCCACGCGTGTGCACGTGTCTGTGTGTGTGTTTGTGTGTGTGTGTGTGTGTGAGATGGACAAGCACAGCAAACAAAGCAGCCTAATGTATGTAAAGATGGCCAAAGACACGATACATACACCATTCTGCTGGTTGTGCAATAATTTCCTCTCTATTCTCACCCCAAGCATCTGATTTTTTCTTTTGTTTTTAATGTGATGCAACTTTAAGGATTTTTTTTTCTTCTTCTTCTCCAGAAGATTCACTGGATACCTGCGCTGTGGGACATGGGAGACCTTAGAATCCCACCGCGCACCCCTCCAAGTCCTGTTATTTTTCTCCATTCCAAGCATGAACATTTACCTCCAACTGTGCCAAAGTTGCAACGCTCAGTTCTTTACTGTTTTCTTTTTCAGTAATTCAGACTTGGTGAGATGTGCAGTTTTTAAAAAGAAAAAAAAAGCCTCAAAGTAAACAAGGGAAGACTGATTTTTTTTTTTTCTACAGACTTGCTAGTGGGGGCACTTAGGCTGGCAGGGGTGGGGAGGTGCTGAGAAGCCGAGGGGCTCCCGGACCCCCCACCCAGAGTCCTTGAGCCCGCCTCGCCCCTGGGAGCAAATGCCCAGCAAAAGGGGATGTTCCCTCTTCCTCTTGCTTTTTTCCTTCTGAAAACAACCTTTTCCTGACCACAGACTCAGAGAGGGTGGGACGCATTTTCTCTCTTCTGGTTAGAAAAACACACACACACCATACCTCCAGCTTCTCCTTTGTGCTTTTGGGTCTCACTAAGGCGAGGAAGAAGCTGCTACGCCCAACGTCCTTGATCATCAGCTTCACATCCCAGCCTAGTTCAGTTTCCAGGATACCCACCCCCATCCCCGGGCTTGGCAGGGAACCCCACCCCCCTTTCAAGCAAGGAATCTCCAATGTTGCTGAGCCCCCAGGATTTGCTCTTTATCACTCTAGGGGCATTTTCTTTGAATGCAATCCAGTCTCTCAGATTCCCACGTTCCAAGAAGCGGCTCTCTGTCCGATGGAACATTCTGTTGCTGTTCGCTGTGAACCAGTCTTATTTTGTTCTTTTCATTAGGGAATGTTTCCACCAGGGGCCTGTGAGTTGAAAAGGCTCAATGCTCAGAATGAGGGGGGCTTTGTCTCTCCCCGCTTCGTGACCTCTGTCAGGACTTCTTTTGGGGCTCCAGACAAGGTGGAACAGAGAAAAGTGCTGAGGACATTTTGAGAGTTTGCAGAGAAACTACTAGCCAGGCTGCCTGGATATATTAAAATGTCATCTCTGCATTTTGGACATGACTAGCTTGTTTAGTTCGTGCTAGAGGGGAAAATAGAGTTTGTGCTCAAGGGAGAGAAGCAGACGGAGAAAACAGGCGTATGGAACAGCTGACAATGTTCCAGCCGCTTTGTCACAAAGAGCTGAATCCTCCATTATTAAAATCAAAATCATCAGCCAATTCGAGTCCCCTGGGAATGATGCTGGGCTGGAGCAGAAGTGGCCAAAGCCCCCTCAATATGGAGGCAAAAAGCTAAATGCTATTCTTTTTTAAAAAAATAATTTATTTATATGAGAGAGAGAGCATAGAGGGAGAAGGAGAAGTAGACTCCCTGTTGAGCAAGGAGCCCGATGTGGGGTTCGATCCCAGGACCCTGGGATCATGACCTGAGCCGAAGGCAGATGCTTAACCGACTGAGCCACCCAGGCGCCCCTAAATTCTATTCTTTTCACTCGGGTTTTTAGGAAAGGAAACAGAGCTGCTTAACACTTGTTATAAATTATGTGTCAGGCACTGGGCTTGATGCTTTTATGCATGCTATTTAATTCTCACAGCTGCTTGGAAAATAGGTATTATTACTACTGTGTGTCTATGAATTTGATTTATATTTATTTATGTTCTCATTACTCTCATCCTTACTTGGTCAGGTAGCTGTTCAAATGTCACCTTTGACAAGCCCTTCCTGAGCCCCCAGTCCATAGCCACAATACCTGCCATCCTCTGTCTCATTTCTATGTCTCCTTTGATGCTGTTACCTTCTGGGTGAATTCCTCCCAATTCCAATTTATTAATTCTCTTTTCAACTACATTCAGTTTAGAAACTATTCTATTGAGTTTTTAAAAAAATTTTCAATGATTATGTTTTTCTTCGTAAGTTCTAATTTTATATCCACCTGTATTTACTTCATTTGTCTGTTTTAATGGTGTAATGTATCACTGGCATGGATCTTTTGTAAGGATGTAATGCCTTCATTGATCTCTTCAACGATGCTAAGTGCACATATTTTTTTTTTCTTTCAATTTTTTTTTTATTCTTATGTTAATCCCCATACATTACATCATTAGTTCTAGATGAAGTGTTCCATGATTCATTGTTCGTGCACAACACCCAGTGCTCCATGCAGAACGTAAGTGCACATATTTTTAAGCAAAATTTTTTCTTTCTGGAAAAACTCATAAACCAATTATTGATTTTATTGGCTCTTTCCTGGCGTTCAATTTCTTCATGAATTTTAAAGTTGGGTTATAGGATCATTATATGTAGGAATTTTTCCCCCCTGCCTTTCTTTTTCTCTGTGTATTCCTCCTTGTGGGGTTTGAGTCTGGTTCTCCAAACACGAAGCTATACCTCAGGCAGTGGTAGGCAGCTCCTTTTCCAGCTTCCTTTCACAAGCCAGGGAAGCCCCACCTCAGCTTTCGGTTGTGAGCTCTGAGCAGGACTGTGGTTCCCATGCCTCCCATGGAGCACTTTTCCCCTCTGGTGTGCTTTTATCTGCAGAAGCCAAACTCACGGCTCCTACTACCTACTTCCAGATCCAGACACTGGCAGACCCTCAGATCAGCCCCTACTCTTTGCTTCGCATCTTGATTCTGTTCCAGGACTATGGAGATATACATATATATATATATGTATGTGTATATATATATATATATATAAAATTTTTGAGTGTGGCTGACTTTTTTTTAAAGATTGATTGGCACAGTCATTAAGCGTCTGCCTTCGGCTCAGGTCATGATCCCAGGGTCCTGGGATCGAGTCCCACATCGGGCTCCCTGCTCTGTGGGAAGCCTGCTTCTCCCTCTCCCATTCCCCCTGCTTGTGTTCCTGCTCTCGCTATCTCTCTCTCTGTCAAATAAATAAATAAAATCTTAAAAAAAAAAAGATTGATTTATTTGAGAGAGAAAGAGAGTGAGCGTGTGCATGCACGAGTGGGAAGGGCAGAGGGAGAGGAAAAGAGTCTCCAGCAGACTCTGCGTTGAATGCAGAGCCCCATTCAAAGCTTGATTTCATGACCCTGAGATCATGACCTGAGCCGAAACCAAGAGTCAGACACTTACTGAGCCACCCAGGTACCCCGAGTGTGGCTATGACTTTTAAAATTCTTTTATATATGTTCTCTATCATTGCTATGTGTTGGATCACAGAGGGCTTCATAGCATTCACTTATAAAGCCATTGAATCTGGTGAACAGGAATAGGACTTGGGAAACATTTATAGTAGGACAGAGTGGGAGGTAAAAACTGGGCAATTATGTGCAAGTTGGAAGAGTAAAGAACCTGAAGAAATGATGAGGTCCGGTATCACCGGTGAGTTGATGTGCAGGAACTCTAGTTATTAAGATGGAAAGAAAAACCATAAAATTTAAAGTTGGGTTGAACAGCCATGACTTCCCAGGTCCTCCATCCCTCTCCTTCTTCTCAAACGCCCCCTCTCCCTCACCCCCCTTTCAAGTTGGTGACAATCCCTAGGGGAACCAACCATTTTAGTTTGCCTAGGGCAGTTTTGGTTTTAGTACTGCAAGTCCTATTTCCTAGGAATGCCTCAGTCCTGGGAATTTAGGTTGGTTGGACACCTTAGCTCCCTACTTTTCACCTTGTGAGTGCCAACAGAAGACCTCTAATACCAAAATTAACCCTTACTAAAGGGTGAGCTTGAGAAACAATAATGGGAAGGGGAAGAAAGAACAGTAGGCAATGGGCCTCTGTAGTCTTTCCTTGGGTAGAGGAAGCCACAACCCAAGAGGTACTTTTCACTCTGAATTTGGTAGAAATATAGACCAGAAAGTGATCTCTGAAGTTTGTGATTCTCAGAATTTACTTCCTTACAGGAACTTGAACCATCAGTGCAAGTGGTGTTTATAATTCCTTCTATATTGGATTCAGAAATTACTTGTTTTGGGGAAAGGAAGATTGTGTAAATACTATTTGATTTGATTTCTCTGTAGTCTTCTTGAGTTCAATAAGCCACGCTGTCATTTTTTAAATATGTTGAACTTAATAATATTCAGTTCCACTGACTCTGTATTTTTCATCAGTGACCAAACCATACGTCATTTCATGATTGCTTCGGCAGCACATTTACAAAAATTAGAACGATACAGAGAAGATTAGCCTGGCCCCTGCACAAGGATGGCACGCAAATCTGTGAAAACCATACACCATTTCACAATTTTCAAAGTACTTTTATCTTAGAAAAGCACCAGTCAGTTACACAGCCACCATCATTACAGTTAAAAATAATGCTGCCAAGGTTGTCTTTGTCCTTCTGTTCGGATGATGTTGAAGGTTGGTGATGTGTAGCAGCAATAGACCTTGACTCCAGGAATGAATTAAGATTGATAAATTCCATCTAGTCATGGCTATACAATTTCTCTTTGTAGACTGCTCATTGTTCCATCCTCCTTTGCTGCTAGGAGTGAAATGTTACCAGCAGGCACCAATGAGACATAAAATGAAAGTCAGCTGGGAGTTTTCCAGGGAATGTTTGCTTTTCTAATGAAAGGGACAGACTTGAAAAAAAGCTTGCTGCCATCCCTTTCTCCTCCTTCCTATCTGGAATATGGATGTGATGCCTGGAACTAAGGCAGCCACATCAAGTCCATGAAGCAATATGCATGATGATGGGTAGCAATATGCCTATTAAGTCAGAGTGTGAAGGAGAACAGGAGCCTGAGCCCTTGCTGACATGGTCAGATCTTCCCTGAGACACTGTACCTCTGGACTTGTTTAATAAAAACAAATGTCCTTACCATTAGGTACCTCTTGATGCATGGCCCTTTACTTGCAACTAAAAATCAATTTCATGCTGAAGAGCAAGGTAAATAATGCATAGTGATGATACATGGCCATGGAAATGGGGATCTGTGTTGCCAGACTTGTCATGGCTTTTGGTGGATTTTTTCATTCCATAGCTCTTTATACTAAATAGGAAAGGAAAACACTCTTTTTGTTTCCCTCAGTGCTCAATGATTATTCAATTTCAGTATAAACAAAATGTACTCTAATGTGCTCTCACTGCAGTGGCTATTAAGGGATGAGACATGTAATTCTATATGATGCCATACTAAAATCCTTTTGTGCATCTTAGAAACAGAATGTCATCTGTGCTATATTGTTTTAGGGCAAAAGGAAATAGACTGAGGACCAGCAGAGCTTCCAGGGCAATGTTTTTGCTGGGAGGCTGGGTTAACCCACCACAAGAATGAGACAATTGCTTCTAGTGGGCTGGGAGTTATACCCACAAACCCACTGCCATCTATAGAACTAAGATTCAACCAATGCTCAAGTGGACAGTGAGCCCCACCCAAGGCAGTCCAAATAGCTTCCCTGTTGGTAGGAGGATAGATCTTACCTTGATCAAGGATGGGTAAAAAATGAATTCTGTGGGGAAATGCTATAGAACAAGATAAAGGGAACATCATCGCAAAGGCTCAAAGAAAGAACATGCCTCTGAAAATGATTTACTGCAGGAACCAGAAGATTTGGGGCAATGTATAGCATCCTTACTACACAGAAAAAAGGCAGAAAGGAAGAAAAAAAAAAACCACAATAGAAACCCAAAGAAACAAATAGTTAAGAATGAACCATAAGATTTTTGAGCACCCTTAACCTCTGAGTACCTACTGTGGACCAGCACTGCCCTGGGGCTCAGTGATGGCTAAAGCATAGCCCTTGATCACCAGGGGCTCACGGTGTCATGATCCCTTTCCTTCACAGTAACTTATTCCAAATCGAATTGTAACAGTAAGCTATGATATCATGAGGTCATATCACATTCACTCTATTTTGGAAAGAAATTAAATTACCATCTCCTAAGTAAGTAAATGAAGTAGGGAATGCACAGAGGGCTGGAAGCCACTGCATGTTTCATTGAGCTCTGGTTGTTTTATGCAAGACACTCTAAGAAAATGCATCATTCTTCGGAAGATCTCTTTCTCCTCGATTATACGGAAGTGATGGAAGATGCCCAGGAAGAGAGGTTGTGACAACAACACAAGCTACTTCCTCTGTCCAGCCAGCATGTAGCCCCTGGGTTGAGCCATAAGTCTCTGTGGACTCAGATGAATCTTCACCCCAGCATGGGGACCTGCCGGGGAGGCTCACTCATCGTTTCTAATATTGATAATGCTCAGTCCAATCCTGGCCACCTCCTACTTCCAGCCTTCCCCTGCCCTTCTCTGAAGACAGAAATTAAGCCCACACACTCAGAATGTCCCATCCTGTCCCCCTCACCTCCAAGGAAATATCAGTTCATAGAAGAAGGGTGTAGGGGCAAGTGGACAATCATTTCTCAACCTATTATTTAAGCTCTTCTGACAGGACCTTGCACCCCCTGAGCATACTGATGGGCCAAAGGATGGGGATGGGCCATAAGCTGGACCAGTTATAGAACACAGTCATGCTCTGGGCACAGCAACTGGGTAAGGGATGAACGTCTGATCCAGTGGGGCCAAGTGCAGTATATTTTTGGAATCCATGACCTAGGGACCACAGAGCACAGTGCTCATTTTCTCTCTGTGGTGGAGACTAGCAGCTCTGAACTCATCAAGACGGCATTTCCTGCCACATGGAGGAAGCTGGCCTGCAGTAGAAGGAAGGATACCCTCACGCAGAGGTGCGGGATGCCAGATCCGTTTCTAGGTATTCCTGAGGTACACTCACATCTCGACCTTCCTACAGTCATACTAGTCTTCCAAACACATTTTCCCTGGACTCTAAGGGAGTTTAAAGTGGGTTTGGCATTTACAACCCAAAAAACCCTAACACTGATTGTTATACCCTTCACGTGTTTTGGTTTTCCAAAAGAAATTTTTTTTCCTGATTATAAGAGTGATACTTATAAAAATTCAAATATTGGAAAATACAGTATATAAAATAAAAATTACCATAATTCCATCATCTAGACATAATCATTGTCTTTTAATATTCTTCCAGGCATTTCTTTCTTTTGAACTATAGATAGATAGTTTTACAGGAGTGTAATTTTATAACATACCATTTCACCTAAAAATATGTTTTGGATATTTTTATGGAACAATATTTCTAAAATCTACATTTTGAAAATGGTTGCATAGAATGTTATATTCAACTACTTTAATTAATGTACCCAGTCCCCTTTGGTGAACATTTAGGTTACTTCAAAAGTTCTGCTATTATAAAAAACACAGCAATGAACATATCTGTATGTACATTTTAGAGCCTTTGATAGATCTCTCACTTCTTAAGTTCTAATATTCTTATTTGTTTTGGCAACTTTTCCTGTAGCCTATCAATTTCATGTATGCCCTCTTGATTCATTCCTTTTTTATTCATTCATACTGTCTACAAACATTTACTGAGAGTATGTTATGTATGCTGCTGTACTCGATTTTGGGAAAACAAATGTGGGTAAATTTGGTGTTTTATCCTTAAGGAGGAAGGAGAAACTAGCAACAATTAAAATCTGACTCTGTGCTAAGCACTGTACAGGTTGATTTCATTCATTCTTCATTTAAAAAACAAACACCAACCCTGTGCAATGGTATTATCTTTTTTATATAAATGAAGAAAGGAAGATCAGAGAGGTTGAGTAGTTTGTCCAAGATCACACAGTATGTAAGTGCACACCTATGTCCAGGTCTGACTTCTATCACACATAGTTTAGAGAGAGAGAGATGTGAAAACAAATGACAAAACCAAGCTGTAAGTAAAATCGGAACAAAAGGATGCATTTAGGACCATCAACCACAATGATCAGCAGAGACAGACCTGAGACAAGTCTTTTACCTGTAGCAAGCAGCTTTTTAATAGTCTAGGTTAAAGGGTCAACACCAAACCTTAAATGACTTGCCTGACTCCACACCGCTCCAGGAGGCCCTTGGTCAGCCAGAATATTTGCCAGCTCGGAAGCTGGGGGAGAAAAGGAGGCCATTTCTAAGCAGCTCCGTTTGGAGAGGCTAAAACTAGCAGTTGTAATGCAGGGCTCCTGGGAAGATCTGAACAGCAGACAGAGCCATTTGAAAGAAGAGCTCGGAAGAAAGGGACAAACTGTTGGGAGGTCTCCAGACTCAGGCTGGTGGGGGTGACACCCTGCATGGCCTCGCACCAGGAAGGGGTGGTGCCCCGGCATAAGCCAACTCTTGGTTGGGATAAGCATGCATTTCACTGGAGCCCGGGCATGGAGGAGCCTGGAAGTATCGCTTGCCAGACACAGGGCTGTAACTGCTTATTAAACTTGGGCTGTTTGTGACTTAGAGTCTGCTGAGGCCTTTAGACTTGTTTGGATGAGATCCCCAAAGCTGACCCCATGATGCCCAGCCAGGAACTACTTCCCCAAATTGACAAGCCTCAGCTCTATCTTTCCCTAAGAGAAGACCCAAAGCGCAGAGCACGTGCACACGGGGAGTTTGCTTGAGCTGCTATCTCCATCCCTCCTTCCCTTGTACATGTTCCAAGGGGGCTCCTTGTCCTGCAGCCTAACCCTCCCACTGGAGGCATCATGGCAGAGCGCAGTGACTTTTCAACCTATTTGTTTCTTTAAAAGATTTATTTATTTATTTATTTATTTTGAGAGAGAGCAAGTGGGGGCAGAGGGAGAGAATCTCAGGCAGACTCCCCGCTGAGCATGGAACCCAATGCGGGGCTCGATCTCAGGACCCTGCAATCACGACCTGAGCCAAAATCAAGAGTCCGGCACTTAACCGCCTGAACCACCCAGGCACCCCTTCAACCTGTTTTCAATCTGGAGTGGAACACCAATAGATAAAGCAAATGAAATTGGAGCTGCTCACATCTCAGTGGGAGTCAAGAATGCCAGGATCTCCTTTCCCTCCCAGGATGTTCTGTTGGGTACACAGTTTTTTTTGTTTTTTGCTTTTATGGATAATAAATATGTGATTTATTTTTGTTCTGTCCAATATCACAGTTTTAAAGCCACAGACATTGCTGGAAGAGTCCTGAATTTAAAGTTAGAGCACCCAGGTTCTAATCCAGGCTCTGCCACCTACAAAGAGTGTGGTTTTTGAGAACATTTAACCTCTCAGACTCCACGGTTTTTACCTGTGAAATGAAGAAAATAATTCCCGTTTCCTTCAGAGGTTGATGCAAGCAGCAGGTGCAACCACGTGGGTAACAGCAGCTGTAAAAAGTCATATAGATGAGAAATGTTCCTTTGCCTGGCTTTTCCACATTTGCGTGGCCCCTGGACTTCTCCGCGTTTTTGGGCTAGGGGACAGAGCCATGCCATGTGGAAACCAAACAGCGTGACCTACTTACTTTTCCAGTTTCCAAAGAGAAATTGTCATTTTGAAGGTCCATTTCTTTGGTTTTTCTCCCCACCATGTTGCATTCTTGGATCAGCCCCTCTACTTGTCTCTGACAGACCCACCCCCCCACCGGGATACCCAAACCTGTGGCCCTTAGACACACAGTGTCTTCTCTAATCCTCACTCCATGCCTGCTAACTGATTTTGCCACTTTTTAGCAAGGAACACCAAGGCCATTTCCTCTATTTCTCTCAGCACACCCCAGGTTCGTACAAAATAAAAACCCCAAGTCTCTTCTTAGGATTCTAGCAGAGAAACCATGATTTCTGGTGGTTCTCCTGTTGCTCAGGATTTGATGTTGGAGCTCTATATGCGGTAATGAGAACATATCCGCTCCAGGCCCTCCCCCCCAGCAAAGCCAGAGATCTTAGGGGACGATGGCTTCTCAGTGGGGTTCCTCAGAGGCGACCATGTCAATTCCTCAAAGTCATGGCTGACTTAAATACTGGGCTTGATTTGGAGCACGCTACAGAAAATTATGTTCTCAGCGGCTCCTCAGCTGCCCACCCAGTTAGGACTTTCCCTCTGTTGCCAGACACTCAGGGACTAAGGTGACTCGAGTTGTTGTTCCGTGTTCCCAGATAGTCACCAGCTGTATACAGAAGGTATGTGGTGTGGGGGTTGTATTAAATTGGATAGACTTTGTTTCCTGTGTAGGAAGTCAGCCAGTGTTGCTGAGATTTGTACTCGTAGCTTCAGGCCCATGACAGCAATGGTCACCTCCTGAGAGTGAGTCAGTTCTCCTCATGGGCCAGGAGATGGGTTTGGATAACCCATTACAGGCAGGATAGAAATTAAATTTCAAATGGGAACAATAATTCTGCCCCACGTCCCATAGACTAATAGAGCTTAATGGAACAGTTGCTTATGCAGAAGAGATTTCAGTCTTCCTTTTGTACCTGTTTTGACATTTCCTACGGGTTCGTAGCCCACCCGACTTTAGGTGGAGCCCCTGAGACTCTTTCTGGAAATTCACAGCCTGTCTTTGCATTTTCTTTTGAATAACCTAGTCCAGTGCAGAGGAAGAATAAATAGGGTGAAAGGGGATAGGCCACTGGCAGAGAATTCTAGGCCTGAGAGTCCTGGCAGCAAGATCTACTCTTCTTGCCAGGGGGCACTTGGGGCTCTCAGGGTTTGGCCTCTTCCCATCACTCAGATCTGTTCCTTGATGTTCCTCTGATATGTGGTAATCCCTTGGGGCCAGACTTCAGGACTTTGGCATTCCCCCAGAGCATGAGGCAGGAGAGACGTTTCTCTGCCTCCTCTGTGCACTCCCCTCCTGCAGCCCATCCCCGAGCCTTTCCTGGGTGCCGGCGGGACACCACACGGTGCTTGCGGCCACTACCCCAGTCAGTCCTCTTCAAGACAGAATCCTGTCCTGCAGCCTGCAGGCTGGACATACGCATGACACCGCCTGGTGACATCAGCCCCGGTGGGCACCCTGAGCCCTGGGCTCACCAGCTTTCAAGCTGAAGACTAGAGAATTCGTAGGTGAATGGGTGTGAACTGTTTTGTGCCTCCATCCAACATTTAACTCTGATGCCTGGCTATGTACCAGAAAGGGACCAGAGACTGTATGGGATAATTGAAATCTCATTTGGTTAATTGGTTTTAACTCCCTTCTCCACCAGACCTTTTACCAGAGCTATTAATTTCCCCATTTTTCTCCTTTTGTTTTCTTTGTCCAACCTCTGTTTAGCAGGCTAAGCCACCAGGACAAGAACCAAAGCCTGCCAGCCAGGGGAAGGGGAAACAGGGGCCTAGATCTCCTGCAGACTAGACCATGGGCGGCTGCACCAGTCAGACCCCATCTCACAGGGCAAGTCGGGTCTCACCAGCCCTTCCCCCTTACACCCCCAGACTCAGACCTCGGCCAGGCGCCACCCCTCCCCGGGCCCACTCCTAGGGCAGAGATGCAGGAAGAGCCACTTTGCTCCCGGGGTTGGAAAAGTGGGAGCTGACTGCTGCCAAGCAAACAAGGAGTCCCGAGTGAGAGTCTAGGATGTTCTCAGCCTCAGAACAGGCCAGCCAGCTCTGAGACATGCAAATCGCCACAGGTGCAGGATGTAAAACAGAAGCGGCCCCCGGTGAGACCGATGGGGCCACAGGCTACACACTTTGCCTCTGGCCCTAGCAGGCTAAAGTTAGGTTCTGGCTCCCACCAGATGCCACATTTAGCTAATCCCCACTACTGAGCTGGGGACCCGCCCAGGCTCTGGCTAATGCAGGGTCTGGCTGGCCCTTTCAAAGGAGTCCCAGACTGGGCTCCACGTCACCACTGTGTGGGGGTAAAGTCAGGGAAAACTCACAACTGCTCCCTGCCTTCCCCACAACCAAGTCTGAACATCGTAGATTTATGATCAGGCTAAAATGGACAGGTCAAGTCTTGCCTAATCCTTTTTTTTTTTTTAAGATTTTATTTGGCACAGAGAGAGCAAGCACAAGCAGGGGGAGTGGCAGGCAGAGGGAGAAGCCAGTTCCTCCCTGAGCAGGGAGCCCGATGCAGAACTCGATCCCAGGACCCTGGGATCATGACCTGAGCCGAAGGCAGACCCTTAATCGACTGAGCCACCCAGGTGCCCTTGCCTAATCCTCTTGATGCTACCAAGTCCATCTCCCTCTTTGTTGCCCTCTCCCAGACCTAAAGCATCACTGGATCCCATGAAAGAGCCCCCAGCTTGCTACTGCTCAGGGACTTCACCCGACCCATCTCCACTGACCTGTCTCCTACAGCAGTACTCGCTGTGCTCAGCACCCTTCTGACCTCTGACCCCACGATGGGCCTTCCTCTCTGCGGGCCTCATGCCCTCACAGCCAATGCCCAGCTTTTCTTGCCTTCAGTTTCCTCTCTTCCTTAGCCATGGTGCGCACACCCAGTCCAGTGAGCCGCCCTGAGCCACACAGGCCCCCAGGCATGCAGGACCCAGGCGCCTGGAGGAGGGGTGTCAACCAAAGAGCCCACAGGGCCAGGCGGTATGCCAAGTGGAGAGGCCCGCGCCCTCAGTCTTGTCAGGGCCCCCAGGGCAGCTCCAGCCTCCTCTCAGCTGTGGGGCCTGAGCAGACCCCTAAAGTCCAGGCCAGGAAATAAGGGCCACATTTGTCATACCCCAGGGCACGTGTGTTGTGCTAATGGCATGTGCCCGCGGAGTTGTCTTAGAGGATTTTTTTCCCTCCTTTTTCAAAAGGAGTGGGGGAAGGGAAGGGCGGCGGTTTTAGGCAGGATGTGGGGCATCCAGCGGCTGCCATGTATCACTGGTTGTTAAGGAGGGATGGAGACTTGCCCACAGCGCTCTCAGCGACCCCGTGGTGTGGTGTCAGTGTGGTGGGGAGGTGGCCAGAGGGGTCAGAGATGACCCCCCGCCCCCGCTGTACCTTGGGCAGCCTGCCCAGACCTGGTGAGGAGGAGCACATTCCCTTTGTCAGTCCTGGAGACGAAGGGCTGTTTTCTTGCCAGGAGGACGCTATACATTCTCATGCTTCCAAAGCCGAGAGGCTGGTTCTGACTGGAGTCTGAGCACCAGAATCACAGCTGAACGGGACGAGGGGCTGGAAAGGACAGCCGGCAGGGTTTGGGAAGCCCTTATCCACAGTCCCACGCGGCCTGCAGTCTCCGAGCCCACGGACCGCATTGCCCCCCCCTCAGAGCAGGCCAGAGCGCTGAGCGCTGAGCACGCGGCGCCGTGTTCCGGGGCCGACAAGACATGCAAGGCTCTATTCGCAGGACTTAAACGTCTGATGGGGGACAGGAGACAGGACCTAGGAACATACAGCAGGACCTACGTGAACACGTATGTGGTTACTTGGGGACAGAGAGTCAGCAGAGGGACGTTCCCCAACAGCCATGTGGGCACATCGTCACACAACTACATGGGCCTTTAGAGAACTTCGGAGATTGATCCAGATTTCTCAGATGTCTGAAACCACTCTGATCCGTTTGAAGCTCTCATTACCACTTCTGTTCAAATACTGTTTTTCCAGGGGCTTCCTCTGGGACTCACCGGAGAGCGCGTTCCCTCCAGAGACCAGCTATGAACATCAGGCCAAGTCACTCTAGGTAGGTGGCAGACCAGGACCCGATAGAGGACGACCTGGAATAAGGTTGACTCGAAACGTAGCCAAATGCCGGACCCCTCTAAACCCCCCTTCTTAAATCAAGCCAGTCATGCAACCGACCTCATGCCTGAGGGGTGGTTTTTGCTTGCTTGCCTGCTTCTGCCGTGTGCAAGGGAATAGTGCTGCCAAAGATAAGGTGCAGGAGAACAGTACGCCTTACTCTGGCCAACTGGGAAAAGACACCGAAGATTTGCCTCTTACAGCAGTTAGAGCTGTAGAGAGCAGGATCAGGGTTTCTCAACCTGGGCACTGCTGGTGCTGGCCCGGATAATTCTTTCTTACGGGGGGCTGACCTGTGCTCTGGAGGATATTTAGCAGCATCCCTGGCCCTCTCCTGGCTGGCCCCCACCTCCAGCTGTGACCACCGCCAAGTGTCTCTGGACACTTTGAAATGTCCCCTGGAGGCAAAATTGCCTACAGTAGTCACTGCTACTTATGAAAGGGGTTGGAGCGCAGGCAGCCTGACACATGCTCGGGAAAGGGCTTGATTTCCAAAATGGAAACGGAATCACAGGACGGTCAGCGGCGGTCATGGGGTTCAGCGAGGCTTAAGTGTGAATGATGGGTGGTGCCTTCTCAAGAAAAAACTTTCCGAGGATTTCCAGTGTTAATGTAAATTACTTTTATAAGACTGTTAGCTAAATGTGGATAAACATGAAACTGGGCATACATCCCATAGGCTTGTAATTTCTACAATTACTAAATCAAGACAAATTCATGGTTTTGACAAACCAAATATGAAACCAATACAAGTTAACCCATTAATTTTGAGACTGATGGCATGATTTCGTGGAGGAAACTGCCCCTTGCTTTGTTATTCAGGTGCCTAGACCCTTCTTTGGGTCAGGCATTGTCCCACGACTCAAATCCCCCAAGACATGGTCCCTTCCAACAGTGAAAACTTTGGTTGTGAGCCTTTCCTGAGGTCACTAGGCAAAGGCAGACTTTACTCATTAAGGTCGCCTATGTTTTATTCTTACCGGCTCAAGACAAAATAGCACATCTGGCCCCAACGTGGTCATAAATCGAGAATGATGCGGGCACCGTGAACTCTAAGGTGGACCTACGGAGGACCCAGATGATGCTTTTCTTTTTCAGATGCTCGTCAAAATGAAAAGAATTTCTTACAAAAAAAATTTTTTAAGTTCCCACAGAGAACTCCCAAGAATATACTAGGAGACTCTCAGAGGAGTTCTAATCGGGTCTGATCCTCTTTACAGATGAGGAATGAGGCCCCGAGAATTGC
Organism: Leptonychotes weddellii; assembly: GCF_054177405.1. Taxonomy (NCBI): domain Eukaryota; kingdom Metazoa; phylum Chordata; class Mammalia; order Carnivora; family Phocidae; genus Leptonychotes; species Leptonychotes weddellii. The sequence goes on along the minus strand of NC_138374.1, from coordinate 94,974,572 downwards.
CCAGGCAAACAGCTGCTGAGGGTCAGGGCGGGTTGGAAGGGAGCCTCTGCACTGGGGGGCGGTGCTCCCCCCTCTCCTCCCACCTGTCTTCCCAGCAGGCATGACAGAATTCTCATGTGGAACTCTGTAGAAGATTTGGCTTATTGTTTTAAATGTTCATTCTACTGAATACTTAGTTTTTTTAAGGGTGTGAAATTGAACTCGGGAGTTTGTTTTCAAAAATCTTGATCTGTCAGCATTGAATAGTATGGTTAGAAAGCATTTTGCATGCACATGTGGGTGTGGACTATAACCTACATACATAAAAGTACCTTAAACATCAATATCCGGTTTAGTAAATAAGGATAAAGTGAAACCCCACGGAACCACAGCCAGGTGAAAAAAGAGAACGCTTCTAGTGTGCGGTATTCTTGGTCACCATCCTTCCCTTCCTCGAAAAGAGACCATTATCTTGACTTTTGTTACAATGATTTCCCTAAACAATTGAGTTTAGTTTTGCTGTTTATGAGCCTTCTATCAGCGAACCCTCACTCTGTGTATTTGTGTTCTTGATGTTTGTGAAATTCATCCCCACTGTTGCAAGTGGCCCTAGCTCTTATCCTTCCTATGTTGGGTGGACATCTGGGTGTTTCCAGCTTGGGACTATTAGGAACAATGTCTCTATAAACATTTTTGTAAATATCCTGCTGCATAGGGCATCATTTTCCCATAGTGGCATTTCTTCAACTGTGAAGGAGGTGTGTGCATCTTCAACCTCAGCTGATGATGGTAGCTACTTTCCAACATCGTTGCTTCAATGCCGACTCCCCCCACCAGTCCCTCTCAATGTTCTCCATTCTCATTAGCACTGGCTATTTGCAAACTTGAAAATTTTAACTGGTCAGGTGGGCGTGTAGGGATATCGCATGGGTTTAATTGACATTTCCTTGATTGCTAATGAAAGGAAGTGCCTTCTGCCACACTTGTTGGCCACATAAATTTCCTCTTATGTTATTGTGTGCCTCTTCTTTTGCTACCTTTCTATTGCCAAACTTCAATTTAATTTTTTTAAAAGATTTTATTTATTTATTCAAGCAAAAGAGAGAGCAAGAAAGAGAGAGAGCGAGTGAGGGGAGGGGCAGCGGGAGAAGAACAACCCCCCCCCCCCCCCCCCCTGAGCAGGGAGCCAGACGTGGGGCTTGAGCCGGGGACCCTGGGATCATGACCTGAGCTAAAGGCAGCTGCTTAACGACTGAGTCACCCGGTTGCCCCAAATTTAAGTGTCTTTTTTTTTTTTTTAAAGATTTTATTTATTTATTTGAGAGAGAGAGGGAAACAGCATGAGAGTGGAGAGGGTCAGAGGGAGAAGCAGGCTTCCCAGTGAGCAGGGAGCCCAATTCGGCACTCGATCCCAGGACTTTGGGATCATGACCTGAGCCGAAGGCAGTCGCTTAACCGACTGAGCCACCCAGGTGCCCTTAAGTTTTCTTTTTAAACAAATTTTACCTTGATCAAAATTACATTTGACAGAAAAGTGTACCCATCTTCCAAGGTTACTCTGCTCACCTGAGAGCTGTATATAGTTACAGGCAAACTGTCTACGATCTGCAAGCTTAAAAGTCATTGTTTTTAAACTCCATATCATTGAAAAGCTAACAACAGGGGTGCACAGAAAAATAGCCATCCAAATCTTTTTTTCTTGTCTCTATTTTCCAAATCTAACATCCTCTTATTGAATTTTGCCCTCTTTTGATTCCTTATATTTTCATAGAGAACAAACATTCCCTGATATATCACAATCCTTTGATAAAATCACCAAGTGTAGACAAGGTCATCATTCTATTCTGTATTTCTCAGCACTGTGTGTCGAATGCATTGTTATGAGTTAGCTAAATATCAATAATAAAGTGGTGCCTCTATTCTATTTACAACCTTTGAAGCGGAGATAATATCAAGTAAAATATGTATATATGGCTATAATAGCCATACATATCTAATAAAAAAAAATAAGCAGCTCATCCAAGCCTGAGCTCTAGCTTTTGCTCACCTTATCTTCTTTAGACATTTGGGTATGAGCTCACTGGCAAAGACTGAAGCTCATACAGTCTACCATTAAATAAATTATTCAGTAATCTGTGATGTCCTTGTAACATGAGAACCCCATATTAAAAAAAGAAATAGCTACACTGCTTACGGAAGCATGCGCCTACTATTTATAGTCTTTATAGAAGTTGCTTTGCTAGCAAACCCAATTAGGACTCCCTGGTAATTTACAGAATTGATGTTTGTTACAGAGTTTTTACACAAAGCTATTCATTACAAGCATATGTGTGGGTGTGTGATACACACACATACACACCCAGAGGACCACAGAGAAAGCCCAGGCAGGTGTGGGTTATTTGTTAGAGCTGTCTCATTTTCCCCTGAATATGCTGGACACTCAAATAGGGACAAAGCAACTACCGGTCACCCACAGATTCAATGAAATGTATTCCTGACAGTATCCAGGCAACTGGGTCTCTACTTTTTTCAAAGTAAACACTTTACTCTTCTGCTAAAAATGCCAGATTTCTCTCCCAAACAAATAGGAGCCTGGAACATGGAGCCTCCCCTCTTACCTCTTTCTTCCCCTGAGGTGTAAGTATGACGGCCTGAAAGCTGGGATGGACGTGGGTTGCACAGAGCTGAGGAATTAAGAAGGCAGCTGCAGTGGATTCTCATTTTGGAAGGGCTGGAAGAGAAATAGCCAGGTGTCTATTTTTCATAGCTTAATATTTTGATTAGAAAAATACTTTATAGGGGCGCTGGGGTGGCACAGTTGGTTAAGCCTTCCACTCTTGGTTTTGCTCAGGTCGTGATCTCAGGGTTGTAAGATCGAGCTCTGTGTCGGGCTACTGCTCAGTGCAGAGTCTGCTTAGGACACTTTCTCCCTCTCTCTCTGCCCTGCCACCCCACTCGCTTGCATGCTCTCTATCTCTCAAATAAATAAAATCTTTAAAAAAAGAAAAAGTATTTTATAAATACAGAAACATAATTGTTATGTGGACAGAGCAATTCCCTTTATAATAGGCCCATGAGGGGGGCACCTGGGTGCCTCAGTTGGTTAAGTGCCTGCCTTCGGCTCAGGTCATGATCTCCAGATGCTGGGATGGAGTCCTGGGTAGGGCTCCATGCTCAGCCGGGAGTCTGCTTCTCCCTCTCCCTCTCCCTCTGCCCTCCCTGCCTCCCACCCTGCTCATGCTTTCTCCCTCTCTCTCTCTCTTCTCTCAAATAAATGAATAAAATATTTAAAAAAATAGGTCCATGAGGGCCATAATAGTCATTTAACTACATTATTCATGTATATATGTCCTGTTAACTTTTAAGTTGACAATTACCAAAAAGGTTTCAATATTGTGCATCAAGTCATATCTCAAAAGCAGGCACTGATAGAATTCTTGGCCTATTGAAAAAAAGTGTGACCAAATGAGTGAAATGAAATTATGAGAAATACTATTTGCAATTTTTCAACACTTCACACTTGCAGTAGTAAATAACTTCTGAAAAATAAAAATGTATGAAAGCTGTGCAAATAATCATTAACAATTAAAAGTTAAAATGTTAAAATAGACTTTTAAAAAATTAAATTACCACAATGAGATTTCACTGTGCACCTATTAGAATGGCTAAAATTAAAAAATATATACAGTGATAATATCAGTTGCTGGCAAGGATGCAGAGAAACTCAATCACTCATGCATTGCTGGTGGGTACAACCACTCTGGAGAACATTTGGTAGTTTCATATAAATCTAAAAAGCAATTACCACATGACCTAGCAACTGCACTCCTGGGCACTTATCCCAGAGAAATAAAAACATAGGTTTTATGTTCATATGAAGGCCTCTGTATGGATGTTCATAGCAGCTTTATTTAGAATAGCCCCAAACTGGAAACAACCCGGATATCCTGAATAACCCAGACATCCAGTGGGTAAACGGTTAAATCAAGTGTGGTACATCTATACCCTGGAATACTACTCAGGCACAAAGGAACCAACTACCAATATGTACATAAAACCTTGGATGGATCCCAAGGGAATTAGGCTGAGTGAAAAAAGCCAATCCCAAAGGGTTACATATGTTATGAGTTCATTTATAAAACATTCTTGAAAACAACAGAATTATAGCAATGAGGAACAGATTAGCAGTTAGGCTGGGGAGTTGAGGCGGCGGGGGGAGGGATGTGGGTGGGGTTATACAAAAGTAACATAAGAGACGGTGATTGATACACAAACCTCCATGCATCATAAAATAGCATAGAACTAACTAAATAAATGTGCATACACAAATGCATAAATGTAAGACGGGGGGTGTCTGAATAAGATCTGGGGATTGTACCAATGTCAATATCCTGGTTGACATTTGTACTATGGTTTTGCAAGATGTTATCACTGGGGGGAAACCAGGTAAAGAACACATGGGATCTCCCTGTATTATTTCTCACTGCTGCATGTGAATCTCTAACTATCTCCAAATAAAGTGTTTAGACATGTTAACCTTGTACAGAGAAAGAATCCAGGTATGAAGCTAAGGGAAGACCAGTGGGGGGGGGCGCCTGGGTGGCTCAGTCGTTAAGTGTCTGTCTTTGGCTCACGTCATGATCCCAGAGTCCTGGGATTGAGCCCTGCGTTGAGCTCCCTGCTCGGTGGGAAGCGTGCTTCTCCCTCTCCCGCTCCCCCTGCTGTGTTCCCTCTCTCGCTGTCAAAAAATAAATAAAATCTTTAAAAAAAATAAAATAAAGGAAGACCAGCAGAGAAGCCTGGGGAAGCCGAGAAAAAGTTCGAAGTGGAGGACAAAGGCAGAGCTGGAGCTATTCCTGCAAGTAAGAGTGAGTGAGTGAGTGAGTGAGTGAGTGAGTGTGTGTGTGTGTGTGTGTGTGTGTGTGTGTGTGTGTGTCTTCACATGCATGCGTGTGAAGGTAAGGTCTGAGCAGACATTATTTTCGGGGTGCCAGGGCAGGGTGTGAGGGGTGCTCTTAGCAGGGGATCTGCTGTGTGCTAGTGAGGAGGCTTCCAGAAGCAGAGGTGGGGACAGGTGGCAGCTTCCTATGGGGCTCAAGGTCCAACCATGAGTTTTTTAACTTCAGTAACCCAAACATACACCATTAGATAAACTTAGAATTACTCCTGTTGCTGGAACCAAATCCTTCCCCCCGCCCGCCACCGCCCCTTTCATGGTGATGGATTCAAACCACAAGGAACAGTGGATTATCTTCGGGTGGCTGTGAATGGGGCTGTATTAGTCACCACAGCTTCAATTGTGCTTCTGTTTGGTTATCCAACGGCAATTCCATTGATACTCCCTCAGTGGGTGCACCCTCTGTGAGCACTGTGAAAAGGCACGCTGGTGGAATTGAAAACCTGTTCTGAATTTGTAATTACAATATGACAGGTCTCAATGAACTCAGCTTTAGGATAATCCAAGGTGAAGAAAGAAAAGAAATGGGTGAGTCAAGGTGGGCACTGGGGTTTGTCTGTTGCCTTAGACCTTGGGTGGATGCAATGGAATCGTAGGAGCTGGGTTTAATTTGGGCCTCACCCCATCTGGAGCTGGATGTGACTGGAAAGGACTAATACAAACTACTGACCAGTTGGAGGGGAGCTAGGAGTCCAGGAGATTGGTGGCCAGCAAAATGTATTTATGGTTCTGTTCAAAATCACAACATTCAATCCTGATTTCTTCATCACCATTCCCAGCCTCAACCTGACTAGTCCCTTAATCTCACTTCTGAAAGCAAACAAGTTCTGCAGCGTTTGTTTCTCAATGGCTCCATTTCTGATGATCTATTATCTTGCTTCATTTGCAGCCTTTAAGGTGCGCCTTGTCCTCTGTTTAAAGGACGCTCAATGCACTTCATGTCGCATCTTAATGGGCCTCTACCAGGCATTTTCAGCTTGAACAGTGAGGTCTGTTTTTTGTCACTCCTCTTGGTGGCCCACCAGAGTCAGATGGTTTGGGGCAAATAATGGAAAAAGGAGGATTACTGGGGCCGGACAGATCCGTCCTTGCCAACTATGTTGACCTCATCAAGCTATTCAACGTCCCTGAATCTGTACGGCTAAAGGTACAGGTTTCAGAAGTAGGATGCGTGGTTGGAGTCCTGACACCACTCCATCCTGCCCGGGGATCCTTGAGTCCATGACTGAGCTTCTCGAAACCTCAGTTTCTTCACCTGTTAAATGCATGTGGCGGAGACAGCTAGTTCCCCACCTTCCTGAGTAAGAAACCCTTAGTTTTTAGATGGACACATGGCTTCCTAAATAAAGATCATATTTTTCAAATTCCCATGTAGCTAGGTGTGGCTATGTGACTGAGTTCTGAAATATCATGTGCAACTCCTGAAAAGTGTCTTTAAAGGAAGGGTGTGTGTGCTTTTTCAGCTCTTCATCTTGTTTCTTGGAATGCAGATATGACAGCTGGAGCTCAAGCAGTTATCTTAGACCATGAGGATGAGGGCCACACTCTAGGGATGGCAGAGTTGAAAGCTAGAAAAAAAAGCTGCTGTCCGTAAACATTTTAAACTTTTGAACTTACTTTAAAATTTTTATTTTTTAAAAGATTTTATTTACTTATTTTTCAGAGAGAGAGAGGGCGAGCACAAGCAGGGGGAGCAGCAGGCAGAGGGAGACGCAGGCTCCCCGCCACCAACTGAGCACCCAGGCTTCCCTTTACTTTTAAATTTTAATGAGAGAAAACAAAATTTACATATTTCGGTCACTGTTACTTCAAGGTTTTTGTCACGTGTAGATGAACCTAATCCTAATGATATAATAAGGATCATAATAGTTAACAAGTGACATGAGGGAAAAAAGTGGAGTAAGGACTGCTAAAAACTCTTTCCTTTATAAAAGCAATGAGAGGGCCACCTGGGTGGCTCAGTTGGTTAAGCGTCTACCTTCAGCTCAGTCATGAACCCGGAATCCTGGGATCGAGTCCTGCATCAGGCTCCTTGCTCAGCAGGGAGCCTGCTTCTCCTTCTGCTTGCCACTCCCCCTGCTTGTGCTCGCTCTCTCTCTAAAAAATAAATAAAACCTTTAAAAAGATAAAAGCAATGAGAAAACTTACAAAAATGGTCAAAATCAACTTTTTCAAAACTAGAAATTAACAAAAGAATTTTTTGGTTAGCCTATTTATCCGATCCATAGATTTTTTTTTTTTTAAACCCACTGAATTTCAGCAAGAACAGCAAACTTTGTGGCATTTTAACACGTCCTCTTCCAGCTCCATGGTGGCTTTGGAAACCAATAGCTTCCAGTTGTGGTGAACATTGCAAACCTGCCAGCCACCGGAGGGGACAAAACAGGGTTGGAACACCTCAAAACCTCATTCCCTGAGATCTGTCATTACTTGATCTGTCTGGTGATTTCTTGAAAGACCCCACTGACAAAACTATCTTTACTTGACCTATCTTGGAGCTCACCCAGTGTGAAAAGCCTTTTACCCTGGTATGTTGGTTGACAACAACTAGAGGCGATTATGTAACTTTACAGCGGCCTGACGTGGTAGATAACAGTTGAGGTAAACAGTAGGCTAACCAAAAACTTAAAAAAAAAAAAAAATCTGTAGAATGAAATGTTTATAGGGCTTTTGGAAAACTCCAGCACATTTCTTGGAACCTATAAGATCATATGCATACGTAGGGTTGTGTGAATATGTTTAGGAAAGATCTGAAAAGGCCATAAGTCCTCACCTCTGGCTAACCTTGAGGCTCAGAAAAAGCTGGAACTAAAGGCTGAGGGAGGGTTGTCAACTGCCTGGCTTATGTTGAAGGAATGCTCCAACACTCACACAGAATCTTTGGTAAAGACTGAGAGACTTATTGGTTCTGGGCATTTAAAAACAAAACAAAACAAAACTGTCAATCATGAACTGACCACTAGGCTAACTAAGTAGAGAGTTTGGTGGCCACACATAACAAAACATGCTTAGTCCAGAAAAGCCAATAAACAAACAGCAACAGCAAAACACACCCTCTGGAGGATGGAAAATCTGATTTTCAGGATTGCCACATTATTTACAATGTCTAGTTTTCAACAAAAGATTTCCAGACAAATAAATAAACAAGAAAGTATGGCCCATACGCAGGGAAAAAGCAATCAATAAAAACTGTTCCCCAAAAAGCCCAGAAATTGGACTACTAAGACTTTAAAGCATCTCTTCAAATATATTCAAAGAACTAAAAGAAACCACATCTAAAGAACTAAAGAAAAGTACAATATTTTTTTTAAAAGATTTATTTACTTATTTATTTTAGAGAGAGAGTGAGACCGAGCAAGCACAAGTCGGTGGGGGAGGAGCAGTTAAGCAGACTCTGCACTGAGTGCAGAGCCCAACGCAGGGTTTGATCTCATGACCCTAAGATCATGACCTGAGCTGAAACCAAGAGTCGGGTGCTTAACTGACTGCACCACCCAGGGGCCCTGAAAAGTATAAGAATTACATTTCACCAGCTACAGAATATTAATAAAATAAAAATAAAATAAAAAAGCAAATAAAAATTCTGGGTTTGAAATAAAAAGTACAGTAGGGGATCTCTACAGAAAATGTGAGTAGGCAGAAGAAAATATTAGTTAACTTGAAGATAGTTCAACTAAAATTATCCAGTCTCAGGAACAGAAAGAAAAAAGAATGAGAAAAATAAACAGAAATGTAGAGACTTGTGTGAGACACCATCAAGTGTATAACATATGCATAATTGGAGTACCAGAAGAAAAAGAAAGGGCAAAAGAATATTTGAAAAAATAATAGCTGAAAACTTCCCAAATATGATGAAAAACATTAACCTATACATCCAAGAAGCTCAACAAACTTCAAGTACCTTAACCATATCAAAAATCAAACTGTCAAAGAAGTAACAAGCGTTGGCGAGGATGTGGAGAAAAGAAACCCTCATGCACTGTTGGTAGGAATGTAAAATTGGTGCAGTCACTATGGAAAACAAAATGGAGGTGCCTCAAAAAATTAAAAATAGAAATACCATATAATCCAGCAACTCCACTCCTGGGTATTTTTCTGAAGAAAACAAAAACACTAATTTGAAAAGGTATACACACCCCCATGTTCACTGCAGCATTATTTACAACAACTAAGATACGTAAACAACCTAAGTGTCCATCAGTGGATCAATGGATAAAGAAGATGTGATACACACACATACACACACACACACACACACACACACCCTGTAATACTAATCAGCAATAAGAGAATGAAACTGTGCCATTTGCAACAACATGGATAGACCTTGAGAGCATTATGCTAAGTGAAATAAGTCAGACAGAGAAAGACAAATTCTGTATGATCTCACTGATATGTGGAATCTAAAAAACAAAACAAATAAAAGGAAAATAAGCTCAAAGTTATAGAGAACAGACTGGTGGTTGCGACGATGGTGGGCATGAGGCTGGTACACTGGGTGAAGGTGGTCAAAAGGTATAAACTTCCAGCTATAAAATATATAAGTCATGGTGATATAATGTATACTATGGTGACAATAGTTAATAATACTGTCATGCATATTTGAGAGTTGCTAAAAGTAAATTTTTAATGTCCTCATTACAAGAAAAAAAATTTTGTAACTATGTCTGATGACAGATGTTAACTAGACTAACTGCAATGATCATTTTGCAATGTCTACAAATATCAAATCATTAGGTTGTATACCTGAAACTAACATGTTATATGTCAATTATACCCCAATAAAAAAAAATAATAATGTGACATGATTGGGAACAACATTACCACCCTTTGAGCCTGAGTTTCCAAAAAGAAAAAAAAAATAGTAGTATTAAGTGAGACCCTGTTATTGGGGTTTACATACATTTGCCTATTTAATCCTTATAGTAAATCTTCTATTTATGCATTAGTTACTCTCAAAAAACCAGAAATAACAAAATTAAATCAGATTACCAGATCATTAAAATAGTAAAGGTTATATTAGTAAGAGTTTATTGTGCATATAAAAACAGTTTACAAACTGGGAGCTCTCAAACCAATGGTAGAATTAGGCTCAGAGGATTATTATATTTTAGAACAGCTTATACAGTGAAAACACAGAGGCTGTTTATTTTTTATTTTTTTTAATTTTTATTTTTATTTTTTTTAAAGATTTTACTTTTTATAATAGTTGGTTATAGCACTAGAGTTTTCCTACGGATAGGAGATTGATTAAAAGTGGTTAACTTATGCCAATTTGGGGGAACAGCTTAAGTTTCATTTATGATTTTCAGAGGCATAAAAACCAAACCAAACCAAATTATCAAAAGCCATAAGCAAAGTGAAAATCTTGAAAATAGCAAGAGAGAAGCAACTCATCACATACAAAGGATCCTCAATAAGATTAACACTTAAACAGTCCAATTAAAAGGCAGATATTGGCAGAATGGATAAAAATAAACAAACCTGATACAGCTATATGCTTTCTATAAGAGATACACTTTTTTTTTTTTTTTAAGATTTATTTACTTATTTATTTGACAGAGAGAGAGAGACAGCGAGAGAGGGAACACAAGCAGGGGGAGACGGAGAAGCAGGCCTCCCACCTAGCAGGGAGCCCGATGCGGGGCTTGATCCCAGGACCCTGGGATCATGACCAGAGCCGAAGGCAGACGCTCAACAACTGAGCCACCCAAGCGCCCCAAGAGATACACTTTAAATCCAAAGACACAACTAGTTGGAAGTAAATCAATGGAAAGAAATACACCATTGTATTTCTTAAACAGAAACCAAAGGGGAGCTGGTGTAACTACACTAATATCAGACAAAATATTATAGTAATTAATTTTACTGTATTATTATACCAGCAAATGACAAAAATTGTTGCTAGAGAAAAAGAAATTCTATGATAAAAGGTAAAGATAAAGGGCGCCTAGGTGGCTCAGTCGTTAAGCGTCTGCCTTCAGCTCAGGTCATGATCCCAGGGTCCTAGGATCGAGCCCCGCATCGGGCTCCCTGCTTGGCGGGAAGCCTGCTTCTCCCTCTCCCTCTCCCGCTCCCCCTGCTTCTGTTCCCTCTCTCACTGTGTCTCTCTCTGTCAAATAAATAAGTAAAATCTTAAAAAAAAAAAAAGGTAAAGATAAAACAATTACAAATATCTCTGTACTTATTAACAGACTCTCAAAATACAAGCCAAATAACAGAATTGAAAGAAATAGATAATTCAGAAAAATTCAATGCCTCACTTTCAATAATGGATATAAAAACTAGACAGAAGATCGACAAAGAAACCAAAGACTTGAATAACGCCATAACCCAGCTAGACATAACATATCTATAGACTACTTCACCCAACAAAAACAAAATGCATATTCTTCAAATGCCCATGGATCTTTCTCCAGGATAGGCCATATGTTTCATCATAAAACAGGTCTCAATAACTTTTAAGGGATTAAAATCATAGAAAGTACATTATTCAACCACAGGGGAATGAAATTAGAAACCAGTAACAGAAGGGGACTTGGGAAATTTACAAATACATTAGAAATTACAAAACACATTCCTAAATAACCAATGGGTAAAAAAACAAAAACAAAAACACAAGGGACATTAGAATAAAAACTGATGTAAATGAAAATAATACCACATACCAAATCTTGTGGATGCAACAGAAACAGTGCTGAGAAGCTGTGAATGCCTATACTAAAAGAGAAGAAAGATCTCAAATCAATTTCTACCTTAAGATTAAAGTTGGAAAAGAAGAGCAAACTAAATCCAAAGCAAACAGAAGAAAGCAAGCAGTATGAGAGTGAAAATAAATGAAGTAAAGAGGAAAAATAGTAATAATCAAGAAAACTATAAGTTGGATCTTTGGAAAAAAGAAAAAAAAATTAAACTTTTAGCTCAATGACCAAAAAAAAAAAAGAGAAAGCTCAAATGATTAAAATCAGGGATGACAGAGTGACTACACTGACCTCGCAGGATTAAAAAGAGAATAAGAGAGTATAAAAGAGAAAGAGTATGAGAGAATACTATGAACAATTGTATTTCAATAAATTAGAGCACCTAGATAAAATGGACAGATTCCTAGAAAGACACAAACTGCCAAAACTGACTCAAGATGAAATAGAAAATCTGACTAGACCTAAGACAAGAGACTCAATTACTAATAAAAATTTTCCCCCAATAACAAGCCCTGAACCAGATGGCTTCACTGGTGAGTCCTACTAAAAGTTTATGAAGGATTATGTTAATTCTTCTATAAACTCTTTTAAAAAAAACACAAGAGGAGGGAATACTTCCTAACTCATTCTAAGAGGATTTTGATTGCAAGAACTAGACAAAGACATTACAAGAAAACATTCTCAACAAAACACCAGCAAACTGAATCCAGCAACACAGAAAAAAGACACTGAAGGGGTGCCTGGGTGGCTCAGTCAGTTCTGTCTGCCTTTGGCTCAGGTCATGATCTAGGGTCCTGGGATCGAGCCCCACATCTGGCTCCCTGCTCAGCGGGGAGCCTGCTCCTCTCTCTCCTGCTCCCCCTGCTTGTGCTTACTCTCTCTGTCAAATAAATAAAATCTTAATTTAAAAAAAGATATTAAAGTATATTATACACTTTAGTGATATTATAAATGCATAAGGCCAGCACATACTAAGTACTCCATAAATGTTAATTTCTTTCCTATTTTCCCGTGATGAATGTGACAGAAATTGCTGTTTACCAATCTGGTTTCCCTCTTCTCTGTACAGTTAATCCTCATTATTTGTTGGTTCTATATTTGAAAAATTTGCCTATTTGCTAAAATTTATCTGTAAACTCCAAATCAATATTCACACTGCTTTCCTGGTCACTCATGGACACGTGCAGAGTGAGGAAAAATTTGATCTGCCTGACACACACACTTCCAGCTGGGGTAAAACAAGGGTGGTGTTTGCCTTCTTGTTTCAGCTCTTATACAATAAACATGTCCTTTTGTGTGCCTAGTTAGACATTTTTTTTCACATTTTTGTACTTTTTATTGATTTCATGTTTCAGTGGCCCCCACATGTAATGCTGAAGTGTCGTCTGGCATTCCTAAGCACAAGAAGGCTGTGATGTGTCTTCCGGAGAAAATGTGTCTTAGATAAGCTTCATTTAGGCATGAATTACAGTGCTATTGGCCATGAGTTCAGTGCTAAGGAGTCAACAGTACATATTAAACAAGGTGTTGTTAAATAGGGACACACATAAAACAAGGTTATGTATTGATCAGTTGATGAAAATGCTGTATCCAGAGACTCATAGGAGCCTAACCCTGTATTTCCCCCCGGGAGCAATGGCTCCGTATTCTCTCAGTGTTTGCAATGCCTTTATAGAACATAACTGCCACAAATAACACGAACAGACTGTACATGTACCCTGCTGTAATAGATGAAAACACATGGCTACAATATCAACAACTCCTTCCATCAAGAGACTATTTCCCCACACTTTGAATCTGGGCTGACTGTGTACCTGACCTGGACCAACAGAATGTGGCAGAGGTGTTGTGTAGGTTCTAGAGCTTGGGCTTAAGAGATCTTATAGCTCTGGTCTCTGTCCTCTTGGAACACCGTCCTGAGACTGTCATGGAAGAAAGCCAGCTGAGCCTACTGCACGATGAGAAGCCACATGGCGAAGAACTGAGGCACCCCAGCCAACAGCCAGCACCAACTGCCAGACACGTGAATCTGGGACGTTTCAGCCCAGCTGACCCTCCAGCCAAAAACAGATGTGCAAGTAAACCCAGGCAAAACCAGCAAAGGAGTTGCCTAGCCTACTCACAGAATCACGAGAAGTAATAAACTATGTTGTTAAACATGTAAGTTTGGGGTGGTTTGTTTTACGGGAACCAGTAATGGATATATATACCTGTCTGCTTGGAGTTCAGTGTGGCCATGGGACTTGTTTTTACAACTGAAATGGGACACGTGTCACTTCCAGGTAGAAGCACTGATTTGCTCTTCTTTGCTCTTTCCCTGTCCTGGTAATCGGGGAAGTGTGCATTGACAAGGCAGAGCAGTAAGACTGATTGGAATGCTGAGTCACCATGTGAGGACAGTTGCCCTGGGTCACTGACCATGCCTGCAGCAGATATGGTGTGAGCTATAAACTTCAGTTGCATAAATCCCAAGATTTGGGGGTCTGTGTGCCACTATACCATCTCTAGCCGAACTGGTTAATACAGTTGGCATAGCAAGACTACAGATTTAAACAGTTATGTTCTATGCAAGATATTTTCCCCACCTGCTCAAGAATCTCTAGACCCAGCCGAGAAAAGGAACTTAGACTGGGAGCTCAACGCAAAGTTGGCTTTCTGGGATTAATTTCAAATATTAATCAACCTCTTTGAATCTTACTGGTTAATTTTTTTTTTTTTAGATTTTATTTATTTATTTGACAGAGAGAGACACAGCGAGAGGGGGAACACAAGCAGGGGGAGTGGGAGGGGGAGAAGCAGGCTTCCTGCGGAGCAGGGAGCCCGATGCGGGGCTCCATCCCAGGACCCTGGGATCATGACCTGAGCCGAAGGCAGACGCTTAATGACTGAGCCACCCAGGTGTCCCTCTTACAATTAACCACCCAGGTTAATTGTACAAAAGACATTCCTGGACCACTCTGGTGCTAATCTGATAGTCCTTCGGAGAACAAAGAGGTGATCCTGAGCCAGGTCAGTACATATAGCATGCAGAGGAGAATAGGACACTGGTCAGCTGACCTTGCTGTCTTTGCTGAGCTGTGTCCCATTATCACAGTCAAGTTCACCTTACAGCTCAACTAGCTTGCAACAATTTTCTCATGTGTAAGTGAAATGAGAAAATGTGCCCTGAAGTCTACATGGTGGCTGATAAAAAAAACAATGGTCCTTAAAAACAGCTATGTTATTGTCATTTAAGAGTTAACCTTCCCTGCCTTTGATTTGTAAATGTCCGACATATGCACATATGTGAATATGGATAAATATTTGCATCTTCATCTTTAAAAACACATACCCTAAGAACCTAGTTACCCCTAAGAACCTAGTGGGGCTCTAAATGGAGGCTGACACTAGTAAGTTTTATGAACTGTAGCACTGCTGTGGTCTGACTGTGCCCACCTGCCTCCCAAATTCATATGCTAAATCCTAATGCCCAGTGTGATGGTATTAGGAAGTGGGGGGCCTCTGGGAGGGGATTAGGTCATGAGGGCAGAGCCCAGGTGATTGGGGTTAGTGCCCCTATAATAAAAGGAGCCCACAGAGCTCCCTAGCCCCTTCCACAAACTTCTGTTTGTGACCTGGAAGACGCCCTCACCCCAGCATCCCAGTATCCTGACCTCAGACTTTCAGCCTCCAGAATGTAAGAAATAATTTTCTGTTGTTTAAAAGCCACCCAGTTGTGGCATTTTGTTATAACAGCTGAAAGGACCAAGACAAGCACTTGGTGTGTTTCTGCACAAAACACCCTTAGCTCAACAAGGAGGGGCTAGGTTAACAAGCAAGCAAGCCCTTCACAGCTGAGAAAGTAGGTATGGGCGTAGGTCTGGCCATTGCACAGAGACAGAAGATGGATTTGCATGTGAGGCAAAGGGGCCTGGGAGATGAAATGGTGACTGGCAAATTTTGGACACATGCTAACTAATGACGACAGCCATTGTTCCATATTGTGGTCAGTGTTGCTGCTTCTTCAGACTTGTGTCTCTCAACATCAGAACTTACACCACTGAGGGTGGGGCGGTGTCTGGGCAGCTCAGTCAGTTGAGCATCTGACTCTTGATTTCGGCTCAGGTCATGATCCGGGGTCTTGAGATCGAGCCCGGCATGGAGCCCCATGCTTAGCGGGGAGTCTGCTTAAAAAAGCTCTCCCTCTCGTATTATGCTGAGCGAAATAAGTCAATCAGAGAAAGACATGTATCATATGACCTCACTGATATGAGGAATTCTTAATCTCAGGAAACAAACTGAGGGTTGCTGGAGTCAGAGGTGGGGTGGGAGGGATGGGGTGGCCGGGTGATAGACATTGGGGAGGGTATGTGCTATGGTG
>NC_138374.1:94923061-94958075 GCF_054177405.1 Leptonychotes weddellii | reverse complement strand
AAAAAAAAAAAAAAGAAGAACTTATACCACTGGAAAAGCCAGCTATTTCTGACTTTCCCCATCCTCACCAAGTGCAAATCATTCACTGTCTTTCCTGCAGAGCCATAGTACTCCTTCCTATGGCCCCAGCCCCAGCCCCAGCCTCTGTAACAGTCATGCATTTTCCAAGGCTGCTGGACTCTGACCACATCTTCTTTCCCCAGCTGCTCCTTTTTCTACAGTTCTGGATTTCGTGAGTCAAAGTTTGGGACACTGGCAAGGATTCAACTTGAGTCAAACCAGGACAAATGGATTTAAAGTTGAGTTAAAAGAGGGATGATTTGGAATTGATATAAAGCCTTCTTTATTCTTGATGAACATGTATCTTCAGATTCAGAGACTGATGCCCTGATGATGTAGGCCAGCATTTTGTGACCTGCATGTGACTAGGAGCGTTTGAGAGAGAGAGAGGGCACAAGCAGGGGGAAGGGCAGAGGGAGAAGAGGCTCCCCTCTAGCAAGGAGCCCAATGCCAGGCTCAATCCTGGGACCCTGGGACCCTGGGATCATGAAGGCAGATGCTTAACCGACTGAGTCACCCAGGAGCCCCAAGTGCTGCCCTTGTTTTAATCTCATGCCCAACTAGTGCCATCCCACTTCTGCTGTGAGCACGCTCACCCGCACACGTGCACACCATCAACTCCCAAAGCACCAATGAGTAACATAAGTTTGAGGGCACCTTTCACAAGGAAACAAAAGGGGGTAAATGGACAACAGGGAGCCACATCCCATCCCCGTTGGCATCTCTGCTTTCTCCCAAGTTCCTCTCTCAATCTCCTTTTCTGCCTCTCCAGCCCCCACCCCCTGCTCACTCCACTCCATCCCCCCACATCCCCTCTCAAAATACCACCGCCCTGCACAGTCCTCTCAGAAGAACAGAAGTCAGCAGGACAACAGTCAGCACAATAAAAGACCTCTAGTTACGCAGTCTGGCCACCGTGTCTCAGGGGATGGGGGTGGAGGGTGAGGCTCAGGTACCCCCATCCCAAGGGGAGCCCCAAAGCATGAGCTTGAACTGCAAGAGGCCCAGGCCTTTCTTCTGGTCTGAACTCTGGGGCAGGTCATGGCATTGCAAGTCTCCCTCAGCCAGCCAGGAAACATGGGTTAGGCCTCCACTGAGCTCAAAGAGGAGGCTGGCCTTGTTAATCCCTCGCAGCTGACGAGGTCAAGGAATCGTGTTACCCAAAACACATGCACCTGGCCGAAGCCAGGATACTCCCCGCAGAAGGGAGTTGGTGTGAAAAATCAAGACTAGAGGGAAGGAGGACAGGCCAAAACAGATTGCAGCAATGTTTCATAGAAAATCCTTGGAACTAGAAGACGCAGTTTCTTGTTTTGCCTGGCCTCAGACTGGCTCTCTTGGGCCTTGGACAAATCAGTCAGCTTTTCTGAACCTCTGCTTCCCCCACTGGAAAATGGAGATGCCCTTCCTACTCTGTAGGGCTTACCAGGAGGCTATAATGAGACAATACCGAGGAAAGGACGTTAAGGGGGGGGAAAGGAGGCTTAGCCATGAAACCCACAAGCCAACCTGCACTTCTTTTCAGCCTGAATGTAAAGCCTCTAGGACACAGTAAGACTAGCTTTTCTCACGCAAGGTGTTATGGTTCCTGACATGTCAGTACTCGTGGAAAGCTTACTCATTGTTTCAAAAGAAAGCTCCTTTTATTGTGAAATTGCGAAATCATTGCCCGAGCCTTAGAAAACCATTTTACCTCAAAGATCCCGAATATAAACGTCAAAACTCTCCTTAAAAGAGCGCCAAGGAGAGGTTGTTTCAAGGGATGGATGAGCTTGAAGGAGCAAACTGGAGGGAGACTTGCTAGAAACACAGCTGGGACCAAGGTCAACAGGGTCCCAGAAAGAAGCCAACAGCGTCTCAAGAGGGATGGTGGGTGGAGCTGCAGGAAGGGGCGGGTGGTGGTAATAATAGCCCCTCACCAGAGCACAGCAGAGTTTTTAAAAGAGCTTATGCGTTATTTCACTGATTTCCCAAAAGGACCCTTTGTTGGATGCATTACGTTGACTCTCACAAGGTCACAGAGTAACTATTAGAACATGGCAGAGAAATGAGATGGGGGGTTTGTGAGGTGAGGATATCTGAATCCCCCCCCCAACACACACACAATTTCTCCAGGACTTTCTTCTCCCTGTCTTATGTTACTAAAGACAGATGTGAGTCTAGAGGAAGGAATTGGTTGTAAGTGGCATTTGGAGGTCTAACGGGGCCACAATTTCAGTGTGAAGACCAAAGAATAACTTCCTTTTAAAAATCCCCAACTCCTTGTTTATTGCTGAGCCAAGCTCTGTGTGTGTCTGCTCAGGCCTCACCTGTCCCCTTGCCTTGGCTTCTGCTCCTCAGACCCCTGGGTGAACCCTGGGCTTCTGTATTAGGTGTTTTATCATGCCTAACGCAAGGCCAAATTGAATAAACCTTTAAACTGTGGGACGCGAGGCCTGGCTTCTCCAGTGACCACCCGAGAGGCTAGGGGACACAGCTCAAAACTGTGAGGACTTAACCCTCGCTGGAGAACTTTGGCCGGTGAGAGACAGTGGCCGGGGAAGAGCCAGCAGATGAACTCCCTGGACTTCCTCTCCCACTCTGGAGGGTGGTGGATCCACTTGGCTTGTCTGGAAGTCATGCTGTGTGACCAAAAAAAGGCCGCATTTTTTGGCGATGCTGTGGCCAGGTTGGTAGCACCACCTTACCCAGTTTGCTTCCTTGCTGCCTGACACCCTCTTCCCCTCACTCTGGCTACCTTGATAGGGCAGATCCCAATTAAGCCTCAGCACGCAAACGCTGCCCAAGATACTTCTTTCTAGGGAGTTAAGATCATCACTTTGACCCAAATCCCCATTTCCTACCTCCTCTGTGGAAGGATCTCATCATCTCCACGAAGTCTTGGGGCTGAAGGCTCAGGACCCCTTCCCTGAGTGGAGCCTAGGTCCCCCCGGGGATCAGCAGTAAAAAAGAGGCTGCCATTGTGGGCGGTCCCTAACCCAGGTGCTTTGGCTGAACACAAAGCCAGCAGAAGGTAAATTTCTCAGGTGAGCTTCTTTGGGTAAAATGGTTTTCTAAGGCTCACGGTATCACGCACAGGTATATGTACTTGATCAATACAAAAGGGACACCTCTGTAAGGAAAGAGCAGCGTCAAGGTAGAATCTCCGAAATTGGGGAGCCATTTAGATCCAGAAATGATCCGTGTCTATAAAATGAGATGAACGCTCCCCCGACTTAATAACAATAGATGAAAAAGAAAAGTAACTTTTACACACATGTGTGACAATCCATTGTGTATATCTTTAAAAAAAGTCTGGGGCCATGAGGCCCATGCGGAGTTGAGGCGTTTTTAAATCCCCCAAGAGAAGAGGGTTCTGGAAATGTCAGGTGCACTCATTACCACGAAGTGAGTTTGGGACTTGAAAGACAGTCCTTGGGGTCAGCCATGGTTTCCACTCTGTCCTCTTCCAAAAGTCTGTCACCCCTCGAATTTGGTAACTTTATCAGGCAGGGGCCACCACGGAGAGGCCCTGTGGGAGGCCAGGGCACAGCTGTAACCTGAGCGTTCGCAGCGAGGGGCCCTGGCTTGTCCCCTCCCCAACACACTCCCCCTTCCCCTCACTGCCCCCACTGCCCCCCTCCCCCCCCAGCTGCCGGCAGGGGAGCAGAGCCCGCCAGAGCCAGCAGGAGAGGGAGCTGGCCCTCCAGGAAAAGCAGGTGGGCGCCTGCAGCCGACCAGGGAGCAGTCTCTGGGTCTCCCGCCTCGGCTGCCGGCTTCTTTTCCTCCCCCAACCAATCAGAGCCCGTCTTCCTGAACCCCGCTCCCTCCGCGGTCCCCGGGGTCCACGCGCCCCGCATCTTCTCTCCGGGGCTGCCAGGTGCCGGCCGGCCCCGGCCTCTTCCACAAAGTGCAGCTCACACGGATCTCCTGACCTCCAGCTTTGCCTTGCCCTAAGCCCGTCTTCCGCGTGGCCTGACAGTCAAGTGTCAGAATCACGCGGGTGGGGCCGGCGCAGGAGTTTAAAATGCAGATTCTCAGGCCCTGCCCTGGTGAATGAGACCCTGCGGGGAGGGCCAGGACTCTGGAGGAGATTCTGCGGCCGCAGGCTAACTCATCCTGTCCTTGGCGGCCCCGTCTCATCTTATTTAAACACAATAGCTCCTCTCACCCCCTGGGTTTGGGGGCTGGGCTGGGGGTGGGGGCGTCTCGATCTGCCAGGTGAACCAGTGGGACTGGCCCGCCTGCCCCGCCTGGGAAAGAACTCTTCGCGGGAGAGGGGTCGCGACCAACTTGACTACGGAGGCGTGCAAGCCTCAGTGAGTGGCTGAGGCGGGCTGCAGTCTGACCCGCGGCGCGGCGCCTGCGAGACGGGGACGTGGGAGCAACGGCAGAAGTGCTCGCGCACCAGGCGTCAACACCCGTGCGGACACCCCGCGCACGGCAGCGCCCTCCAGAGGCCCCTGGGGGAGTGCGGCTCTCGCACTTGGCCGCAGGGTGGCCCTGGCCCCGTGACGACTCGGGGCGTCTGCGACGGTGCCAGGCTGGAGGACGCCAAGACCGCGTGGACGGGCCACAGCGCCCGGGAGGGGACACCAGAGCCTCAGTGCGTTAACGTGGAGCCCTTCCCACCTTCCCGCTCTCACCTCGGTTCTGCTGCAGGCTCCTCAATCCTGTGCTCCAAGCAGCCCCCCGGATTTCAGCCATTCCGGACCGAACCTCCCCCCGCTGGCGTGCGGGATGAGGCTGCAAACTTCTGTGGTGGAGGGACAGACAAACAGTTCGTGGTGCGGGAACTTGAACCCTTCTGGGAAAACCAGAGCTGGGGGTTGACGCAAGAGAGAAGCTCGAAAAACCTCTGTAAACACTTAGCGTTCGCGACAATAAAATAATGAGGACACCACCCAGAATAAAGACGGTTATTTGTGAAGTGTGTTCATCTTTATTAATTTCCAGGAGAATTTGTAGGAAATGTTCAGGATCTTTCCCTACACTTTAAAGGAGGTCCTTGCAAATTCCTTTTGCTTTACCCCATGTTATATACACCCTCAGGCACTGTCCTTGTTTTCTGGTTTTCTGTGTATGTTTAAATACCATTCTGATTTTTTAAAAAGAAGTGTTTGTTGTTGTACTGCGCACAGCATCACCTGGGAAATGGGTAACTTGGATGTTTGGACAGAAAACATGCAGCTGTCCCCTTCCCAGGGTCACAGAGCCCTCCCTGCTTGAGATCTTGGTGCCAAAGCTCCCGCCATCTCTGCTCGCCTCCCCTCGGGTCCTACCCACGTTCAGATGCAAGGCCAGAGTCTACCTCCCCCTCTTTATCCTCCCTCCACTCCTCCTGGCCGTCTGTTTGCCATCCCTCACCGCCATGCGTCTGTAAGAACTCCCTCAGTCGAAGCTGCGGGAAGCCCGGCGGCACCCCTCCCCCGCCGGAGGAGTGGCCCGGATGCTGCCCATCCCTTCTCCTCCAGCGGCAGCGGAGAGCTCACTTGCACAGACAGGAGGGAGAGTCTGCCCTTCTGACTTGCGTCAGCCACGGTTAGGCTTCCGCCCCCCAGCAGGCCACAGACCCACTCCCGCTCTCACCTCTGGGGGAAGAAGGTGGAGCCCGGGACTGGTCACCTCTTCACTCACCTCCTTCCTGTCATCTGCCTCTAACCCAATCTCCACACAGTCATATTCAAAAAATGTAAATCGGTTTCACGTCTTCCCTGTTTAAGGTCTTTCTGATGACTTCCCATTCAACTTAGAAGAAAATCCAAGAATCTGGCAGTGGCTTAGCAGGCCACGTGATCTGGCCTCTGCGACTTCTCCACCCTCATCTCCCACTCCCTCCCCTTCTACAGTTAAGCCACACTGGCACCTCCTTGCTTGTCCTCAATGCATCCAACTCCTTCCTGCCCCAGGGCCTTGGCACTTGCTCTGTCTGGAGTGTTCTCCCCACCCCCCAAGCTTCCCATGGCTGGCTCCTTCCCTGCTAATCACCCATTTAAATAGCTCCCCTACCTCGCCATCATCCTATATCCCCTTATCTTGCTTTATTTTCTTCATAGCACAAATCACCATCTGCAAACTCTCACAATTATTTCTCTGCTTGTTTACAGACTGTCTCCTCTCACCAGAACGTCAGCTCCAAGAGGCCAGGGACCTGCTCTCCCTGTCCGTGGGTGTGTCCCCTGACCCAGCCCAGCGCCTGGCACACAATTAGTGCCAAACAAATGCTTAATGTGAACAAACGAACCCAGACCTTGAGGTGAGGTGGCTTCGGGAGGCTGGGCCATGGCGTGGCTCGCCCACTAGCCCACTCTTGGAGCCACGAGATAGCCAGACCTCTGGCCTCACGCAGGTGAGCGCCGTTTCCTGGTGCCAGTGTGGATGTCGGGCCCCCAACAGCGGGTGGTCTCCTCTTCCACCTTCCCCAGCCTCATCTCCTTCCGGTTTCCAGCTATTTTTTTCTCAAAATCTCTGCTTTTCTCGGATGACCTTCTCCTTCAAACGTTTCTCATTCTTTTGGTTTTATAATGCATATCACACAGCTAGGACCGTGACAATGCTTTACTGTTGTTGAAAAAAAAAACAAAACCCACTAGATCGTAACCTGCCTTGTAGCGCACAGGTAGTTTCCTTAGCTGATATCAGAAGTTGGAAGTACTTTTCTTTGGGGCTATTTATGAGCCTAGTGCAATTCTTACTGACATGAATTTGCCATCAAAAATCTTGTAAAGTGATACCAAGTATTTATACAATTCCTTTGTGAAACAGCTCTCGAGCTATGTAAAATGAGAGGTTCAAAGGAAAATAAGCTGACATACAGATACTTCCCCAGTTTTCCTTTGCATTTGCATTCATGCTTGTCTGCAACATTATGAACTTCACCAAAAAATTTCCCTTCGGCAGTACCAGATTCTTAATTAAATGAACACCATTACTATAATTCTCCGATCAATAAAATGCGCATTTTCACACAAATTAGAAATGCCAACTTGTTAGTAGCTTCCCTGAGGTTTTGTTACAAAATCATCACTGTTTTTGTCATTGTTCAAGCATAATAAATACTAAGCTACAATCTGGAAATAAGAACAGTCTTCGGGCAGTTGATTCCTGAGTGTAGATTGGTTATTCCATAAGACACTGAGTGTCCCCCTCATGCCTATGATAATATATGACAATAGTTAATTGTTTGGAAAAATACTTCATATTGTTTTAGTTTAGTGAAACTTACGAAATTCAGATCAGCTAGAAGATGAGGCTGGCCTGAACTTTTTTTTTTAAGATTTTTATTTATTTATTTGAAAGAGAGAGAAAACACATGGGGGGGCAGACTGGGGGTGGAGAGAGAGAGAGAAGCAGATTCCCCACTGAGTGCAGAGCTGGACTCGGGGCTTGATTCCACAACCCTGAGATCACGACCCAAGCTGAAACCAAGAGTCAGAGGCTTAACCGACTGAGCCATACAGGCACCCCGAGGCTGGCCCAAATTAATAAAATTAGAAAATTTACAACCTTAAAAAAAATACTAGACAGTAAGCTCTTAAAGGCACGGAGCATGTTGCACCTATCTTTGTTTCCTTAGTATGTAGCTGGGTAATTTGGACAAGGCACCAACTGCCTCAGTTTCTTCATCTGTGAAATGGCCACAGTACTAGTACCCAATTCTTTGTAGGCTTACAGTGAGGGCTAAATGTTTGGAAGGCACAAGGGCCCAGCATGTAATAACACCTAACAGATGTCACCTGTTGTTGTTAGGCTTAAAAGGACACAGTAATTATTGCTTGATGACCACAAAATGCAATTTGCTACTTTTCAACAACTCAAAATGCTCCCCAAGTCCTTCCAAGAAGAGATCCTGTTCTGTCTTCTTCAAAGAACAGATGAGTCATTTATAATTCACGGCATATTTGCGTACCAACAATTACTGTGCTAGAGTCCTTTCAAGAGCAGATTGCTTAATTAAACCTAACATTCCCTTGCAGTCTTGTTTGTCCTCTGAGTTTTCTCAGTAAATCTTTTCTTTTTTTTTTTAAAGATTTTATTTATTTATTTGAGAGAGAGAGCTCATGAGAGGGGGGAGGGTCAGAGGGAGAAGCAGACCCCCCGCTGAGCAGGGAGCCCAATGCGGGACTCGATCCCGGGACTCCAGGATCATGACCTGAGCCGAAGGCAGTCGCTCAACCAACTGAGCCACCCAGGCGCCCTGAGTAAATCTTTTCTTTTAGGTAATGTAGAAGAGAGCGTCCGTCCAGGCTAACCGTGTACGCTTACCCACATTTTAACTAGTAGTGTCTGAAAGGATGAAGTTATGTGTGTTTTAAAATCACTGTAGCAGCAGAGAGAATGGTTGCTCTACATCATGCACATTTGTTTTTGAGTCAGAGCCCTGGTATATTCTCAGTTCAATCAGCTGCCTTTCTCTCCTAACCACCCCCTTTGCCTTAAACTCCCTCGTTGCTTTCCATCTTGGAACAATCTTTGAATTCATTACAGGGCCTTGCAGTTTCCACTTCTTTTTTTTCATAACTTACTTATTCAGAAAGCCCCCCATGGTTTTGGTTGGTTGGTTGTTTTTAAGTAGCGGCTTGAACTCACAACCCTGAGATTAAGACCTGAACTGAGATCAAGAGTCGGACGCTTAACCAACTGAGCCACCCGGGTGCCTACCCCATGGTTTTGGTTTTAAGCTAGGCATTTTATTATTTTGGTGACTCGTTTCTTGGCTCCAGATAGGCTTTAGCAATAGCAAGATAGCAATAGCAAGATGAGAGTTCAACAGGGACTGAACTAGCTGGCACATACCCGGGCTGCCTCCAACATGTGTGGGGCCCAGAGAAAGAGATCCACGGGAGGCCCACATTCCTTATGCTGGGAAACCCTTCCTGGCCCCGCCCACTCCAAGCCAGGCAACCGCCGCCCATCAGCACCCCTATCTCAGTGCCTTTTAAGCTCCTCAGAGCACCAGAGGCTGGAAAGCCCAGTTCAAAATGTAGAATTCTTGGCCTCACTGGAACTCCATACTAGCATGTGGTGGCATGAGGAGGTGGTTCCTGGTGCCCAGCTGGCAGCCCACCCCCTGTTTCTGCCCAGGGGAGAAGAAAGGCTCTGGGGCCATAAAAGCTCTCAGTACAGGCATGTGGACACCCAGCTCTGCATCTGAGCAGACCTCCTGCAGGTGGCTGCCCGTTGGCCATTCCATGGACTGGCAACATGGTCCACCCAGGGAAGACACACCTGGGATGGGGTCCTGGTTACCTAGAGAATGTTCTAGAAGGGAGGATATGGGATTATCCCTTGAAAGGGATCTCTTGCCTGGATCTAAAGATAGTGCTTGCTAGGCATTATCATTCTTTTCACAGAACGATGTAGTTCCTGACCCCAAGCTGGGTATTAGAGTGAAGTTCAATCAAATATAAGAATGGATTGTTTTGGACACTGTGGTATATTCTACACATGACAAAAACTTCAGATGAGGGGCGCCTGGGTGGCTCAGTCGTTAAGCGTCTGCCTTCGGCTCAGGTCATGATCCCAGGGTCCTGGGATCGAGCCCCACATCGGGCTCCCTGCTCGGCCAGGAGCCTGCTTCTCCCTCTCCCACTCCCCCTGCTTCTAGCTGTCTCTCTCTTTCTCAAAAAAAAAAAAAAAAAAAAAATCTTAAAAAAATATATATATAAAAAAAACTTCAGATGAGGTCAAAGGCAGGAGAGAGCTTAGATGCTAGTGTTGCTACAAGAGCCTCCCTGGAGGTGGTAGGACCTGAACCAGGTCTCAAAGTAGAGGAATATCTGTTATATTTGTATTAGAATTGATGATGGCCTTTTTGTTATTGTCAGTGTCTCATGTGTCTTCTGGGACCTTCTTTTCCTTTAAGTTTTTGTCTGGAAAACATTCTGGCAAGACCTCCGTTTTCTGCCCATCTTATTTTGGTGTGGCCGCCAACACGAAGACAGGCTCCTTAAAGAATGCCACTCCTTGCCTCCACCGCGTGCGCTAAAATGGTTTCTAAAAGGTTCAGAGGAACTGTGCCACGCTCGAGGGCCAAGGAGGTTTCAGAAGCAGAATGTTTTGTCTGAAACAGGTTGCTTTGAATTGTGCCAACGCCACCCTGGGGCTTTCCTCCTGGTCTTCCAAGTTTGGCCCAACATGTTCCCTCGGTCGTCTGCTGGGTGTAATGACAAGTAACAAGGCAGGGTGGAAACATTTTGGTTTCCTCTTTCTCTGCCATGCTGTTGTGGGAAGCCTGGGGTGACTTGGGAGATAAATCCCGAGGCTCCGTACAGCTGTCCTGTAGATACTTGTCTTTCCCGTGGGCTGGGGCTTATCCCTTGTAACGTGGGTGTTTATAACTGTAGAGTTGATTGTTTAGTTTAGGGCATGAAATGATAATTGCCTTATGCAGCTCTAGAACTAAAGCAGAGGAGTCGCGGACACCAATTTCTTGGGTCTTCAGTGAATAAGCTGAAATTGCCGTTCTGGCTTTTCAACTACAGAAGCTGTGATCAAGTGGGAGGGATTTGGACGATGAATCACATCAACTGGCTTGGTCCCTGAGCCTGTCTTCTGTCCTTCACCACATGTGCACTTACTGAAGCCCTTGCCGAGGACGTTATAGGCACCCAGGATGCCCTGGGGAGGGGGGTGGCACCGTATTCATCAGGGGACTGTGAGTTTGGGCCAGGCCGGTGGCCTCCCTCGGCCTCCTGTTCTTCATCCGTAAGCAGGCAATCACATGGACGGATCTCTCAGGGACTCCGGGAAATTGAAAGAAGTGAAAACGGGACACCTGGCACTTGGGTGGTCAAAATCAATCTGGAAGTGTCACTGTCCTGGAACCTAGCGGCTGCTTGGAAGATCTGGGTGTGTGTGCTTGTCCCTTTGTGTGGTCCCCGGGTGGGGTCCCCAGACCGCCCGGGGCTGTTGCAGAGCAAGTTCTCTGTGCTCAGCGGCTGTTTCTGTAGCTGTAGCAGAGATGATTCCAGCAAGTTTAGCATCCTGCCAACGAAGAAGGAGGTGCACGCTTTCCTGAAGCCTCATTAAACATGGGTTTAAACATTACCAAATTTAACTTCAAAGTATAACTTTTAGAAAGTGCCTGCCATGGGCATGCCCCCCTCCAGCCTTCTAGAGGATTCTAGATGCACGGGGAGCTCAGCTATGACCCTCCCCCAAGTTCTCTCACCTCATGCCATCAGCACCCTCACAGTGTTGGGAGAACATTCATTTCCTCGAGGACAGTTTCTCTCTTGACCTGACTCCATGTAATCAGGCAGCCCCGTGTCTCCCGGACCAAGTCAGAGGAAATTCTGAGCAAGGCCCTATATCTGCTGGGAAGGTAGAGAGATCATTTTCCACTTCTCGCTTCTCTCTAGAAGCACAAAAACAACGGGTCTGCTGGCCCAGCTCCTGCTTTCGGTCTCTAAAGCATCCCGGCGCCAACACTCAGCCTCCCGCCTTATTAATGCTCTGTGACGATCTCTCCGTGGCGCCGGGTGTCCAGCCGCGGGGTTATCAGAGGGCAGCCACCAGCAGGGAAGGTGCTGTTGACTCACTCTCGCGGACATCATCCCTGGTATTATCAGAGCAATTATAAAACATGGCTCTGAACAATGCAATAGTAAATACCGAACTGAGGACTCTCGGTATAATTTATTTGCCTGACAACCTTGTATTTTGATGATGGAGGGTTGAACTGAGGAAAAAATAAACCCCAAAGAAGTGCACTTTCTTCATGTTCTTCCAGTAGACAAAGAAATGTGGGCATTTTCTCATTTATGTTCCATAATTAATTAAATAAGTAAACAAATAAATCTGCCCCCTTAATTCCACAAAGAGTCTAAAAATTAGAAATTGTGATGGACAGCCCCACTATCTGGGTGGGCTGATTGGGGGATTGAGGATGGGGGGTGGTGGTGGTGATTTAGGCGCAGATCAAACCTTCTCCATTTAAGAAAAGAAAATGAAGTGGTTGCAAAATGCAGGTTCTAGAAGAATGGCTATAAAATGAAAATGTCATTTATCACAGAATTCATCCCACACTGCACAACGGTTTGAAGTGTCCTCAAAGCTCATTCAAGTTGATGCTCATGAAGAGCTTACCTTCTGCAAGAATCAGACTCAACATTCCAGCGAGGTCAGGCAACACAAACTAACAAACAAAATCAGGTGCAGGAAAACTGAAGGGGTAAAGGGGCAGGGGACAAATTGCTACCCAAGGAAGAGGCTGAAGCCACACCAAGCCAGGGGCCAGGCTCAGAAAGGAAGACGGGACCTCGGACTCCAAGCTTCTCGACATCCCACAGGCCATTTGTCCAAGTGTGGTCTTAGTGACTACTAGTGCCTCAGAATCCCGGGGGCTTGTTAAAAATGCAGATTCCTGAGCCCCATCCTCATCTTCCTGAATTAGAACCTTCGGGAATGAGAAGGTGGAATCCGTATTTGATGCAAATAGCCCAGGGTCAGGTTATTCTTTTTTTTTTTTTAAAGATTTTATTTATTTATTTGACAGAGAGAGACACAGTGAGAGAGGGAACACAAGCAGGGGGAGTGGGAGAGGGAGAAGCAGGCTTCCCGCCGAGCAGGGAGCCCGATGCGGGGCTCGATCCCAGGACCCCAGGATCATGACCTGAGCCAAAGGCAGACACTTAATGACTGAGCCACCCAGGCGCCCCGGGTCAGGTTATTCTGATGTGGCTCTCCAGCTCCCTGTTACACCATCAGACAGTAGGCACTTACCAGGTCCCTAATGTGTACAGAGAAGCATCCTAGGTGTCGTGTAGATGTGCCAAAGAAGCAGAAGGTGGTTCTGTGTCCTAAGGGGTATACACTAGAGGTGTCCATAAATCCCCAGGTATTCCTTCCAGATCCACTTGCTTGCTGGCTGGTGTTCCTAGGACGCTCCAGGGCCTCAGCCTCATCGGTTTCTTTTCTCTCAAGCAGAAAACCAAATCCAAACTGGGCCAATGGTTCATTGCCCAGATGTGGAGGAAGGGTCAAGTCAGAAGGGAGCCATTTCCCACAGGACTCTGGGAACTGTGGAGAGAATGCCAAGCAAAGACACCTTTGGTGGGACAAGAGGTGGTGGGGAGAGGGGACCAGCCAGCAGACCTGGGCCCTGCCTGACAAGGTGTCTAGGTCCACTCCTCTCCACCCCCATCTACCCACCCCTATTTACCCACTTGGCTCTGCTCACCCGGGAGAGCCTCCCTCACACTTCCTTTTCCCACCCCTGAACTGGCACAAGAACCCCAAGATCAGGATGCAGCAGGCTATTTTTTTTAAAGACTTTATTTGACAGAGAGAGAGAGAAGGGGGAGCAGAAGAGGGACAGGGAGAAGCAGGCTCCCAGCTCAGCAGGGAGACCGTTGTGGGGCTCCGTTCCAGAACTCCAGGATCATGACCTGAGCAGAAGGCAGATCTTAACCGACTAAGCCCCCTGGGTGCCCCTGATTAACTATTAAAGAAGGCTGACCACAGGGTTGACCTTGACTACTGATCTCCTGTGCCTCCTCACTTCACTCTGCAAGAGTCCCTCTCCCCATCTTCCTCCCTCCACCCCCCACATTCTTACCCCCATTCCCATTGTCTGTAGCCAAGCCCTTGGCCTTGAAGCCTGCTCTGTGAGATGTGAATCCCCAAAATGTTTCTTCCAAAGGGAAGGCCTTTGTCGGAACCCAAGCCCGGGAGAGACCCTCAGCGGCCTGCCCGGTCCGGGCTGGGCATCGGGGTCCTAGGTCGCTGATCGGACTCCTGAGGTCAGCCTGGCGCCTCCTGCACCAAACTGTGGACAAAGTGCGGCGCCTGCGCCACCCAGTGGGCGCAGCGGGAACTGCACGCCCCCGCGATCCCAGCTCCCTCCCACCGCAGCGAGCTGAACACCAGGACAATTAAGAACAATGCCTGGCGCCAAGCCACGCTCGGTATAAGGTTGCTATCATTCCGTACCAAGAACGAATTCACGTTTAGCAAAAGAAGAAACCGGAATGGTAGTAATACGAACAGTGCAGATGAAGACGGTAACATCTACTATTTCAACTGGCGCTTTAAATTTCCCCAAGTGTGCATGTTCTGGGCCAGTGGACTTTTACAGCCGGTGGCAGAATCAAGAGCTCTGCAGGACTCTTACCCATCCGTGTCTTGGAGTCCTGGGCTAAACTGAGAAGCATTCATTTATTCAGAGCTGCCCTTTCCCATTATACTTCAGTCCCCGCCACCTGAACTCAAGCTGTGGGCAGAACAGCACCCTCTCAGCAGCCAGGGCAGCTCCCCTAGGATTCTCCGTGCCCCTCTCTCTTGGCCTCCAAAAAGCCAAGGGATATTTTCTGCTGGTAACTCCCCTTAGCTGTGGGAGCAGAGAAAGGCTCAGAGAGGGGAAGGGAGGCTTCGGAGAAGTGGAGGGTGTCGTGCGTTTCACCTCCTTGTCCTGAGGATGCTGCTTCAAGCCGGGTGGTGATAGAACACGTGGATCCACCAGGCTTGTCCTCGCGGCCCACAGGCTCTTCACCCTGCATCTGGCTGATGTGGGAGGAAGACGGTGGCAACCAGAGCAGAACCCCTCCAGCTCACCCCTGCACCCCCAGGCCCGAGGTTGCTCCCTGCAGGGGTGTAGGAGCTGCACTGAGCACCATCTGTAGAAGACCAGGTCGTGGTAAAGAAATGTATGTATGCGTACATGCATGCACCCTTTCCCACACCTGCTATGTGTACGGCTCTCTCCAGTACTTATTCAAGTGTGCCCACAGGTCATCTCTGAGGAATTTCCCCTCGCCATGCTAGGCAAACAGCCCCAATGGCACCTCCTCTACTCTGGCGTTATTCTAAGCAGAGGGGAGCCAAGGGAGGAAGCGGAAGTGGTAGGAGGTGAGACGTGAGAGATGGACAAGGGCCAGAGCAGGTAGAGTCTTGTCAGCTGAAATAAGGGGTGTGATGTATGTCCTGAGTCTGCAAAGGAGGGCATTTGTAAAACATCCTTCTGACTGCCCTTTGGGGAACCCATGCAGGAGGACGGGGATAACAGAAGCAGGGGACTGTTTGAAAGGCCAGTGGGAGCACCACTGTGGCTTGGACAAGGCCAGCAGTCATGGAGATAGTGAGAGGAGACCAGATCTGGGACACGTGTCCAATGGTGGAATGCACAGGAGCCACTCATGGATTGGGCTGTGACGTGGAAGGGGAGGGAAGAAAGGCTCATTCTGAGTATTTGCCCAGAGCAACTGGCAGAAGGACAGTTGCTAATATTCACTGTTAACCAGACACTCTGCTAAACCCTTGATGTATTTTAAAGCCATTTAGATCTCACAACACTCCTACAAACTAGGTATTGTTGTCCCCATTTTACAGAAGAGGGCATTGAGGCAGAGAGTTTTATCAGTTTGCATAAAGTCACACAGCCAGCTAGCAGAAAAGCTGGGATTTGAACCCAGAGCTTAACAGTTCTCCGTCTTCAAAGAAAAGAAGACCATCATTAACTGTGATCGGGAAGCTGGGGGAAGAAAGGGTGGGGGAGCGACATGAATCGAGAGTTCCAGTTTGGATGTGTTCAGAGGAGGTGACTTTTCAACATCCGAGTTAGGTGTATGATGCTGGCTTGACGGTGGGGAGGGAGCATTTGGGTCTGAGTGTTAACCTAGAAGGGAGATTAAATGCCTGACTTGAAGGGGTGGGATGGGGATTGATCTTTCAGAGTACCCCATCAGGCCTCAGGGGCATCAGGAAAGTGCTGAGAACTATTGTTCTAGGGCAGCGTTTGTTTTCATCTGAGGATCCAATCAAAGCTCTGACCTTGCTCCAGAAAGATTACAAGTGCACATGTGCACCATTTTCTACACAGTTTCAGGGTGCTCGTGGGCCACGTGCTCTCTCTCCCCACCCTGCAGAGCCTTCACCTGTTCCCTCTTGGCCCAGCCACCTGCGGGCTCTAACCTGTGAGGGAGAAGGTACAGCGACAGAAGAGAACGTATTTATAGCTATGGCAGCGAGGCCAAGAGACCACCATGAAGCCAGCGTTCTGTGTCCAGTGGCAGCAGGCTCAGCAGTGGCGTGGCCCTGGCCTGCCTTGGGACCTGCCCGTGTCCTCAGTGTGGTTCCCCGGTCTCCCACTGACGGTGTCTGTGAGGGTCTCCGCGTCCACTCCAGTAGGTTCCCTCCCTGCTTGTGCCTGCGCTGCCTCCCAGGGCTCTCACTCCCCGGGCTCTGCTGGGCTCCCAGCCCCCGTCTCGCTCCACTGCCCGGGAGAAGGGTCAAGATTCTTCTCCTCCCCTTCTCTCAAGTTAGGATCCTTGGCCTGTCCACGTCTTGCTGTGTGACCCCCTGCCAGATCCCCACCACTGCCTCTGAAAGTCCATGTCCTCTGTAAAGGGGAGGCTTCTCTCCCCGAAAGCCAGACCCAACGGCACAGGTTCTAACTGCAACCATCATGTCCCAGGGACAATCTCTGCATTTTTCTGGCTCTGAATGAGCTTTGACAAGTCATCAAACCTCCTCGTCTTGTTGTCCCTGGGAGTTTTCCTGACTTCACGAGACCAACAGAGGCCGGAGTCTGACTCCCGAGGGGATTGCAAGCCTCTGAGTCAGAGATGGGGCTGCAAGGCTAACAGCATCTCTCGGGTGGGGCCTGGGCTGTGTTCGGGTGTTGGCTGGGCCAGGAGAGAGACATCTCAGCATTCCCAACAGCAGTGGATGCCCTCTGGGCCCTCTGTGCTATGCTGGAACATAATCCTTTCCAAGAAGGAGGGAAAGCGGGTGCTTCTGACTCACAGCTGTGTCCTCCCGCAGACAATTATGTGGCTAATGTATCCCATCAGCATGTCTGAGCGCTGGGCTCACATCTCATGGCCACTGCCCCACACTCAGGCTGGGCAGAGCTTCAGACAGTGCACGCTACTCAGGGTCCTCAGGGGTCTTGAAATACCCAGCTGCTTCCATCCTGGTTGGTAAGCAGCTGCTGCCCTGAGCCCCTGTCCCCAACACAAATGCCACCTGCCCATCATTACCTTGGTCCTTTCCCAGGAGACCCCAGATCCCAATCCAACAACTCGAAGGTCACAGCTGACACAGCCAGTATTACAAAGTCTGGTGGGTCAGGGTCGATGGTTATGTATTATGGGTATCACTCTTGCCTGCCCACAAGGATTCTCAGAGCCCATTTGCTCCCGACATTTCTCCTATCACCATGTGCTGGCTGCTCAGGCCCACCACTTCTCAGCACCTAACTAATATCCAGCCTGTCCTCCTTACCTGGCTCAAGTCCAGCCTCCTCCAGGAAACTGGAGGGTCCTCACCCCCACATCAGTTTGCCTTCCTTTAGCCTCACATGGACTCTGCTTCACCAAAGATGGCTTGCTTGAAATTCTTTGAGGTCCTTAAACTTCTCATTGCTTTTTTGGTTGGTTGCTTACAAATCCCTGCCTTATTCTTGCCTGGCGGCAAGTAAGTGATACCAGGACTTCTGCAGCCACGGTCAGAGAGGGGAAGATCCCATGAAGGCCAGGTTGCAGCCAACAGGGCTGCCTGAGAAGGGGAGTTGTTGAGAGGCCAAGAGAGAAGGACCCCAGGCTAAGAAGCCATGAGCAATGCTGGGCTGGTAAACTCGGCTGGGGCTGAGGCAAAGGGTGAAGTCACACCTGGAGCAGAAGGAGGGTATGGTAGAAGGTCAGCTTAGTCACAAATCCTGTGTGGGGTAGAAGCCTTCCCTCTGGGCCAAATGGGCCTGAAAGTGGCAATCTCCTACTAGACCAGCAAGGAGGCCAAGTGGCACCTGAGCTGGCTAAGGAGCTGTCCATCCCACCGGCACTGGGCAAGGAGCTTGCAGTGAGGGGCCTTGCTCCGCATCACAGGTAATACCTGAGAAGGGCATTTGGAAAGTTGAGTCATATTTCCCCACAGTGTGTCCTGATTGCTTAAAAACCGCCCTCCCCCACCCCACCTCAATTGCCAGGGATCAGTGGCTCCTGACACATTTACTTGATATCTCTGTGCTCTGTCAGTTGAACTCTCTGCCATGGTGCTGATGAAAGTCACTATTTAGCTCTGGGCGCAGATCCTGCAGGGAGGGACTTGGCCTGTGGGTCACCCTGGTTGCTGCCGGTTGCCATGGAGATGGAATCCCCACTTGGCACTGCCCACTGCCTGCTGGGTGTCACTCAGGGTTGATTCACTGCCCAGCACACTGCAGGAGGCCAACCTGTGTACCCCCCTGCAGCCTTTCCCTCCCAGCTTTGTCCCGCCTGGCTTCTGCCCAGCCGCTGTCTGCCCTAGGGACGGGACGTGTGCTGCTAAAACCTGCAGCCACCCAAACCCAAGGCTGAGCCCCAGGAGCCAAGCTCTGGCCTCCTCGGATCTCAGCCACACCCCAGAGACCCGGGGAGAGTGACTCAGGTCAGACAGTGGCTCCAAATGACCTCAAGTGACTCACAGCAAACAGAATGAAGTTGATACCCAGCCTTTCACCCGTCAAGTCCCTTCGTCATTCACCCGGCAGTGACTGCCACCGTTTCCCAGCTGTGGTTAGATGTGCCCAGACCGGCTAAAATTCCAAGCCTACCTGGCCCAGACACTAAGAGCCTCAACTCTGGCTGCACCTGGGCATCACCTGCAGAGCACTGGCCTCCTGCAGAGAGCTCCCTTTAAGGGGGAGTGGAGAAGGGGAGAGGGAGCCGATTTCCAGAGCTCCCCGGGGGACTTGAATGTGCAGCCATGGGAGAGACCCAGCCTCTAAAATTTGATTCTGTTAGGGAGAAGGATGCTAAACCGACACACTATTTCCATTCCTATCTCGGTGAACATATCTGCAGCCTGGCTCAGGCCTTTGGTCTGTGGACTTCTGGTGTGAACTCAGCTAAGCTCCTTCTTGACCCCATATCTTCCATAATTACTTCTGTATCCAATCCTTTCTCCTTGAGTTTGGATAACTTTTCGGTTTCTGCTGCATTCTCTGGACTGTGAATTGAGAGTTTGTAGAACACCTCTGAAGGTAAATTATTAATTATAAAAAAAATCTGATTATGGGAAAGTCAGTTGAGAATGAGACAAGGAAGGTAATCTTATTGTTCTTAAAGTTTTGGATTCTTGGACTAAAGTCTATTTTGCTTTGCTTATACTATATTTTTTCTAGATCAACACTTGGTTATATATCTCGTTTGTTTTAGCTTTTTTAATTTTAGAGACTTTGGAACATACACAAAAGTACACAGAATAGCACCGTGAACTAGCACACACCTGGCTACTGCCCACCACAACAATGGCCAAACTTGACCCACACCCCACACCCATCAATTTAGCTCAGCTTCTGTTACTTTGAAGCGAATCCCAGATGTCATACCATTTCTTTGGTAAAAGTTTTAGTAAACCACTCAAAAAGAATTCTTTTTTTTTAAAGATTTTATTTTGTTTGACAGAGAGAGACACAGCGAGAGAGGGAACACAAGCAGGGGGAGAGGGAGAAGCAGACTCTCTGCTGAGCAGGGAGCCCGATGCGGGGCATGATCCCAGGACCCTGAGATCATGACCTGAGCCAAAGGCAGACGCTTAACAACTGAGCCACCCAGGTGCCCCTCAAAAAGAATTCTTTTTGTATTAACACCACAATTCTATTATACATCAAAACAATTAACGAATCCTACTGTTCAAATTTCCTGATGTCTCAAAATTGTCATTAAGTGGATTTAAAAAAAATAGTTTGAATATTATTCAGCCATAAAAAAAGAATGGCCCCTTGCCATTTGTGACACCCTGGATGGACCTAGAGGGTAGTATGCTAAGTGGAGTAAGTCAGACAGGAAAGACAAATACCATATGATTTCACTTATTCATGGGATCTAAAATTCAAAACAAACAAAAAAACCAGAAACAGAGTCTTGAAATACAGAGAACAAAGTGGTAGTTGCCAGAGGGGATGGGGTGGGCAAAATAAAGGAAGGGGATTAAGAGGCACAAACTTCCAGTTATAAAATAAATGAGTCACAGAGATGAAAAGATACCACATGGGAAATGTAGTTAATAATATTGTTATAATGATGTATGGTGACAAATGGTGACTACACTATCATGGTGAACACTGAGTAAGAGAATTCTTGAGTCACTATGTTGTACACCTGAAACTAATATAACATTGTATATTAACTATACTTCAATAGTAAAAATTAAAAAAAAATAGTTTGTATCCAAGTCCAAATGAGGTTCACATGTTGAAATTGGTTGGTAGAACTTTTAAGTCTGTTTTAATCTATAGGTCACTTTTGTCTTTTTTTTTTTTTTTCCCTTCAAGTTTGTTTGTTGAAGACACGGGTTGTTTATCCTGTAGATTTGTCCACAATCTAGACTTTGCTGATGATCTCCTTATGGTGTAGTTTAACAAGCTCTGTGTTCCTATTTTTCCTGTAAATTGTTACAGGATTTAGAGCTTAATCAGGTTCAGGTTTGGTTTCAGTGGTGCTCTGTTCTTCCAACAGGAGGCACCTGTCACCTGATTGTCTCTTCCTGTGATATTAGATGCTACAGAGGACCAATGCTTGAATCTTTTGGTTCATTAAACATTTCAAAATAATGATATCTGATTCCATCATTTCTCCTTCATAGAAGTACTCTGGCCTTTAAGTGAAGGAGAAATGACAGGTATCATTATCTATTATTTGACAAGAAGTACTCTGGCCTTTAAGTGAAGGAGAAATGACAGGTATCATTATCTATTATTTGACACCCAGAATAATTGCTTGATTTTCCTCCTTTATTTACCATTTTCAAAATAATGAGTTGCTTTCCTAGCATCCTGCAACAGTGAACGAAGTTTTGTTTTGCTCCGTTTTGAGTATTACTCTTAATTCATGGCTTTTAATACATTTGATGTGTTTTGATTCACTGTAGTTAGTATTGCTACTGATGCTCACATGGCCGCATTTTGGCCAGTGGGAGTCTCTTCTATTTGGCTCTTGAATTCTTTAGACATGATCCAAGAAGTCTCTTACATTTTGTACAAGTCTTGTACACTTTCTGCCCAGATCTAGAATCAGCCATTTGACTGAGGAGCCCTGATTGCTTTTAGTGGGAAATGGTATTTGGATATCTCACTGTGAATGTCGGGAGTTTACCTATTCTCTTATCCCACCAAAGGAACCTCAAATTTTAGTCAATCCTGGTCTTAAAGTCAGAGCAAGTACTGGCTGTAGTCCTGAGGCCACTTAGCATTCTTTGGGGATGAACATGTGTGACCTCTGAGTCAACAAATATTTACGATCACAGACTCAGTAGAGATACAGTCTTTTTTTTAAGATTTTATTTATTTATTTGAGACAGAGAGAATGAGAGAGAGTGCACATGAGAGGGGGGAGGGTCAGAGGGAGAAGCAGGCTCCCCGCTGAGCAGGGAGCCCGATGCGGGACTCGATCCAGGGACTCCAGGATCATGACCTGAGCCGAAGGCAGTCGCTTAACCAACTGAGCCACCCAGGCGCCTGAGATAGAGACAGTCTTGAGGAGCTTAAAATCTCTTGTTGGCCGTAGGTGTGGGGGGGGGGGGGCAGGGGGAGTGCTCTCTAGAGCAGTGCTTTTCAAGCTTTAATATGCATACAAATTACCTGGGTACCTCATTAAAATGCAGAGCCTGAGTCAGTACGCCTGGGGGGCCAAGATGCAGCAGGTCTAACTAGCTCCTGAATGATGTAGTGATGCTGGTTCAAGGGCCACACTCTGAGTGGTCAGGCTCCAAAAGCATTAAGTAGTAAGCAGGGTGTTGGCACTAAATGCTGAACAAGCTCAGAGAGGTGCCTTCCTAGAGGAGGTATCATTTTGGCTGGGACAGTGGCTGGGATTTTTTTTTTTCTTTTTTTAATCAGGAGCCAGAGCAACAGAGTAGTGGCACCTTCACTTTCAAGGCAAATTTTAAAAATTAGTGTTCAGGTATAACATGCATATGGTAAAATTCATCCTTTTAAAGTGCACAATTTGATCGTTTATATTCAAAGAGCTGGACAACCACTGCTACCGTCTAATTCCCGAACATTTCCATCACCTCCCAAAAGAAATCCCATATCCATTTTCCCATCCCTCGGCCCCTCGCAATCACTGATCTATTTTCTATCTCTGTATGATTTGCCTATTCTGGAATTTTCATGGAAATGAAATCATACAATGTGTGGCCTTTTGTGGCTGGATTCTTTCACACATTTTCCAGGTTCATCCACGTGGTCCTGTGTCAGCACTTCGTCCCTTTTGGTGGGTGACTAATATTCCATTGCACAGAGAGACCACACCCTGTTTATCCATTCATCACCTGCTGATGGACATTTGGGTTGTTTTCCTCTTTTAGCCATTATGAATAATGCTGCTACGAACGTTCATGTGCACACTTTTGTCTGGGCATGTTTTCAGTTCTTTGGGGTATGTACCTAGGAGTGGAATTACTGGGCCATACTATAGTAACCCCATGGTAAATTTTGAGGAATTGACAAACTATTTTCCAAAGCAGCTGCCCAATCTTACATTTGCAGTTTGAGGAATACTTTTTTTATCCACAGCACACACCCAGATCAATAAATAGGATACTACCAGCACTCTAGAACCTTCCCCTGCACCTCTTCCCTGTCATTCTCTGGCCTAAAGGAAACCGCTAGTTTGACTTCTGTCACCATTGATGGCTGGGACTTGGAAGGGTTGAACTGGGCTACGTTCCCCGGGATGGAAGCAACATTCGCAAAGGTACAGTGAACGAAGCAGGCGATCCCAGCTTTAAATTCTGCGTGGACAGGTGCCCAGACTGTTCTGTTATCCTACCAAGGCCTGGTGGGCAAACTGATTTCCTCCCTCCTCACCCCACCTCCTGCACAGCCAGGGGCCCTTGCTGAGAAATAACAAGCAGGTGTGGTGCGTTTCTCAATGGGGACCCTCTGGCAGGCCCCGGAGGCAGCTAAAGTGGGGAAGCAACGTGCACGCCACCATAAAGGACAAGTCGGTCCAGCCTGCTTTGCGGCCCGTGCCTTGTCACAACCATCCTCCCGGCCCCGCTTGAGTCTCGCTTACCTCCCTCGGCAGCCTCAGCCCTCCAACT
Source organism: Leptonychotes weddellii (assembly GCF_054177405.1). NCBI lineage: Eukaryota > Metazoa > Chordata > Mammalia > Carnivora > Phocidae > Leptonychotes > Leptonychotes weddellii. The sequence goes on along the minus strand of NC_138374.1, from coordinate 94,935,008 downwards.
GCGCTCTCCACACACCGGAGACAGGACCTGCGGAGCTGCTCTCCCCACCCGTAGGGAGCTGCGCATGGGCAGTGGGCAGGGAGCCGAGCATGGGCAGTGGGCAGCCCAGGCCTCTGTTCTGTTCTGTGCGGAGGGCGGCGAATGCCGCAGACCCTGGGCAAGGAGGCTTTCCCAGCTGGTGGCCCTGGGACAGCAGGCCTGCAGCTGCTATGGCAAGGCCCCCGAGGCCCTTTCCCCAGCCTCAGCGGTTCTCCTGCATCGAGCCCTGCGGTCCATCCTTCCCCCCTGGCTTCATCCAAGCACACAGAATCACATACATATAGTCACTGTCACACACACTCAGAACTGCTCAGAGATATTTATCCCTGACTTGCAAATCCTTGACTTGCCAATGACCTTTCTGTACCAGCCCCTCACCCCCAGAGAGGCCCCTCCGGCCAGCTCCTCTGAGACATTGTATGGGAACCCCGAGGCAGGGTCGGCTCCCAAAATACCATCCCTGAATAAACAGCCTGAAATTGTCGTGGCCCTCTAGCCTACTGTCTGGGAACTTAGCAATGAAAGACGGATGTGGGGACTCTTTAGAAGATGTCACATGGGGTGCGTTAGTTTAATTGCTGTCCTACCAACACTGAGCTGAGAAGGGCAGCTGCAGGCCACGGAGAGTGCATGAGAGTGAAGAATAGAAAACTCGGGAGCATGGCAGCCACAAGGGTAGCCCAGGCTGGGATGTGCTGCAGGAAGGAGTTCTGGGCGTGCCCCGTGCAGTCCTGGGGCTCTGGGGAGAAGAGGGTCTAGACCCAAGTCAGGGTCTAGAAAGGGAAATGGGAGGATGCCAGAGACAAACTTTTTTTTTTTTTTCAGAGACAAACTTTTTAAGGTTTAATATTTTATGTACACCGGGGAGGTGTTGAAACCCAACTTTGCTTCCTCTTCCCTGGGGTCCTCTTATTCCTGCTCATCTCTCCTTCTTCTCTTTCCACATTCTCTTCTCTTCCACATTGTCCTTCCGCCATTCATTTCCTCTACCCCAGAACAGAAAATAGTCTCACTAATTCTATTTTCCATACTAAAGACTTAGAAGGCTTTTGAGGGCTAGCCTCGAATCTAACTATTGTTAAAGCATCACTTTACGGGAAATGCATGGTCTAGCCCACCGCCTGGCTCATTGCAGGTGCTCAACAAGTGCTGGGTAAGTAAATAATGGAACGAATGTAGGTCACTTCTGGTGAGTTCCAAACGCTGGATTATGGGGAGGCCTTTTGGAACGGATTCCTTGTGTGGGTTACCACTGGCTTTCCTGTAGGCACAAATCCGAGGTTATCAGTCGTCTTGGGATCCCACAAAATTACAAAGATGAATCCAGGGTGAGACCCAGAGTCTAGATACCATCCCCCACCAGCCCATATTGTCTGATTTCCTTTTCAGCGACCTTGCAGCTTTTCTTCTGGAGAGGTCAGTGGGCAGGGACTGGTGGGACTCTCGCGCCCTCTGCTGGTGCACTTTCAATAGTCGGCTTTTGCAGCCGGGTTCATATATAATACTCTTGTTTTTAATATGCTTGGGCAAGGCTAGGAGTGAGGATTTCTGCTTTTATTTCAGGCCTACTGTTCAGTGAATGTCAAGCTGAAGGTGGCTCCTAGTGATAAAAATGAGCGTCAGGGTGGGCTCCCAGGCATTAATGATTTAATTGAAAGTGGGTTTTGTTTTTGTTTCGACAACCTCCCTGTCCTAAGAGTCAAGTCTGGAGAGCTTCTAGTCTTGGCTCAGCTGCATCTCTGATGTCAGTGGGCTCTGTCACATGTGTTTGAAAAGCACAGGTCTCCTTTTCCCTAAGTGAACTGAGAGGTTTCCTTCAAGAAAGAGGAGCAACCCCGCCCACAATGGGACTGGCTCCTGGGCAGAGGCTGGCACTGAGCGTTCACTAACCCACATGAAACTCTAGCTCTCCCCCGGAGGCACAAGGGGTAGCTGAAGAGAGAAGCCAGATGCTTTGCTCTCTGCACCAAACCCTTTCCAGCACCTCTCCAGGATTGCAAGAGCAGATACTGAACCGCTCCTGGGTCGGGGAGTAGCGGGCAGGAGAACAACCCCCAGGGGTACAAAACCCAAAGCTAGACTAACCCAGACTGTAGTCGGCCCCTTGGTCAGATGGAGGTCCCCTATTTTCCATACACCTGATAGCGCAGCACAGAGCACTGCTTCTCCGCCTTCAGTGGGCGTGGAGTCACCTGGGAAGTCCTGCTCAAATGCAGACCCTAATTCGGTAGGTCTGGGATATAGCCTGAGACTCCACAAGTCTAACAAGCTCCCAGATGATGCTGATGCTGCTGGTCGGGGGGACCACATCGTGAGAAGCAAGACTGTAGAGGACATAGGTTCTTCTATTTTTTTTTTTAAGATTTTATTTATTTGAGAGAGAGAACAAGTGGAGAGGAGAGGGAGAAGCAGGCTCCCCACTGAGCAGGGAGCCTGACGAGGGGCTCGATCCCAGGACCCTGGGATCATGACCTGAGCTGAAAGCAGATGCTTAACCGACTGAGCCACCCAGGTGCCCCAGGAAATCAGTTCTGAAATCAGAATGCTCGGGTTCAAATTCCAACTCTATCACTTATTCCATGACCTTGGACGGATTACTTTCATTAACTCCTCTCTCCGAGCCTGTTTCATCCAGCATAAGATAGGGAGAATGGCCGTTCAAACGACTTCACCGGACGATAGAATGACTTCACAGGGTTGTTGGAAGAATAAAGTAAGACGACGCAGGTGACTCTTAGCACAGAGCCTGAAGCACCCGGATATAGTAAACATCTTTACACTCACGTAACCTTTCAGCAAGTGTTTGTTGATCCTGTCCTTATGCCTGGCACTACCCGAGGCCCTGGGATATAGCAGAGACAGAAACAAAATCTCTGTTCTCAAGGAGCTCACATTCTAGTAGAAGACAGACAACAAACAAGTAGAATATGGACCATGGAAGTTGATAAGGTGATAAGTGTGCTGGAGAGAAAAATAAAGCAGAGTATGGACCATAAGGAATGTTGAGGCTGGGGATATTATTGTTTGTATGGAATAATAGGGAAAGTGTCACTGAGAAGGTAATTTTGAGGTGAGGAAGCTGGGCATGTGGATAGCTGAGGAAGTGGGAGTGAACATTTTAAGTGCAAAGGCCCTGAGGCATGACTTCCCTGGTCACTCCTAGGAAATAGAAGGGTCTAAGGCACTTTCCATTAGAACAGATTTTAGGTCTCGATTTTGACTTTGCCTCCATTCTAAAGAGTCCTTCATTTTTTATTATACAGATAATACAAGCTCATTGTAGAAACACTAGAAATTATAGGTAAGCACAAAGAATGACAGAAAAAGTTGTCATACTCCTTCTGTGCAGAGAAAACCACTGCTGTTTTTCTTATGTATATCCTTCTAAATCTTTCTAGTTCATGCACGCCATGCACGCGTGCACATCCACAAACACGCCCACACACACTTTTACCAAAAACAGGATTATACTAATAATGTTTCATAATTTGCTGTTTTTCATTTACCATTATATCATTAACATTTCTTGATGTCATTCAATATATATTTCAACAACATATTATTCTTAATGTCAGTAGAGCATTCCACTTTATGAGTGCACCATAATTTATTTAACCAGTTGGTGTCCATTTCCATTGTTTCTGATTTTTAAGTATATCTTATAAATGACTCCATGACGAGTGCCCTTGTATCTAAGGCTTGGCACTCATCCGTAATTGTTTCCTGTTTTTGAGGCATCTGATATTTATCACCAGATTTCCCCTCAGAAATATCATGTTATGGGGTGCCTGGGTGGCTCAGTCAGTTCAGTGTCTGCCTTCAGCTCAGGTCGTGATCCCAGGGTCCTGGGATCGGGTCCTGCATCGGGCTCCCTGCTCAGCAGGGAGTCTGCTTCTCCCTCTTCCTCTGCTGCTCCCCCCTGCTTGTGCTCTCTCACTCACTCTCTCTCTCTAATAAATAAAATCTTTAAAAAAAAAAAAAAGAAATATCATGTTAAAGAGACTCACAGCGGAGGCGCTCATCTCCCCACAAACTCATCACCCATAAAAAACCAAACCAAACCAAACCCTTCTTGGTCACCACTTTTAAAAGCTGATATCCACGTTCAAGTGTCCCACAGACAGAACTACCACTAGATGTAGCTCCCTCCCCCTTGAGGGCACGCTTCTCCACCTTCTGGGTTTTCTACTGTTGGAATCAGGGTCAGGTTTCCCAGTCATTCTTTCATCTCAATTCTGAAGATCGAACTTGCTTTGTCATGTTTGTTTTAATATAGAGAGAAGTACCACAGAGTCGCCTTGATCACACATAGAGGAGGACAAATCGCCTTTGAAATACCACGGGGAGTGCAGGAAGACTGCAGGTGCCCCAGGAGCCAGTCAGGGTAGCCTGCTTAGGAAGGCAGGTGGGTAGTCAGTTGGCATGGAAGTGGGTATAATCGGACCTGAGAGTCTGAGAGAGATTGGTCTGGGCTCCCCTCCATGGTGGTGGAGGCCTGAGGCCATCTTTGTCCACCTTCAGGGCTGGTTTGTGACGTGCGGCCCAGGAGGGCGACGCAGGAGAAGGGAGGCTGAGAGTCAGCATTGTCCCAGCTCCCGTGGTGGGGATGGGAATGGATGACACAGCGGGGCCTCCTCCTGGGCCCAGCCCTGCCCACCTAATCGCCACCAAATGACTCAGCCACATGTCTCTGTGGTGACCGCTAGCGCCAGGGCCTGGGACTGTGGCGCCTGCAGTCTGTGGGTGGGCTGGGTGAGCCAATGGGCCTCACTGTGGGAACCAGACACTGAGGTTACAGGGCTGAGAGGCTGCGTTATAATGGACCCGCCTGTTCTGTCCTTGGACGAGCCCGTCCCGGGCCCATACCATTCCCATACCATTTTCCTATTGTTTGATTTCCCAATATACACATCCTGCCTCCTCTCAAAACAGCTGTAGGTCATTTGTTTATTTGTTAAATGAAAGTAGATCAACATTCATCTCATTGCAGGTCTGGCTGCGATTGGAGTCAGTCCAGGTGGCTGGAGACTGGGCCTGGGAGTTGAAGGCCTTTTAACTGAGGAGAAGCAATTCTGACTTCACCATCATCACTGTCATGCAGTTTTCATTTAAAAAATGAACTCCTCTGCATATGCTCTCATTTCGCCCTCACCACACCCCTATTAAGTAGGCATTTTCATGTGCTCTTCCTTCCTCATCCTGCTCGTCTTGGGAGTGTAGGGGGCCCCGGAGAGCCACAGAGCAAAGGGAGCAAAGAGCACGAGGCCTGACATCGGGAAACGGGGGTCTAGTCCTGGCTGGGCTCCAGGCCGCCGGCCGTGTGTGTGGCTGGGCTCTCCTGGCTGCACGGCTCTGGGCCTGAGTCCCCACAGGCAACTGAGGAGATTGACTCAGAGGATCTCTGAGATGCCAACTTCAGTGGTAATGGGGGGACAGCGACAGGACCACAGTCCCAGGGCTGAGACAGGAGCCCGCAGCGCAGCCCCAGGCCCGGCAGCCCCTCTCCGGAGCTGCGTGGCTCTCCACGGCTCTCGGCTTCTCTGCTTCTTTCTTCTCTCTCCGCAGACCGGTTGTCTTCTACTCGTTTTTTCTGCTTCTTGGGCCAATGGCGGGCAGATCCCTCTCCAGCCCCCAGGTAGAAGTCCTCAGTTCTGGCGGCCAGTGGAGTCTCACCAAATTCCCAATTCCTGGGGAAAGAAATCTGGGCAGGTGGAGTTGGATATCCACCTTGGTCTGATCAGCTGGGACCTGTAGCCCAAAGGAGTGGGGGCCCGGGCTGGGGAGATGCCCCCCAAGAGGCTCTGTACACAGGACAGGAATAGCATCTTGGGGAGAAGAGACCAAGTGTAATTACACTCCAGGTGAGGTGACATTGAGACCTACGGCGAGAGCACGAGCTTACCAGCAAAGCTGACGCACGGGCGCAGTCAGCAGCAATGATGGGCTTCGGCTCCCTGAAGGTCCATTCCCAAGGGCGGACGTGACAGCTGTTGGGCAGCCAAGCAGATGTGTCCCCTCAGCACACCCTGTTGTCCTTCTGCCGCCTCTGCATTGGATGATGTGGAACCGGGGCACAGGGGAGCTTGGGAAGAGTCGGGGAACAGGGACTGCGGAGACCACTGTCACCAGTCCTCGGGGCTTGTTCAGCACCACAGATCATTTGCACAAAGATTCAGCTGATCCTGGCAGCTCGGCTTCCCTAATGACCTTGTGTTAGATCTGCTCAGGTTTGAAAACACATTGAGGGGAATTTGGCCACAAAATCAAGTCTCGAGAGGGAAGCTTCCTCACTCATCCCATGAGCCAATCTGAACACAGGGCACAGTCACCTACGGAGATGGCCAGACATGATCTGGGATGGAAATCTGGATAGTCCAAAGAGTTTTCTCCGCACCTCCCCTGAGCCCGCTCAGTCTCGGAGGGATCCGTGTGGGAGGAGACCCCTGATGGCACTGTGGGACCCTTGGGGCACAGTGCCAAGGTCACAAGTCCCGGAGGGGGGCCAAGAGAGCCAGCTCAGCCTACGCAGTGAAAGTTCAGGCAACAAACATTTCCTTTTTTTTTTGTTTATTTATTTGACAGAGAGAGAGAGCGAGAGCAGGAACACAAGCAGGGGGAGTGGGAGAGGGAGAAGCAGGCTTCCTGCTGAGCAGGGAGCCTGACGCGGGGCTGGATCCCAGGACCCTGGGATCATGACCTGAGCCAAAGGCAGACGCTTAACGACTGAGCCACCCAGGCACCACACAACAAACATTTCCTAAGAACCTGCCAAGTGCAGGGCTTTGACGTCCATGCTGAGGATGAGGAAGACAACGGAAGCGCTGGCTCTAGACACTGACCAGCTGCATGGGGAGGAAAGACATATGCAGGCTGGAGCTAGTAAGGATGTGGAAAATATCTCTGAATGGCTGAGCAGCTTGGTCATGAGTCCTTGAGGATCTGTGTGGGGGCTGAGGGCAGTCCAGCAGGGATGATGGGGGCTTTGTGGAGGTGGGAGGATGAGGTGAGCAAAGACAAGGGTGTGGGGATGTGCAGGGCACATGTGGGACCCTACAGTGTAGGCTTACCAATAGGAAGAGGGGCAGAAAACTTCAGACGTCTAAGATCAGATCAGAAGTGCAAGGTCTTGAACAGCGTGTTGAACAGCATGTTATCCCACGAGGAATGGGCACTGGAGGTTTTGACCAAGGGACAGTGTTGGAGTAGAAAGCAGTAGTTAAGGACCAAGTATCTGGAAGTGGGGTGCACAGAATGAATTGTAAGTTGGAAGAAACTCCTGGAGCCAAGGGAAGTGGGCCAGAAACTAAGTGGTTTAGGATCCAGATGCTAGGAGCCTGGATTAGAGTAGGTATGGGAATAGGAGGACTGGGAATGGACATTGGGAATGTTATAAAGATTGCTTGGGAACTGGTAGCTCATTTGCTATGGGAGGGAGGGTGGGAGAGAAAGTGTAAAACTTGAATAAATGGTACCCGTGTTAGAAATTGGGAATGCTAGCCACACACCCGCACATCCGTCAAGGGGCAGGGCTGGTGGGTAACAGACAGATGCTGTGTGGTCTCTGCCCTTGAGCAACCCTCACTCTTATCCTCAGCTCTTCCAGTAATGTCCTGAGAGCCATCAAAGATATGTCATGGAGGAAGTGCTAGAGAGCAGGGTAAAGAGGAAGGAGCATCCCATTGCCAGCCTATAATAGGTATTCACCCATAATTTCAGAAATCGTAAAATTACTAAAGGGGCTTTGGGACAAGAGGCCAGGGGCTCAACTGCCAGGACACTGAGCAAGGACATAGACCCCTGTCAGGAAGTGAGGCAGAGAAGGGATCTGGGTGCAGAGGTGGGGAATCTGATTTTGTCTGTACTGAGTTTGACACAATGGCTGGGGCCTGCACAGACAGGTAGATCCAAGCTTTGGTGAGAGGTTAGGGCTTAAGCCCCAGGCTTGATGTTTTCTTCAGTCTAATAAATATTTTTTGTTGAGGGAGAAAGGGGGATATAAAGTGAATTGCAGGGCACCATGGATCAGGGAAGGTGTTTAAAGACCAGGCAAATGCACAGAGGGTAACAGGGAAAATTGCTTTTACTTCGCCTGTTTAAAGAATCATTTAGGCCACCAATGAGAGAATAGATAAATGATGGTGTATTCACAAAATGGAAACTGCACAGCAATTACAAAATAATAAACAATTGCTATGCACACAATATGTATGAATTACACAGATGTAATTTTGAGCAAAAGAAATGAGACCAAAAAATACATATATGGCTCCATCTGTATCAAGTTCAAAAACAGGCAAAATAATACATCAGGATAGAGACTAGAATAGTGGTAACTGGGGAGCAGGGCAGGTATGGGTGGGAAAGAGGTTTTGGAAATGTTCTAGAATAAGGTCAGTGATGTATACATATATAAAAACTCATCAAACTGTACATTTCTGCATATAACCACATACTTTGTGGCTCAATTTTTGAAGTCTTTAAAAAAAAAATGAACATGTCTTATCTATTGCTGCATAACAAATGACCTCAAAACCTAGCAACTTAAAACGACAAGCATTTATCATTTCACAGTTTCTGCGGGTCAGGAGTTTGGCAGGAGCTTAGCTGGGTGGGTCCAGCTCAGGGGCTTCTCAGAAGGTTTCAGTCAAGAGGCTGGCAGGGGCTGCAGGATGATGCCCCACAGGGCTCTTGGGGGCTGGCTTCAGTGCCTCACCTTGTGGCCTTTTCCTTAGGACCACTTGGATGTCATCGCTTCATGGCCGCGAGCTTTATCCAGACCGCGCATCTGAGAGAGAGCAAGATGAAGCCACATGTCGCTTATGATTTAGTCTTGGAGGCGGCACCCTTTTGCCATATTCTCCTCATTCGAAGCAGGTCACTGTGTCTCACCCTCGCTTGAGAGGAGAGGAATACAGCTCCTCTTGAAAGAGCATGGAGGATTTGTGGGTCTAGTACAACAGCCTAGAACTACACAATGCGGTGCCCTCAAGTGTTTGAAGGTTTGGAAGTCCAGGGACAGGCTCTGGGGAGTCCCCTGTGGTAGGTGGAATAACAGCCCCCAAAGATGTGCATGTTCTAATCCCCAGAACCTGCAAATATGTTGTATTATGTAGCCAAGGGGAAGCAAGGTTGCTCATCAGCTGACCTTGAAGTAGGAGTAGGCTGGCTTATCCAGGTGGGCCCAGGGTAATCACAAGGGACCTTACCAGTGGAAAGAAGAGGTGGAAGAAGAATCAGAGTCAGAGTGATGCAGAATGAGGGAGACTTGGCTGGCCATTGCTGGCTTTGACCATGGAAGTGGCCATGAGCCAAGGGATGCAGGCACAGCCTCTAGAAGCTGAAAGAGACAAACAGATTCTCCCCTAGAGCCTCCAGAAGGAATGCAGGCCTGCCAACACCTTGACTTTCGCCCCATGAGACCCATTTTGGACCCAGCTTGCATTGTCGTAAGCCATTAAATGTGTGGTAATCTGTTATGGCAGCAATAGGATGTGAGCAATCTACACCCACCCTTCTTTTTCCCATTTTCCCATTTCTACATCATTTTGCTTTCATCACATGCTATGATTATTGTCCTTATTTGTATATGGTCCATATTTTTTTTTTTAAAGATTTTATTTATTTATTTGAGACAGAGAGAATGAGAGCACATGAGAGGGGGGAGGGTCAGAGGGAGAAGCAGGCTCCCTGCCGAGCAGAGAGCCCGATATGGGACTCGATCCAGGGACTCCAGGATCATGACCTGAGCCGAAAGCAGTCGCTTAACCAACTGAGCCACCCAGGTGCCCTGGTCCATATTTTTAATAAACATGTTTACCATGTCTCCTTTAAAGCTATAAGCTCCTTGAGGGCAAGGCCTAGGTTTTGTTTTGGGTTTTGTTTGTTAAATGTATATCAGAAACCCAAGGGGCACCTGGGTGGCTCAGATGGTTAAGTGTCTGCCTTCGGCTCAGGTCGTGATCCCGGCATCCTGGGATTGAGCCCCGGCATTGGGCTCTGTGCTCAGCAAGGAGCCTGCTTCTCCCTCTCCCTCTGCCTTCTTGCCTATCTGCCTGCTTGTGATCTCTCTCTCTCTGTGTCAAATAAACAAATAAAATCTTAAAAAAAAAAAAAAAGAAAGAAAGAAACCCGATACATGGCTCATTATTATGTGGCCATTAAGAACGTGGTCAATTATTCACTAGACTGGCTAAAAGTCTAAGCAGCCAACTTAGCAAAGAGATGAAACAAGAAAGCTGGTGTGAAATAAAATATGGAATCCTACCGATTCCTCCTCCATTAAACTAAACCCGAAGAATCCACCAGATGACAGGAGAATTTATTGAGATACTGTTTTCTCTGTATCTTTTTTTGCTCTCATTTCAAGCTAGTGGCCAAGTTAGGGGATTTGGGGCAGGACACAGAGTGGAGCAGTTGGAGGTCACCGGCTCATCCCACTCTTGAAAAGGCCTAAGGCCTTTGAAGGGATATGTCTCTTTTGGGTTGGGGGACAGGATACCATCAGGAGGGTGGGGCAGGTGGATTCCCAGAGCCCACGAAGGGGATGAAGTTCCTAGGAAAAACGGGGCCCTGAGTTCTGCCCAAGATAAGACCTCAAGGGAAGCAGTGCAGGCTAGACCCCAGGCCCAGGGGTCCCCCACTCACCCAAGACTCTTGGGTCTCGCCACCCTGCACATAGTGCAGGAACGAAGAACACAGAGGGAGAAGGTGCGTAGGGCCACGGGGGTCTCTGCTGCAACCACACAGACAAGCAGCTGTTATCCTTGGGGCCTCTCCCCTCTTTGGACCTTGGAGACCTTTGCAGAACCAGGCAGAGTGGAGGGGGATTGGAAGGGAAGGGGGATGACCCTGAGAATGGCCAGGACAGAATTTCCCACTGATGCGGCAGGAAGGAGAAAGAGGACTTGGAGTCTGAACTATGGGGATCTAGAACAACAAAAAAAGTGACACTCTTACACACTGAAGTTTGGGGCTGATATTCAAACCAGTGATACCTGCTTTGGCTTTAAACGAAGATTTTAATCTCCGGGTGGGGGTAGGCCTGGAGCAGGGTGGTAGGTCCGAGGGCCACAAGCCTTTGCCGTGCAGCTCGAAGTGTTGGGGCGGGGCGGGGCGGCGGGGGGGAGCCGGAGCTGCTGATGGGTTCCGCGGCGGCCCTAGGTTGGGAGCATGTCCTCCACCACATAGGGATGGAAGTACAGATAAATCAGATAGCAGCTCCAGACGCCAAGGATGACAAGGGTGGCCAGGCCTGATATGGAAGTTTTCTGCTGCTAGAGGGGGAGAGAGAGGCAGGAATAGGAGGCAAGGTCAGCTCAGTGGCCAGTGAGGCACCCCCCTCACCCCCTCCACGGGAGCCTCTGGGCAGCAGTCTCCTGGCTGGGGTCCCCAAGCCCTCCTGCCTGGTGCCATGTCCTCTACAACTGAGTGGATGAGGTGGGGGGGCAGAGTTTGCATGACCACAGGTGGGATGTGACACAAATGCAGCCTGAGCCCACTGCCTTTGGGATGATGGGGCACCCGGCTGAGACAAGGACTTCTTACGGGGGTCTACCTACCCCTGATTGTAGTTGTTCTTTAGGGCACACAACAAACATTTTTCCTGTAGAGGACAGAAACGGCACAAGAAAGATCATTTTTCCCTGGTCCAAGATGGCCAGCCTGCTGGGCACCTCATCGGGTCTTACTCTAGGAAAGGACAGAACAATACAGTGGTACTTGGGAGCAGGCACATCCAGGTTGGGTATTACTTGGGCATGGCTTCGAAATCTCCCCAGGCCTAGAGGGCAGGATCCCAGAGAGGGCTCCGGGCTAGGGAGGCATCCGGGGCCAGTAGAGGGGTGGAACCCATCCCTTCACTGCAAGAGGTAAGGGAGCGAGAGGACCCAGCGCGGGGGGGGGGGGGGGG
>NC_138374.1:94813227-94922961 GCF_054177405.1 Leptonychotes weddellii | reverse complement strand
CTGAGTTCCTGCTGTTCCTTTGGCCCTCTTCTAAGGGGACTGGGGATTCAGGGAGGGGCAGAGTTGGGGAAATAATTTCCAACATGACAAGGAGATAACCATAGCGTGGGTGGCCAGGGAAGACCTTGACCCCAAGCCACTGGGGTAACAGAAACCAAGACAGGACCGTGAAGAGTCTGAGAGTCCTCCAGACCTGAGGACACTTAGCAAAGTGAAGGGAGGAGATTCTTTAAGAATGAGGAAAGATGGGTGCAGGTTACACTTACAGCTTGCTGTTCTTCTGTATATTTATTAAAACATCCATCTTCTCATCCATATCCTTCTGCATTTCCTTCAAGAGAAAATTCAAAGCTAGAATGATCATCTTGAAGGGCTTTGGAAATCCTCTTCTCTTGCGTCTCTCTGCCAACCACTCAGAGATGACCTCAGCATCCTCCTTCCTCAAGAATCCTCACTGGCCTTGGGGGATACATGCCTCCTCTTCCCTGCCCCTCCCCCATTCCATGATGAGGCCAAAGCACAGGCAGGGTCATCAGGGGCTTCTCCAAAGTCTCCAGAGGAGTCAGAGGACAGGAAATCTTTTCCCCTGATCCCACACTTAGATGAGACCATTATCTGCTTTGGCTCCATGCCTATAAAATGATGGAGCTCAGAAAATAAATCTTGTGACCCACCCCTCAAAGACACTTTTGACTCCAATGTTGTGACCCCTGCACCCAGATCTTGTGCATGTACATTTGCTTCTTCTTTAACCAGATTTCTGGCAGAAATGGTCAACATAAAAGAAACAGTAGCTCAAATGGCACCTCACGTTTATCATTTACTAAGAACTGAAAGAAGAGTAAAATCCTCTTGGCGAGTTTAGATCTGTAAAATTGGATCTGGAAAACTTGGCATGGAAACAGTGGTCACAAGAGAATGTCTAAGATGGCAGATGTCATCACCGATCGTATCTGTTACGGACAAACACAGGGTTGGCTTGACCATTATAAAATATAAATGAAATATAATTTGCTTCAAAACATAATTTAATAAAAAAATTAAAGATTTGGCAAGACTTTACAGATCTGTGGTAGAAAACTGATCAAGGAATCATACTGTCTGGGTGGAGAGGATTTCAAAAATACCTTCTTGAAAAGCATTTTTAAGTGCTATACATTTTGAATAAAGTAGCTGTACTCGTAAATACAGCAAAAATATCCTTGAAGTGGAAATGCCCCCTGGGTTCAAATTATCAGAGTCAAAATGTCCCCCATTCTTAGAAGTCTCACTATTACTTCAAACTCATGTCCCAAAGTGATCTCCTTGTTTCCTCTTCTAAATCAGCTCTTTGCCACCTGTCCTTGTCATGGTCACCGCTTTCTTCTACCCATCTGGATTGCCTTTGGGGTCATGGATGCTTGCTTCTCCTTCATTCTCTTTGTTGCATCAGTCACCAAGAATATTATTTTTCCTTCGATGCATCTTTCAGATTTACTGTTTTCCTTCTGTTCCCACACCTGGTCCAGCGTCCCTCATCTTGAGTGGGGAAGTGGCTTCCTGCCTGATGTCTTGCTCCAGACGGCCCCCACCCTTGCTCTCCCGCCCGCCCTGCCCGGGGCCACCTGCAAACAGCTGCCCGCTCAGCCTTTCTGAAGTGCTGCCTCTAGCATGTTCTTTGATTAAGAATCTCCAGAGATCTCTTACTGTTTACACAACCAAGTCCCAACCTGTCTGCCTGTCTTTCAAAAGCCTTCATTATCTACTGCCTTTGTGCCCATTCTATTTTATTTCTCACAGCTTCCCCAGATGATCCCACTTGCATGACTGATCTCCCCACTGACCGTGATACACTTCACGTTCATCCTGCTTCCATGCTGTGTGCAAGCTGTTCCCTGTGCCCAAAATAGCCTCCTTTGTGCCTTTCAATCCCCAGTCCTGCCCACTAACAAAACACTGTGTTTGCATCTTAATATAGAAATAATACACGCCCTTTGTAGAAAATTTGGACAATATAGAGGAACATAAAAGAACAAATTAATCTCATCACGTAGCAATAATTGCTATTAACCCTTTTGGTATATTTCTTTCTAGTCTTTTTTCTAAATATTTACTTAGTTGGTTTTTTTTTTTTTTCCACTTAACTGAGATAAGCCTGTATAGATTACTTATATCTTGCTTTTTCACTTCTCATTATAAGCATCCTATTTTTTTAAATAAGCTTTTTATTTTGAAATATTTTGGGCTCTACTGAGAGTTGCAAGGACAGTACAAAGAGTTCCCATATACCTTTTACTCAGTTTCCCCTTAATGTTAACATCTAACTCAACCATGGCATTGCTCTTATTATTATTTTTTTTAAAGTAGGCTCGATGCCCAACATGAGGCTCAAACTCATAACTCTGAGATTGAGAGTCACGTGCTCTGCCGACTGAGCCAGCCAGGTACACCTGTAAGAATTCTTTCTAAACACTGTTTCCAATAGTTCCTAGTTTTCATTCTATGGATATACCCTAATTTATATGGCTATTCTTCTACTGTTGAAAACCATGGATTCCAGGCGCCTGGGTGGCTCAGTCGTTAAGCGTCTGCCTTCAGCTCAGGTCATGATCCCAGGGTCCTGGGATCGAGTCCCACATCGGGCTCCCTGCTCCATGGGAAGCCTGCTTCTCCCTCTCCCACTCCCCCTGCTTGTGTTCCTGCTCTATCTCTTTCTCTGTCAAATAAATAAAATAAAATCTTTAAAAAAAAAAAAAAAGAAAACCGTGGATTCCAAAGTTTTGCTATTATAAATAATCCTGTGATGAACATCTTTTTACGTATACCCATGCTAGTATTTCTGATTATTCTCACAGGTTAAATTGCGAGAAGAGGAATTGATAAGTCAAGGGGTTTGATCTTTTTTGATACCTATTATCTAACTCCCTTCCAATGTTGTACTAACCTACACTCTGATCAGCAGTATAAGAGCATTTCTGCATTGTTCTATAATTGTCATAAGTTAAAATTTTGCTTATTTGGTCGCCTGGGTGGCTCAGTCGGTTAAGTGTCTGACTCTTGATTTTAGCTCCGGTCATGATCTCAGGGTCCTGGGCTGGAACCCTGCGTCAGGGTTCAACTCTCCCTCTCTCTCCATGCCCTCCCCCCAGTGTTGTACACCCACGCTCTCTCTCTCAAATATGTAATTAAAATCTTAAAAATTTCACTTAGTTGAATGTGACAATGACCTAAGAATTGTTTTCATTTGGCATTTAATTGATTATGCACAAGGTAAACGTTTTAAATATATGTGTTGCTTTTTAGTTGTATTCTCTTTTGTGGTTTGTTCATACCCTTTGCCCATTTTCCTATTCGGTTCTTATTGATTTGTGTGAGCTTTATATGTTACAGATAAAAAACTTTTATAGATGTTTATTGTATTTGTAGAAAATTATTTCCCCCAAATTGTTGTTTGCTTTTTAATTCTGTTTATGGTAACTTCCTGTTACGATTTTTAAATTTTTATATTATTAAATGTATCAATATTTCCTTTGTGAGTTCTTCTGTTGTATTTAGACCATCCAGTTAAATATTTATATATAATTTATTCTTATTGGGTTTCATTATTTAAATTCACTTTATGGACTATTTCAGTTTTTACAATATTAACTGAATTAAGTTTATCTTCATATAATCCAGCAATGTTCTTAATATGAATACATAATCCTTTTCTTCTCACTAACATTTTAAAAATCATCTTTATTATCTTTTAAATTTTATGGAACTGCGGTTCCCAATCTTGAGTGTGCAATGGAATCACCTGGTGATCTTTAAACATACTGATGCCTGGACCTCATCTCAACAGGCTCGGATTTCGTTGTTCTGGGGTGCAGCCTGGGTAGAAGGTCAAAGCCACAATACAGGTGATTGCGCTGTGCAGCCAAGGTTAATAGCTACAACTAAAGTGTTTAGGATCTGGTTGTTATCCAGGGGAAAGCATCAGAATCGCTTTGAGAGTTTTAAGCAACTGTGGCCCACCCCGGAGATTTTTATTCAGTCCATCTGGGCCAGGGACTGGGTATACTGATTTTTAAATCCTC
Source organism: Leptonychotes weddellii (assembly GCF_054177405.1). Classification (NCBI taxonomy): domain Eukaryota; kingdom Metazoa; phylum Chordata; class Mammalia; order Carnivora; family Phocidae; genus Leptonychotes; species Leptonychotes weddellii. Next base: position 94,918,903 of record NC_138374.1, on the reverse strand, counting down.
CCAGGTATCCCTGGTGGAGATGTTGTTACAGGGTTATCTACACTGGTTTTGTTCATTTGGCTAGTTATCTAGACAAGATTATTGTGGCTTTGTATGAATTTTATATATCTGACGGGGGTAGTACCCCCTTGTAACTCTTCAAAATTTAAAGATACCTGCCTTTGCCTATTTATGCTTCCACATCAGTGGTTCTCAAATTTTCATCTGGGGAATGTGAAAAAAATCCAAGGGTCTAAGCCCCCTCCAAATAGGACCTGGGCTGTATTTTATTTATGCTCCAGGAAATTCCAGCACACATCAAGGTTTGAGAACCACTATTCTAGAGTCTAGATGGTCTCCTTAGTAATTGTTGAGTTCAAAACTAATCTTATTGGGCTTTTGGTTAGATTTGCATTAAGCTTCCAACGTAGCCTTCAAAGCTCACCTTAAGATTCACTTTCTTTGTAAGGATTTGTCTGGTTACCCCAGCCCACATTCATTCCTTATTTCTCCAGACTCCTAATTAACTCCAATTATCATGTAGCTTGGTACTTGCTATTTCCTTCTTTCCAGAGAGTTTGGGTCTTCCTACTAGACTGTAAGTGGCTACAGGGCAGGGTCTAGCATCTCCTTCTGTATTTTCTAGTATGGTACCGGCCCATGGAAAGGGCTCAGTAAATGCTCACCTTCATAATCTCCACGAATTCCTGGAGTTTATCAAAATCCTTGTCCATTACGCCCTTTATCTAATGAAGAAGAAAGGCACAGCACATATTACAACTTTGGAGCCGTCTCAGTGGCATTTTAAAAAAGGCAGCAGCTGATCCTCTGGAATGAGCTGGATAAAGCTCAAGGAATGGACGTGTCGTGGCCTATCTAAGCCTTTTCTTCCCATGGAGTCTACGAAGGGATGAGGATACATGTAGCATGAAGCCTCCCACCCCCCACCAGCCTTGGCGGGGCTTAGATCTAGCTACTGCGAGGCTTCTGAGTGGAGCTCAGAGCTCAGACCACAGCTTCCTGTACACCTCCTTGCTTATGCACTCCCTCTCTTCATGAGTTTGCCATAGGTGGTTCCATCCAAGAAGCAACAAGAAAGTTCCTTCTCTGTGGCATAATCAAGGGGGGGAGTGGGGTAAGGAGAATGGAACTGGTCTGTGACTGCCCCCACTTTCCCGTCAGTCCCTCTCACTCTGTCACTAAGGTTCTATCTCCTCAACCTTCAGTGTGACACCTTAGAGAGTTCTTGGCGTTGAAAACCTGGGTTTAAGCATCAAACAAATAAGAACTAGATATCCTAAGCTGCACAGCACCGAAACACTGCAAGAGATCAGGCTGAGTTAGGTTGAGGCTTTTTCCATGCAATTCCTGATTCCCCTCACTATTCAGAGTCCAGCACTGCATTTTCCTGGGTGCTACCCTTTTCCTCCATGTCCTGAAAAGTCTCACCCTGTTACCTGTTTGATCTCGTCCATTTTTTCCTTGAGCTCTTCCCTTACCTCCCTGAGTTCATTCTGGGGAAATAAAACAGGGAAGAGAAGGAGTAAGGAAATGTCTTGGATGGAAGGAAGATCCTGGGGCATTGCTAATGAGGAGGAACAGAGAGGTGGCTCCCGCTAGTGGGGGAGGAAAAGATGCTGTTAAGAAAATGGGAGAGTGGGACATGGAGACATCATATGCCACCCAATAAGATGCACTGAAGGGCATGCCTTTTTTCCGTGATGTGACCCCCAAAAATGTGCAGCCAAGTCTAATCACCGGGGAGCATCAGACCACCCAAATGAAGGGTCAGTCTGCAAAATAAATGACCTATAATCCTCATAAATGACAATGTCCCAAAAAACAAAGGTTCAAGGGCTATTCCAGATGGAAGGAAGCTAAAGGGACATGGAATCTAGAGACCATGTGTGGGCCTGGATTGGATCCCACATCAAAACAGTTGTTTTTCTTGTTAGGAAAGACCTTAGTGGAACAATTGGTACAAATAGACTAAGTACTGAATCAATGTTCATGTCCTGACTTTGATATTTTGATCACTGTACTGTGGTTATGTAAGAGATTGTTCTTGTTTTTAGACAGTATACACTGAAATTTGAGAGAAACATGCTCTCAGATGATTCCTATATTATGAAATATATATGAAACCTATATTATACATATGTGTGTGTGTGAATGTATATATATAGAGAGAGAGAGAGAGGGGAGAGAGAGAGAGAACCCTGATCAAATGTCAACATTTGGGAAATCTGAGTGAAAGGTACACTAGAATTCATTGCCCAATTTTTTGAAAATTTTCCATAAGTCTGAAATTAGTTCAAAATACAGAGTTAAAACAAAACAAAAAGCTGCGGAGGGAGTAAAGCCATGGGTCCTGGGGCAAAGCCCCAGACGCCAGCAGGGGACCTGCCCCAGCCATGGGTGGGGGGCCCACATCTCGACTGTGCTCTGCCGCCCCCCGTCCCCTGGGCTGGCACACCTACCCTTAGCTGGTGCGTCCCTCCTGGTTTGGTAAACGGCCCTTCTTGTTTTACTCCTTTGTAGTCATATGTCTGTTGGTGGGAAGCAGAAACACAGAACATTGGAAATCGCAGGTGTGGGGTGGACGAGGCAGGAGAGATCCCCCTGAGGTTCCGTTCCTCCTTTCGGGCTGGGGCGGAGGTGAGAGCTGGTGGCCCCGCCTAGGAAGCAGTTCCTGCCACCTTCTCCTCTCACTCGGAGCTCATCACCTCATCACGCCACTGCCCTCCTGGCCCCCTGAACAGCCAAGCCCATTCCTGCCTCGGGGACTTTGCATGCGCTCCTTCCTCCGCCCACAGCGCCCTTCCTCAGGCTTCATGCTGAGCCCAGGGCCCTGCCTCCCTATTTTAATTCTCTGCCTAGCAGGTGACACTACTGAGTTTTCCTTATTTATTCTGTGTCACATTAGTTACTAGTGTGAAGTTCTGTGAGAGCTGAGAGCTTGTCTCTCTCGCGTGTATTCCTCAGCACCTGGGACAGGTCTTGGCCACCAGGAACAGCAAATGACCCCTGACTCCAAGTCACCTCCCCACGGGTCTCAGGCCTGGCTGCCGGCATGGCCTCAAAAAAGCTTCTTACTTTGGTCGGCTCTGGCTTCAGTTCCAGGCACACTGCCTTATAGTTCTTGTTCTGTGGAGGGAGGAGGTTGGCAGTCCACCGCCTGTCAGGCATCAGGACTGGGGAGGAGGGGGATCACACTAGCCCTCTCGAGAGGCCCCCCGTCCACCCCTGCCTGTCCTCCTGCACCTGACCTCAGCGCCCGCCCCCCCACAGGACCTGAGTCAAGACACCCCAGACCTTGTCAGCTTATCTTCCTTTTCTGAGCACGCACCTGCCCGGTCCGCAGGCCTCCTTCTCCCTGCTGGGGGCCTGAGCAGGGAAAGCCCTTGGAGATAACTTTATGGAAACCGCGTGGGTATTATTTCAGGAGCTCAGGCTTTGGAGACAGACGGACTCACACCCTAACCTCAGCTGCTTGTGGCTGTGCCACCCGGGAGGTTATTTACTCCCTCTGAGCCCCCATTTCTCATCTGCAAATCGGGGGCACGAATCGTATCATCTAACAGGGTGCTTGTGTGCCATGGACGTGCCCTTCAATGGGGCCTGGCATGGGCCCGGCCGGGGACGCGGCTACGGGGGTGGCTAGAGGTGCTGGGGCTATTACGTTGCTCTTTGTCCTGCAGGGAGTCAGCAGAGGCCTCTTTCCTTCCCGCCCCCAGGCCACGGATTAGTCCCACCCTCCTTCCGGGCTGAGAGGCCACTTGGAGCTCAGAGCAGAGAAAGAAAAGCCAAGAAGGATTCATCAGAGAGCTCTCTGTACCCCCCACCCCCACCCCACGGCCCCGGCCAGCAGGAACTCGGAGAGGCCCCACATTGTCCAGCAGTGTTTCTCCTTTACCAGGCTCGTTTTCTTTAGTTCTGCCTTCTTGGCCGACATGATGGAGGAGGCCAGAGTGTTCTTTAACTTCCCAACCTCCCCACAATGGGCCCCTGTGACCAGGCCACTGTCCTATGCAGATTACAGGCCAAGGTAAGGGCAGGATGACCACCTCTCTGTGTGCGGAACAGCTGAAGTCACAATGCCCAGGTCCCGCCTACTGGCGGGGAGTGTCACCACAGCTTCGAGCCGAGGGGGCCTCAGCCACTGCGTGAGGGACAGGGCGGGTTCCGAAGCCACGAGGTTTCCCTCCTGCAAGGGGGAGACGGGCGCTCCTGCAGAACCCCCTGCTGAGGACTGGCCTCGTGCGGAAGGCACACCTCACCAGAAGTAAAAGCTGCTGTCTCCTCTCCCAGCGGGACTTACCTACCAGGAGGTATCTGCCCCAAACTGCTGGTTCTCCCCCGAGTCTGCACGAGGTTCTGCCCTGATGTCCCCATGTGGACAGATGCTTCCTTGGCTCCGGAGCTGTCTTGGGTTGAGACCCCACGAAGTCCCTCTGGTTCAAGGTGCATGTACCGTGCTAACCTGGGGGGGGCGGGGTGAGGGGGTGCCAACCCTAGCAGGATGGCTTCTGACACCCTGGGCCACCTGCATGGCTGGCCCTGCCCCTCTCCCCTGCACCACCCCAGTCCCGTCCCTTGGTTCCTCTATCATCCTGCAAGAGGGTTGGAGCAAGAAGCAAAGCATGGACAGTGCTGACGATGAGAAACGTCTGGGGGTGAGGAGGATACTGAGGCCATTCTGACGGGGGGTTGTAATTTGTGCCTGAAGAGTCCAAGGATCCTGGCCTCTCGTGGGACCTAAAAATCATTCAGCATCTGGCTTGCGAGCCTAATTTCTCTTTTCTTGGTATTCTTGGGCATTCTACCTCCTCCCCTCTCATTTCAAGGACCAGCAGCAATCAAAACGGCCAACGTGCGAATTCTGAGGACAGACAGCCCAGGGGCGCAGAAAGGGCCGCAAATCGCATGGGCAGCTGGGCCCTTGCCCTCCCGCTCACACACCGTGAGCACCTGTCCCTCCCAGAGGCTGGATCGCGGGCACCTCCCCGGGAGCCATGGCATTTCTCAGGGGCTTGTAACAGAGCCCCCCACCTGCTGACGGCCGTTGCTCATAGTCCCATCACAACCAAAGGAAGAAGTGTCTATCACTCTCTTCAGCAGGGGAGAGGGGTGGTGAGCTTCCTAGGCGCCTCTTCCTGCTAGTCAATGAGGGGAGAAACTTCCAGGTTCCAGGTACTCTGTCCTCTCAGATCTGCCGGCCACAGAGCAGGAGGGCCCTCTCTCCACAAGTTCCCAAAGATCCTGCAGCCTTGAGCAGGGAACCGCAGGGAAAATGGCAGACTCCATCTCAACATTTACCAGCCCCGGTGGAAGTGGGCACCGTCTCCTCTTGGTCTGGGCTTGAGATCCTCCTGGACCTGCAGCAAAGTTTCCTCTGCTTGGCTGAGCAGCTGCTAAATGCGCCTCCTGCGAGCCAAGCATAACCCATGAGCCCACTGGCCTGTGTGTGGGGAAACTGGGTCTAAAAGAAATCAGGGTCTCGTAAAACTGCTTTATAAATGATACATCTATAATTCTCATCATTGAACAGGTGATAACAACTGACCCGCGGCTCCCAGCTTTTGCCTCCTCACAGCATGTACTAGTCACGCGTCCAAATACATCACTGTTGTTATCAGTGCGTTCTGGAAGGGCTGAGGAAATCCATAACCTCGTATTATTTTCTTCTCCTGTGAGATTTTGCGATGGCATGAGGCACCATCGTGACACCGGATATTGCTCTGATGGAACTGGGTCTATGCAAGCCATAGGCTGCTCTTACCTGAAGAATGCCAGGTATTCCTTCCCTAAACCCCCTTCATGGCAAAGCTCACCGGGACAAGGGCAGGGAGCACAAAGCCCACAGATGTTCCGATGCGAGTTCGGTGGAAAAGGGGTATTTACAACAGAGAGAAAGCAGCGGCCACATGTCTCTTTTCTCCAAATTGTGTCAATCGAACTTTCTTTTCTTTACAAAGGTTTTGGTTTTCCAGTTTTATGAAGAGAACGTTGTATGGGAGGCTGGTGGTGGGGGAAGGAGAATTTAAAAATAGCCTGGGGCCTCTGAGTTTGGCCTCTTGTGATTCCAGAGATGACCCAGTGTTCCAAAGCCCTTTGATGAGGACAGAATGTTTCATAACGGTGCCTGGAAGCCTGGCAGCTGGGGTCTCCAGTCAACCGTGGACTGACATGATTCAACACAGATGACCTGGACAGTTCACCCCACAATAGCCCGCCGACACACTGAGCGTCTGGGCTCTCTGCTTCCCGGCCCCAGGGAACCTCTCTCATACGTTTTTTGGAGCTTTACTGGGATTGGTTACTGCACTGTCCTACTTGACTGACTTACAGACATCTCAGAAGGCTCTCCACTGTGCCAGGGGAGGTCTGTCACTGACACATTCGTTACTATGCAATTTCTGATCATTTCTATAAACATTGTGTCAGACCCTGGCTAGAATCATAATCCTATTACATTGTTTCTATGAAAAAAGTACATCTAGTTTCTATCATGAATTTCTAGTACCTCTATTTCAGGAACAAAATATATTCTGGGGTCGCCTGGGTGGCTCAGTTGGTTAAGCATCGGACTTCGGCTCAGGTCATGATCACGGGGTCCTGGGATCGAGCCCTGTGTAGGGCTCCCTGCCTAGTGGGGAGTCTGTTTGTCCCTCTCTCTCTGCCCCTCCCCTGACTAGTGCCTGCTTTGTCTTTCCTGTAAAAAAAAAAAAAAAATCCTTAAAATATATATATGCATAATAGTCTGAACAGATCATTGTAAATCTCCAGATAATTCAATACAGCTAATGAGAAGTAAAAAGTCAGAGCAAATGTGTGAGGATTGCAGGCTTTTTTTTTTTTTTTTTACCTATGCATTCCCCATGACGGGGACATGTTTGCCAGGGCCTTCCAGGACCCAGGGGGACTTGTTACAGAACAGCCTGCTGTGTGAGATAAAGCAAGAGCCACCAACAGTCAGAGGCTCCCTTTCTGCTAAATATGGCTCCTGGGACCTCCTTACTTGGCTGGCCTCCCTTTACTCTCTTTGGATGGAGTCCAAATAGAGGACAGCAATTATACTCTTGCCTATTTTGGCATCCCTGCTCAGAGATTCTCTATGGTTGCTACCCCAGACCCTAAAAGCCTCCTCTCTACCTCTGACACCTCCAAATTCCATCAATCACTGAAGCCATACACCTGAGCGGCACAGTGGCCTCTCTGGATTGGCCTTCTGGGGACTAGGGTTCACAAGGGGTACATGGAGGATCGCAAATGGCAGAGTTCTGTGGGCTAGTCCTGAGAGCAGCCTGCACCACACTCGCTCCCACTTTTTTGGCTAGAACGCAACCACAAGGCCACACCTAACTGCAAAGGAGGCTGGGACACGCGGCTGAGTTTCTCCCAGGAACCAGAGGAAATAGGCTTAAGGAGCAAGTAGCCAAGCTCTCAGCTTCTTATACCATCAAGACACCTTGGCTGGCCTTTTCGTTGCAAGAGGTTGATAGCATGTTATGCTGTATGTTGGTTCTGCAGGGAGTGCTTTCTCCAGAAATGTCGTTCAGCTGCTAGGGAAAAATCTGCAAGCCTGCCCATCTTCTTCCTACAGAAGAGCTGTCTGTCGCCCCGGCTCCTCTCACCACGGGGCTCTGGGGTGCTCCTGGGCCACGTGACAGACAAACACTCTGGGGCCCTGGGCTCCTACTTGAAGCTGAGGGAGGGAGGCGTTAAGTGACATGGCTCCTCTGGGTGGCAAAACTCATGGTGAAAATCACAGCACAAGGGAAGACAGCTTGGAAGGAATCAAACACCAAAGCAAGCCACACTCATTTCCTGAGCCCCCTAAAACACAAGTGTTCATTTACTTTTGTCTAATTATTGATCGAAACAAAGTGATCCCCTTCCTTCTCCCGCCTCTAGAAACCATGACCACAACAACCCAGCCAGAGGACCGTGAAGTCTGGGGCGCGCCTGGATCTCAGCCCCACACCTCACTCACAGACTGCTCATCCAGGCTCCGGGCCAGCCTGGTTCTGAGCAAGCAGCTCTGGTTCACTATGTTGGGGGGCTCCATACTGAGTCCCCTGTTCTTTCAGCACACGCTCACTGAGCACTTGCTGCGTGCCAAGCACGCTGCAGGGCACCAGGGACACAGAGACAGCTAAGACATGGTGCTGGCCCCTAGGAACCCATCGGTCATGCGGCTGACAGAAGCCTCCATAGAATTGCACTTACAGTACAGTCAGTAGACCCAGGAGCTGAGGGAGCCCAAAGGAGAGGCCTGGCCCGTTCTTGGAGCTGGTTCTCTCCCATGCTCTTCTGGACCCCAATCCCGGCCTTGTGAGCTTCCCAGTGCCCTGGTTCCTCTAGAGCCAGATTCTTTTCTAAAACTGAGCACAAGACCCACGTTACCCACCACATGCCTGACTTTCCTAACGCCAACACCTGTCCGGTCCTCTGAAGATGACGCGTTCCCTCTACCGATCAGGGGGACCATCCTGTTGGGGATGGTCATCAAAAGTTGACCCCTTCGCTTATTATACCTGCCACCTGCTAACCTCCTTGGCTGCCTCCTCCTTCCATCTCTCCCTGCCCCGAGTACAGGGGCTGGTTTCAAACTATACCCAAGAAACTCCCAGGAGGATTACAAACCAACCATGCTGGGCCCTAGGTGGTGTTCACCCGTCTCTGGAACATCAGATGGGTCCTCCTTCCAGCATAGAGAATGCCTAGCCTGTCCCGGCAGGTGCATCACATACCAAATCAGCTTTCTCTACTCCATCTGGCCCAAGTTCACCTCCACCTGGCCTTGTCACTAGATATAGCGGTTTGGACAGTACTTAAATCTGCACAGCCCCTAACAGTGTAGAACAAGGTGTCCTCTGAGCTGTGTGGGTCAAGCTCATATTTCACCATGTCAGACTGTGTGCAGGTAACATATTCTCAGAGGTGCTGTGGGTTCCTGCCTCAGGAAAGAATGGGATATCCATAAACCTAGCAGCCCTGAGGTTTTTGTACATGGATCTCCCTCAGCTCTCAGGACATGGAGAATTAGAAACTGGAAACCCCAAAGTCTACATGAAGGATACGTTGCTGTGCCGGTCTGGTATCCATGAGGAGGTTCTCGCTGATTCTACTTGGTAGCCTGACCTGACCTCCTTCCTGCTGCACTCCCCCTCCCGCCGCCCCCGGGCATTCTATGCACCTTCTATTTTGTCTCCCACTTGGTTACCTGTATTAGAGTTCTCCGGAGAAATAGAATCAATAGGAAATCTGCCTAAGGTAGATCCACCCATCTATCTACGAAGAGATTCATTTTGAGGAACTGGCTCCTGTGATCATGGAGGCAGAGAAGTCACACATTCTGCTGTCTGCAGGCGGGAGGCCCAGGAGAACCAGTGGTTAAGTTCCATTCCAAGCACAGAAGACTGATATCCCAGCTCGAAGTCAGGCAGGCAGAGAGGAAGGTTTCTTTCGGCTCGCCTTTCTTGCTCCCAGAGGCTGCTCCAAGGATAGAGTCTTGAGATAATGATGTGGAGTTGGAAACACCTGCATCGTATATGGGACTAGACCTCGGCCTTCAACAGGTGGGCTGGGGCCCACCCACATTAGGGAGGACAATCAGGTTTATTCAGTCCACCAATTCAAATACTAATCTCTTCTGGAAACATCCTCACACACCACCCCCCACCCCCAGAATAATGTTCAACCAAGTATCTGGGCACCCCTGGCCCCGTCAAGCTGACCCATAAGATTAACCATCACATGACCTGTCTCTCCCGCCTTCCTGACCGGTTACTTCACCCAGAACACAGCTTATTGTCCGTCTTTACTGACCTCGGACCTGGCCTCAGGCCCTGCCCTCCTGAACCTCTTTCCAGGGCGGTCCTAGCAGGAGGCCCTGGGTTCTCAGGCTCCTCCCACACAGACCCTAGCCTCCGGCTGCTCTGATACTAGAGCCTTCCTTCCTCCCTTTCCCCTTGTTGGAGAGCTTTCTCCCCAGGCCGCCATCAAGGCAAAGTCTTCCAGGAAGGCATTACTCTCCGTCTGCTCGGCTCCATTCCAACGGAGCCATACCTCCTCTGCTCATTCCTAGTGGTTTGTCCCCTGGAAACCATCAAGTAGGAGGGCATTTGTCCATACCTTCCGATCCCCTTTCAGCAGGGAATTCCGTTTTTCTAGATTCCCCCAGCAGCCCCGGGCCACGGCTGCACGGCTACGCTCAGTCTTGGCCCCCTTCTGAGCATCTTCTCAGACCTGCTCTCAAGAGGGCAAATCCAGCTCCGAGCCCTGCCCAGCCTCTGCAGTCCCCTGCGTCTCCTCGGCCTGGCGTACAGCTTGGTCAATGGCCAACAGGTGTGCGGGTAAGCCTCAGCCCCCTGGCCTCGCGTGTCCTTGCGGAAGGGCGGGGCTCATGGCACGACCACTGGGCTGTCCCACTGGGGAGGAGGCACTTAGGGTTCCCCTGAAGAGGGGCTGTGGGCCTGTGGACTGTGGTGCAATGATTTCCTGGCACCCCCGCCAGGGTTTCCCCCCTTCAGGTTGAACTAGAGCCAAGGGTTCGCCCACAGAGATGGAGAATCACCATAGTGAGAGAACTAGGGTCTTCACCAAGCACTTGGAGTGTGATTTTATTTCATCTACGTAACTATCCTAAGGAGGCCTTACTGTTGCTTCCATTTTACGGAGGAGGAAGCTGTTTAGCTCCAACATGAAATCATTCTCTGAAGTCACAGAGCTAGGTGGGGGAGCCGGGAGCCCAGGCAGCCCCAGGGCACCTCAGCTGAGGGCGGGGACCCACCACTGGCTCTGGGAGCCGAGGGGTGGCCTGTCCCGACTGCCGCAGCCCACGTCAGTGTTTCCCCCTTGACATTTGCAAAATTGGGGTTAAAGAGAGAAAGGAGGAGCCGTGAGGCCAGCCTGCCTGCAGTTGCGGGGACTCCATCGCTGCCTCCAGCAGATTCAGCTGCCCCGAGGGGAGGCCGCCAATGGCAACCTCGGGGGACACAGGCCCGGAGGATCATGCAGACCTGGCTTCAAACCCCACGGGCCTCTCCACATGCGTTATATGACCTTGGCTAGTTTCTGACGTACCCTGAACTGGTTTCCTCTCCGGAAAATGGGGTAATAATAAACTACCTACCTCATGGGGCTTTTAAATTTTATCTCTTAGAATTAAATAAGGCAAAGTATGTAAAGGATGAGGCACCTGCTCCTTGTGACCTGTGGCTGCTCCCATGTCCCCTCATTCCTGAGGACAGTGCCCTCCACTCCTTACACCGTGGCCAGGATCTCTCAGGGCGGGAAGCAGCACTTAGCAGAGATACCAGTGATTCCTCTTTTTTATTTGTAGTCCCACCCCCGCCCCCCACAGCTCTGGATCAAACCCAGGAGTGTATTGGGGTGAGGGTGGGGGAGATTTGGCAAAGAGATATGCGGGTGCATGTGGTGTGTACCCCCAAAACTCCCTCCTGCTGGAACCCCTCACTGCATACTTAAAGTGAAGTAAATAAAACATTGAAAGGAAATCAGTAATGAATCTATGAAGTCACGGCACCTACTAAGAGGATGAAAGAATTGCTGAAGAAAATGACATGAAACAGAACAGAACAAACCAAAAGGCTGACCTGCATGCACACACAGTAACATGAAGCCAAAAGACTTCAGTAACCTGAGAGATAATACGAGCAAAATTGGAGATAATACACATAATAGGTTAAAGAAAAGAAAAAGAGTCAAATTATGTAAATATTAACTCAGGAGACATTTCCTTTTTTCTAATTTTTTTATTGTAGTAAAATACACAAAATCTGCCATCTCAACCATATTTAAATGTACTGTTCAGGGATGTTAAATACATTTAGAACTCTTTTCGTCTTGTAAAACTGAAGCTCTGTACCCATTAAACAGTCACTCTTCCTTCTCACCTTCTCCAGCCCCTGGCAACCCCCATTCCACTTTCCATATTTATGAATTTGACTAAGTACCTCATTTAAGAGGAATCATACAATATTTGTCTTCACCTGGCTGACTTATTTCATTTACCATAATGTCCTCAAAGTTCATCCACGTTGTAGCCTGGATCAGAATGTCCTTCCTTTTATTTTATTTTTTAAAGATTTTATTTTTAAGTAATCTCTACACCCAACAGGGGGCTCGAACTCACACCGTGAGATCAGGAGTTGCACAGTCTACTGACAGAGCCAGCCAGGTGCCCCCAGGATGTCCTTCCGTTTAAAGGCTGCAGAATAATATTCCAGTGTATGTATATACCACACTTCGCTTATCCATTCTTCCCTCCATGGATGCTGGGTTGCTTCCACGTTTTAGTTACTGTGAATAAATGCTGCTATAAACCTGGATGTACAAATATCTCTGAGTCTCTGCTTTCAATGCTTTTTAAAAAAGATTTATTTATTTGAGAGCGAGCAAGGGGGAGGGGCAGAGGGAGAGAGAAACTCAAGCAGTCTCCCTGCTGAGCATGGAGCCCGGGGGTGGGCTCCATCCCAAGACCCCAAGATCACAAACTTAGCTGAAATCAGGAGTCGGACAGACGGACGGACGCTCAGCTGACTGAGCCACCCAGGTGTCCCACTGCTTTCAATTCTTCGGGTGTATGCCCAAACATGGGATTGCTGGATCATATGGTACTTCTGTTTTTAATTTTTTTAGGGGCCTCCATTCTGTTTTCTATGGTAGCAGCATCAATTTGCCTTTCTACCAAAAGAGCACAAGGATTCCCTTTTCTCCAAATCCTCTCCAACACTTGCTGTTTTCTGTTTTTTTGATAGTAGCCATCCTAATGAATGTATATTGGTATCTCACAACAGTTTTGATTATATTTCCCTAATGATTAGTGATGTTGAGCAGGTTTTTTCATGTGTTTATTGGCTGAAATATTTACTTTTAAAGGAATAAAGTAGAATTTCTTTTAAAAGATTAGTTATTAAAACAGCACTTAACCAGGGGGAAAATAAATGAAAAATCCATTCAATGGTAGTTTAGAGTCTAAGGGCTCATCTTCCTTTAGGCACTAGGAAAAATGTTTCTTCAGGATAAAGGAAGAAGGACTGGATGTCCATTACTGTGTGCCGGCCCATAGGGGGCACCCAAGAGCAGAGGACCCTGGGTGGTTCTTTCCAAGGGACCCAAGTGTCCAAGGAAGGCTCCAGTGACCTGCCCCAGGTTCCCAACTGCTTTCCCCAGGTGTGCAGGGATTAGACAGGCTGGCCATGGCAGAACGTTTCCCTCAAGCAGAAATGGCCCCACAGAGCACGATTAACTTCAACAGGTCATGTCCACATCCATAAAATCACCAACAGTCCATGATTCATTCATTCATTTATTCGATCAATGTGTGTACCAGCTGCCTGGTTGCCAGGCACTGAGACTTACGTTTGCAACAGAAGATGGTTGACACAGATTTTACAACCTGAATCAATGGTTCATAACAGCGAGCAGGAATAAAGGTCAAAACCTCTCACCCCAGAGCCCCATTTTCGAGATGGAGAAGGTGGCCAGTGGCGAGCAAGCACACTTAGGAGATGTCCCTTTATTAACTGGAATATTGCTTGCGGCTCTGCGGGATCGACAACAGGAACAAGGTGCAGCAGGAGCTTGGAGTCAAGTGGTCACCGTAGACCATTCTCAGGCCAGACAGCTGACCGAGCCTTCTCGGGGGGCAGCTGCGCTGTCTCTGTAATACTCCCAGCGCCAGTCCTCGCCGTCAGCTCAAAATGCATCTCCACAGGGGAGAGAACAACTCCCCCCTCTATTAAGGGAGAGGAAGCCTTAACTAAGCATCATCTATGGGTCTGGGATTGTGCTAAGTGCTTTATATGTGGCAGAATAACAGTTTTAGCTATTAATCTGTGCTTTTCTTCTAGTGCCCCGGGCAGAAGGACCTCACAGGGGAACAGCTGTGTGGGGCTCAGCCATGGCGGGGTTGGCAGATGTCAAATAATCCAGGAAAATGGAGAACTCAGTGGTAAGTGGTGTAGACAGGGTGAGACCCAGGTTTCGTTCTTCTCCCACCACGTGTTTGTGTGTCTGTGTGTGTGTTGTGGGGATAGCCCTGAAAACAGATGAGGCTAAATTCCTTCCTCCCCTGCTAGAGGGAGAGCTCAGAGTCATAATTAATGTTACCACGGTAGTGAAGGCACCAGAACTCTCCTGTGCTTCGGCAGGAGTGGGAATGACACAGCTACTCTGGAAGACAGTTAGCCGTTTCTTAATAGCACCCGCTTACAGATCTTACCATGCTTCCCAGCAGTCCCACCCCTAGGCACCTACCCCAAAGAAATAAGAACATAATATCCAGTCTTTCTCTTTTGGTCCGAGGCGCTTTGGGCACCGCGGGCTTCCGTGCAGACGTGGCCAAGTCCAAGAATCACACCACGCACAACCAGTCATGAAGACGGCACAGAAACGGCATCAAGAGACCCCAGTCACAAAGATATGACTCTTATCAGGGGTAGAACCCAAGTTCCTGGGTAATGTGCGTGCTGCCAGGGAGCACAAGAAGAAGGGCCTGAAGAAGATGCGGGCCAACAAGGCCAAGGCCATGAGTGCACGTGCCGAGGCTGCCAAGGCCCTCGTCCAGCCCAAGGAGGTCAAGCCCAAGATCCCAAAGAGCGGCAGCCGCAAGCTCAGTCGACTTGCCTGCATCGCTCACCCCAAGCTGGGGAAACATGCTTGTGCGGCGTTGCCAGGGGTCTCGGGCTCTGCCGGCCAGAGTCCAAGGCCAAAACGCAAACCAAGGCCCAGGCCGCAGGTCCTGCTGTGGCTCAGGCTCCCACAGGTGCCCAGGCGCCCACGCAGGCTCCAGCATAGAGGCTTCTGCCTCCCAGCGTGAGGACGGGAGGACTGGCGTGACCCCTGGGCTTCTGTCTGCGCGGGGCTGCTGTCCTCCTGGGCTATGGGTACCAAGAAACCCGCAGCAGGATCTGTCCAAAAAAAAAAAAAAGAGAGAGAGAGCACGTATATCCACCAAGACTTGTTCATGAATGTTCACGGAGGCTTTGTGCACAATGGCCCCCAACCGGACCACAGGCAGCCAGCAGGAGAGTGAAGCAAAGAGCAGTGAACTCCAGATACATGTGACGAATGGGCGAATCTACTGAGGGCAATTCCATTCAAACGAAATGCTAGAGACCAAATCTATAGCAACAGAAAGCCTGGAGCTGGGGTGGGGGCAGGGCCTGCGGTGAAGGGCAGGAGGGAACGTTCTGGGGTGCTGGTAATGTTCCAGAACCCAGCTGCGGCGGGGGTTCCACTGGTGTATACACGCTGCAAAACTGATCAAACTGTATCCTCAAATACTTAGATGCATTTTATTGAGCGTGCACCTTAAAACACGTAGGTTGACTTAGAGGCAATCAAGAGGTACAATTTTGTGGCACACTAGAATTTGTGCGTGTGTCAAATCCACTGCAAAGATCATTCCGTTTAGTCCTCATAACACCCTTGTAAGCTAGCCATCATCACCCTCCTGGTCAAGGAGTTAACAACCCCGGTCCGGAATTGTTCAGGAAAAGTGCCCCAGTCCTCCTATGTGTCTCCCTCCCTCAGACGCCAGGGCCACACTCATGAGACTTCTGATACCAGATGTGGGGGGGGCCCAACAGCAACTGTGTGACACCAGCTGGGGGTCCGACGATCTCACTCAGCTCTGACGCTGTGCACCTGCAGATAGCGTCCGAGCGATCCCACAGGTTAGGGCTCAGTCCTGGAAGACTGAAGCCACCCCCCACCCCCCAGCCCCCAGCCCCTGCTTCGGACGACAGCCGCAAAGTCAGGCAGTGGTCTGTACTTCTGACCAACTGGCTGTAGATCGGAGGTTCCCACCACCTCTCCTCAGGTTCAGTTAATTTGCGAGAGCCGCTCACAGAAAGAGGAACATTTGACTTACTAGATCACTGGTTTATCACAAAAGGATGCAACTCAGGAACAGCCGAATGGAAGAGATGCACAGGGCAAGGGCTGGGGAAAGGGCGGAGCTTCCAAGCCCCTTCCAAGCCCCCCACTCTCCCCAATCCCCATGTGTTCACCCTCCTGGAACCTCTGTGTACCCCGTCCTTTTGGGATTTTTATGGAGCTTTCACTACGTAGGCATGACCAATCATGAACTCTGGGGAGGGGATGGGGCCAACAGTTCCAAACTTCTCATCATGGCCTGCACTTCCTGGGGAGCCTCCCCCCATGCCATCCAGGAGCCCATCTAGAGTCGCCTCATTAGAACAAAAGTCACTCCTATCACCCAAGAAATGACACAGGTTCTAGAAGCTTTGTGCCAAGAAGCGCCACAGACCAATATACATATTTTTTCTATTATCTCACAGGAATCAAGGCTTGGAGAAACCCACTCGCATTGTTCTTGGCTGGGGCCTTGTGGCCACAAAGTGCATCTCTAACAAAGACCCTAGACAGCGATTAGCGGCTCGCTATGCAGGAGAACACCTGCCTGCTCTCTGGGGGACTAAGATCCTGTCCCAGGAATAAAGCAAGCATGGGCAACGAGGTTTCCAATTTGGGGGTGCAGATCTAGTTGTTTTGGGAGAAAAGGTATATATTGACTGTGGGAAAGTGAAGGTCATCTAGACCTACACCGAAGGGTGTATCATGTCCGGGCGGAAACGCACTCTTACTTCAGGGAGCGGGGTAAAGAAGCTCTGGGGAGTTTCACGAACCCCTTTGCTTCCGGCGGCTTGCGCAATCCAACGGTCTGTCCCTGAGTCTCTTAGGAAGCCTGCTGCTTTCTTGTCTCTCTGCTCCTTTTGCCCTGACCCAAGTCCGGTGAAACCCACATCCTAGGGAGCAGGGCTGTCATCCTCCCCTCATCACCAGCCCTCCGTGCCCAGTGAAGCCTCCTCGTTCCTTCCGGATTCAGGGTCTCTGTCCGGGTACCAAACAGTCCTGGGTAGAAGGGGGAAGCCGAAGAGAAAAGTAAAAGCACATTCTCCTAAGACAAACCGGAGCCGCCTCTCTACTGAGAGATTTTGCTGACCTTCCCCGGGGGGCTCCCTCTGCCCGCGCGGGGCAGCCCGGGGTGCCTAGCCGGGCCCTCAAACCACGAGACCTGACGACTCCTGGGTGAATGGCCGAGCTGCCCCGGGGTGGGGGGCGGGGGTCCCGGCAGGCCTGGCACAGTCTGGGCCTGCACCGTCAGGCTCTCTCCTGTCCCGGGAGAGGCCCGGGCACAAATGCGTCCTGCCACGCGGAGGAAGCCATCTGAGGCCTTCACCGCACAAGAGAATATTGTGACAGAGCGTTAGCGTTGAAGCATTCATGATCTTTTCCTCTCTCCCTTTGCCCTTTCAGTCAGAGGGGCTGTTTGCCCCTCCCTCTGGGGAGGGTGTGAAGGGATGGAGGGCAGCAAAGAATCTTCCAGACTCTGGTTTCCAAAAGCTTAGCCCTTAAGGGGAAGGAGAGAGCTCTGGGCATAAACAGGATGTTGAGAGGGAGGGAGGAAGGGAGAGGGAGAGAGAGAGAGAGAGAGAGAGAGAGAGAGAGAGAGAGAGGGAGAGCTGTTCTTGGTTCTCCAGAAAAAGAGCCTTGGTCTCTGGTCTGTGCTTAATCATGGAGCCAGAGGCCAGGCCGGGCTGGGCGGCCTCTGACGTCACGGAAGTAGGACTTGCTGGGGGCCCATCACCTCCACCTCCTGCTTTCCCGTGACCTTCAGCTGCTGTGCCTACCAGGTAGCTGTAAGCGAGTTAGTTCACTTCTCCCAGCCACAACCTTCCCACCTGTGAAATGGGGAGCCGGAGGCCACTCCCTAGTGCTGTGGTTGCAGCCCTGAGTGGGGAGGGCGGTCCAGCAAAGCCTGGTCCCCACACGCCGCCTCTCTCTGCTCACTGACTACTGGGTCCTTCTGCTGTCCCTATAACCAGCAGGACCGAGATGCTTCCTTCTGGGTCCCCCCACCCCAGCACTGCACACAGCGGCTGGCGTGCAGTGGGCCCCGAGGAAGTATTTGTTTAGTAAAATCTGTCCATTTTCATAGGAAGAGGAGGAGAGTGGAGGGTGAGAAAGAAAACCCTGGAAGACCAGGAAGACCAGATGTAGCCTCTGCCGGGTGAGGAGTCTCCTGCCTGCCCACTGCCTGCCCTGTACCGTGGCCATGCGGATCCGGGGGCGGCCACTGTCCCTCGGCTGCGCAGCAGGTAAGGCTGCCCTTTCCCGTCACGGTCACCGGGATGGAGGCAGGGAGGCAGCCGGGCTCGGTGCGTGCCCAGGGCGCAGGTCTGACGGGAGGAAGGGCGCCTGCCCCGGAGGTTCGCAGAGCTTGAGGTTGAAGGGGAGACAAAGTGGAAAGAAAGCAGTGTTTTTCAGCTGTCAGCCTCAGCCACCTCCCCCCTACTTGCCACCCTGGCTGCCGGGCTCCCCTCACCCCTTCCCCCCAAACGCGCAGGCCCAGGCCCAGAACCTCGCTTTGCTGTGCTGCATATGCTTCCACTCATTTGTGTCTTCATGCAGGGTCCAAGCGGCCAGTATTTACCAAGTGCCTCGTAAGTCCCGGTCCAAAATGGTCCCGGACCTCCCCGAGCGTACCCTGTCGTGGGGGGAAAGACACGTGGCGGGGAGAGAACAAACAAGGTTATTAGAGAATGTGCCCCATGCAGGGCAGGAGATAAGCAGGGTGACAAGAAGGGAGAGTCCCAGGGAGTGGCATGGGGGGCATTCTGCAGATCCGGTGGCTGGGAAGGTCTCCCTGAACAAGGAGATTTGGGCTGGGCCTGGGGGGGGAGATGAAGGGCTGCAGAGAATAAAGCAGGAGAAGGAGCAGAGGTGCAGGGAGGAGCCTGGGCCAGGGCCCCTCGCGCGGAGCCTGCTGTGTGTGCGGAGCAGATGCGAGAGGCTGAGGTGGCCTCCCAGGAAAGCAGCCACCTGACTGAAGGCTGGCGGCCGTGGGAGGGAGCTGCTGTCCCGGGCGGGGGCCGGAAGGACCTGTGGGGTGGGAGGCCTATTGTGACGGCCGGGGGTACAAGCAGAGGCCAGCTGGGGCCAGGGCTGTCACTCCCAGAGAGGGGATGGTGGCTGGGCCCAGGGCGGCCGTGGGCGTGGAAAGACGTGGGAAGTTCAAGAAGGTTCCAGATCCAAGGAATGACAGGATTTGTGGTGTGATTGGATGCCAAGAATGAGAGGGAGGGACAAGCGACGACCCCTGGGTGGGAGCTGGAGATGCCCATGTGAGCTGGGAGGCCCAGGACAGAGCTAACATCGGCAGGGGGATCTATGTGTGTCAGACAGACGGTGGGACGCAGACCCAGAGCTCAGCGCTGGAGGCTGGAGTCTGGGAGGCAGCAGGACACAGTGTTTTTAGCCGGTGTTTCTCAAACTGCGAGTTGTGACCCACTGGGTCCTAAAATCAACTGTGGGCCACAGTCAGTGATTTTAAAAAATTAAACAGAATAGGATAAAAAACATCAAAGTGAATCACACATCGTAAGAAAGAGTGATTTCTTTTTTTCCCGTTCCCCTTCTCTGATGCAGGGATCCTCCAACTTTTCTCAGCCACAGGCAGCATCTTGGACTCTGGTGGGTGTGAGGAGCTTCACCCCGTGTGGCAAGTGTCCTGTCAGCCCTTTCCCTGTCCTCCTGATCGTGCCCATGTCGGCCACTGTGTATGCCCAGTTCTTCAGTCTTATTTTCCTCTCCTAGGACATCTGGCTTGAGGCTGATCCCTTAAGGCCTAGGACCCGCCCCCCCCCCAACCATCCTGGCCCCTCCACCCCTCCACACAGGCAGGGTCTGGCAAGGCAAAGTCGTCCTTGACGACTTCTGGGGGGACCCACAAGGGCAGGGAGTCAGGAAGGAAGGAAGCCAACATGGAGATTTTGGGGCTTGGGGTTGGCTCCTGGGAGAGGTTTGACTTGTTCATTAGTTCATTCATTCATTCATTCATTTTCAACACATTGAGTCCTTCTGGTGTGCTGGGCACTGAGACTATAATGATGAATAAGGCTCGTCTTTGCTCCCAAGTTGCTTGCACCTGGTGGTGGAGACAGACAAGCAAAAAGGTCCTTTCCCTGGGGGCTTTTACAAAATTCTGATGCAATCCCAGCAAATTCAGATCTTTGGTGTAGGGTGCACTGGGACATCAGTGTATTTGGAAAGCTCCCCAGGGGGTTCTAATGTGCAGCACCAGGGACGAGCCCCGCCTATCACAGGGCAATGCTGTGCTATGATCAAGGGCCCAGACCTGGGAACTCCACCCACGTCCTTACGTCCCACCTCCATCCTTTCCCACTGGGTGGCCCTGGCCAAGTCACTTACCTCTCTGTGACTAGGTTTCCTCATTTGTAAAACAGACATGGTAAGGTCTATCCTAGAGAGTTGTTGGAAGGATTCAATGAGCTCCAGGCGCTCCAGGAGGGCTTTATTAAGCACTCACAGAAGCCACTGCAGCAAATGGAAGGGGCGCCTGCCCAGGAGGGGGCGGGGGGGGGGAAGCCGTTTGTTGGGCAAAGGGAAAGGGGAGATGAGGGCATAGGAGAGCGAGGGACTGGGGGAGCAGGGCGTGGGGAATGGCCAGTCCTTCCAGGCCAAGAGGGCAGCCTGTGCAAAGGCCCAGAGGCAGAACCGCGTGTGAGTGGAGAGCCCACGGTACGGGGTGGAGTGCGAAAGAAGAGGCTGGGGAGCCTGCCTGTGTTCAGGCTGAAAGCTCTTTGGGGACCAGGGCTGGGGGCGGGGGCGGGGGCGGCCGGGCGGGCAGGCGCTGACGGCCTCTCGCGTCCCAGCCCGGCAGCTGATGAACAGCGGCAAGAACTTCTCAAGGGCGGAGGTGGGGCTGAGCTGGTCCGAGGCCCTGCCGTACTGCCGGCCGCACCACACGGACCTGGCCGATCTGCAGAGCATGAACAGCGTGCGCGGCATGAGCACCCTTTACTCGCTCACCAGCAGCACCCAGGCGTGGATCGGCCTCGTCTTCGACGTGCGCATCCAGGGCCTGAGCTGGTCCAGCGGCTCCACCTTCACGGCCCCGGTGTGGAGCTCGCTGCCCGTCTTCAAGGAGGGGGTCTGTGCCACCCTGTAGTCCATCTCCATTTTCCCCAGCCTGGGGGCCGCCTCGTGCACGGCGCAGAAGCCCTTCATCTGCTACTACGGTGTGTTCCCAGTACCATTCTCCAGAGCAAGTCGGGCGGGGGGGGGGGGTGCGGGGGGAACATTCTCGAGTCTTTCACGGGACAACTGACGAGTAGCCTGAGGGTCTATCTCCTCTCATTCCTGAGATTCCGTCATCAGAGAGACAGGTGTAAATCAGGGTAGAGAGAAAGTAAAATCTGGAATGTTCCACGAGTCTCCTCCTGCCAATTAGGGACTTGGGAGACGAGGAAAACGAAAGGGAGGAAAAAAGGAAAAGACAGGCTGGGGGTCCACTTGCATCTCTGCAGCAGTGAGAGCCGAATTCCGTCTCTTCCTGCTCCTCACCGAGCGCGGGGCTGGCTTTCCGTCCCCCGCCCGCGCGCGCGGCGGGGAGCGTGGAGCAGACACTCTGCTCCTGGGAAGGAGTGAAGGGAGCCAACCCCTTCAGGCCTCCCCGCAGGAAATCCGGGGTAATCAACGCGCCTCCATCCTGCCCCCTGCTGGCCCCTCTCGCCCGGCAGCCCCTGCCGCTGACCTTGTTAGGAAGGTGCTCGGATCTCGCAGCCGGGGATGCTTATAGACCTGACGGTACTTTTCTGGTCAAAAGTGCCAGTTTCTGCTTTTCTCTGTCAGCTGAAGCCCAGCCCAGCTCTTCGCCCCACTAAGCCCTCGAATAGGGGCATGGAGCACCAACCTGATGTGTCCCCAGTTCTCCACCACACTGTGCCTGTCACAGGGCCTTGAAATGTAGCCCACAGGGGCGAGGTGTGACCTTGGGATTCCCAAGCCAGCTGAGAGATGTTCAGGGGTGGTGAATATGCAGGGGTGGGAGTCCTCTCGAAGAAAGGGCCATGCGTGCAGGCTCTCCCCTCCTCCCTCTGTGTTTTGGGCCCCAGGGAGCCAGGTCCTGACTCCACCCACTTCTCTCCTTCTCCCCAAGCCCACCGCTGTGGCCTCTGTTGGGGAGGTGGGGGTGGTCTGCTCTGCCCCGACAGTCAGTTCTCAACACAGAGTGAGCTCCAAAAAATGCAAATCAGGTCACTCTGCTTGAACATATTCAGTAGGTCCCCTTAGCACTTAGAATCACATCCCTTCTGAGGCCAACCAGGCCTGCTTGACATTTCCGGCTTCCTCCTCATGCCTGGCCCTGGCCTCGCTGGCTGCTTTCTGCCCCTCCCATGCTCGCTGGCCCTTCCCACTCAGGGTCTTGGCCTTGGCTCTGCCCGTGGTATTCCTTCCTACCACTTTGCGGGGCTGGCTGCTTCTCATATTCTCTTCAAGAGCAAGGATCCTGCTTCTCTTATTTCTGCTCTTTCCCCAGGGCCTAGAATAGCGTCTGCCACAAAATAGGGGCACCCTCCCTCTCTCTGTATGTGTTTCTTGAATAAATGTAATAGGAATGGATGAGCCTTGAGCTAGGCTTCCCCTTCCCCAGTCTCAGCTCGGTGGCTCCTGTGCCTGCAGAGGATCCTGGGCAGCCCTCTCCCTCCCCATAACACGTGGTCTGTTTCTCTTTTACAGACCCTGCTGTGGGTCACCGCATCTTCACGGAGCCTGCTCTCAGTCCGACCACCTTTCCAAAGCCAGGTACACACCGAGCTCTGCCTTCCTTCTGACTCGTCCACCTGGACCTGCCGCGGGGTCACGCCACCTGTGTCCCCTCTGCTTTCCCGCCCCTTGTCTGGCTGAGGGATCCCCTGGCTCTGCTGTCCCTAGGCTGGGCCCCGTGGAGAGAATCAATCCAGTGTTACTATTCAGATTATTATTTTTTTAAAGATTTTATTTATTGATTTGAGAGAGAGAGAGCACATGCACGTGTGCATGAGCAGGGGGAGGGAGAGAGAGGGAGAAGCAGACCCCCACTGATTGTGCAGGACTCCATCCCACGACCCTGAGATCATGACCTGAGCCGAAGTCAGAGGCTTACCCAACTGAGCCACCCAGGCACACCACCCCCCACCTTTTAAAGGTTTTATTTATTTATTTGAGAGAGAGAGAGTATGCAGATTATTTATTATTATTTTATTATTCAGACAAGGAGGTGACTTGCTCAAGGTCTCCAACCGGACAGTGGTATTAATGGCCGAGGCTGCATCCCAACCACCCCACTCAGTGGTTTGGGGGTGGGGGAGAGGGAGCACCTCTTCCCAGCCCAGGCCCATCCAGCGGGTGAGGGGTACTTCCCTTCTGATTATTACTACCCTGAACTTCTTTTTTTTTACTTTCTTCACATCTGGTGTAAAGAATCCATGACAAAGGAAATATAAACTCCTCACTCCATCTGCTTTGTAGAGTTGGTTTTCCGCATGCTCTGGAATGTGGAGTTGTAGAGTGAAGATGGCCCGGCTTCCAAGGCTGAATCTCGTCTTGCCGTTTAATATGGCATGAGTTTGGGCAAGTCATCACCAACCCGAGCCCGCCTTTGGCCACCTGTAAAATGAGGTTCATAACATCGACCTCTCAGGAGTATAGTGAGGATTTAAATGGATGACAAATGCCACACCATAGCTCGGGGCTGGGCAGCAGTGGTTGCTTAATAGAGGGTAGCTTTAAAAAATCGGTTTAGATAGGGAAAATTAGGGAACCATCAGGCAAATCTTGACGGGCTTAGATGAACAGGCGTGTGTCAGAGAATTTGGGAAGCCCGATTTGAATCTGAGGATGTGGCTCTCTGTTCTGCAAATAGAGGCATTTCCTTCAGCAGGGCTGCGGAATCCATCCCTCAGGATCCCACAGCACGTCCTTTCCCGCCTTCCAGAATCAGATGTGTGGGCTTGTGATGAGACAGGACTGGCAAGGGGCAGGGCAGGTGGGGGCCGTGGGGGGTGGCCCAAGCCAGCCTCGGGCAGAGACGGGGGGTGGACGGGTAGGGGCTATGAGAGGCTGGCATCCTGGGCTGTCTGAGCCCCACCAGAAGTCAGGGCCGCTGGGGACAGGCCCACTCTGCCTCCTGTCTGGCAGGTCTTCCCTCACCAGGCTCTTCTTTTCTCCCTGGCTCTCCTGATAGGAAGAATATCACATACTTTATTCTGCCTCAGCCTCCTGAGAGCAGCACCAGAGGCTCCTGGAAACCACAAAAGAGGCTGCCTCTAAACTAGGATTATCCTATCTTCCTCATCACGTCCCCACAAAGTTTAACCACCATTTAATTAAGTGCTAATTATTTGCACGCTCTGTGCGAACCCACTTGTTTACAAGGTTCTCATTTAAGCCTTTAAATTCATTCAGGTGATACTGTTCTCCCCCTTGCACAGATGACGAGATGGAGACTTAGACTTCACTTATGAGGCCTTTAGCCACGAGGAGGGCGCTTCACCCCTGCTTTTCCTAAATTTCTTGCTCCCCGCGGCTGCCCTGAGAACTCATCCGTTCTCCCAGGCTGGTGTTTAGTCCTGTAAAATCAGGGGTTTCATCAAACCTAACACCCAGGGCCCCGGGGGGAGGGCCTGGGCCGGACCAGAGAGCTCTGTCCCCGGGAAGCAACGAGGCCTGGGCTGTCAGAGGCCAGGACCTCGGGCCAGGGGTCTCCCTGTTCTTTGCCCGCAGCCGTGGTCCCGGTGGGCCGACAGACCTTCCTGCGACTTGCGCAGCAGGTGACGTGGCAGGCAGCCCGGAGGTAGTGCCACAAGCTCCACACGGACCTGGCCGACCTGCAGCTGGTGACCGACGAAGCGGGCGAGGAGGCCTTGAAGTCCATCACCAGCGAGACCGAGGCCTGGGTTGGCCTCTACTTCAACGCGGCCTCCGGGGCCCTGAGCTGGTCGAGCGGCCTGGGCTCCAGCATCCCGCCCTGGCTTCAGGTGCCCGAGTTGGGGACAGGACTGGGCGCGGGGCTCCACACCTACGCGCGCTTCTCCCCCAGAGTGTATTCGCTGGTCTGCTCTGCCCTGAAACCCTTCATCTGCTTCTCCGGTGCGTGGCAGCCCCCCCCCCCCCCCGCCGCCCCCGCCCCTGGGCTCGCCGGGGCTAGGACGGGACGGGACATGGGTTTACTTGGCAGCAGGAGACACTGAGGTTAGACCCAAGGAAGCGCTTCTAGACTCCGAGGGTAACAGGAGCAGGCTTTGCTTTAATTCTGAGGGAGCTTTCAAGAATGGAATGGACCCTATCGAGTCTCAGGGCATTAGCCAGCAGCAGTGGCTAGTAGGTTGGGGGCGATGCAGAGATGAAAAGCATGCACTTTGGAATCAGAGTCTACCACGTGCTAGAAATAAGGTGCGAGGCATCTCTGAGCTGCTTTTTCCTCTTTGGGAAAATATATTTAACAAAATGGTATTGGCAATGCCCACCTCCAAGGATGGCTTCAGAGCCTGAATGAGAATGTACATAAAGGAGCTAGTAGAGACGTGGGCAGAGTAAGCCCCCAGCACATAGTAGCTCTTGTCACTGCTGCAGCGTAAGTCATGGGAACCAGAGGCCCGCCTGGTTCTTCTGGATCCTGTATATCGTATGTCCTCAGCAACAGGAGGCATCCGGCTTTGCCATTTCCTGCTTGCTTGCTTTCTTCCTCCCTTCCTTCCCTCCCTCCTTCCTTCCTTTCCTTTCTTTTTTTTTCCCTCCCTCCCTCTTTCCTTTCTAGCCTTCCTAATTTTTTGCAAAAGCTTTATTGAGATATAGTCCACATACCTTAAAAATCACCCCTATGAAGTGTCTGACTCAGTGGGTTTTAGTAGTTATAGGGGGTGCAAACATCACTGCTATCTAATTTTAGGACATTTTTATCACCCCAAAAGGAACTCCTTACCCTTGAGTGGTCACTCCCCATTCTCCCCCACCCTCAGCCCTGGCAGCCGCTAATGCACTTCCTGTCTCTGTGAATTTGCCTGTTCTTGGCTGTTTCTATTCGTGTTTTGGATTTGATGAGAACTGTGATCCTTATCTGTAAAGCGGGAAGGATGGTTCCTCCCTTGCAGGGCTCCTGTGAGGATTAAAGACCCCGCAAGCCCCCTCCCGTGATTGGAACACACAGGAGCATGCAAGTGCGGAGGTGGCTGAGATGGGGGCTGCTGAGTGCCCCCCCCAGGTGAGACAGACCTGGGGGCGCTCTGTCCCATGTCAGCCCTGCCCTCACCCCTCTCCCTCCTTCCTTGCAGACCCCACCATTGGGCACCGGGAGTCTGCTGCTCTCTCTCCAGCCTTTCACGCTCCCTCCTCAGAAGTGACTGTGGAGCCAACGCTCAGGCCAAGTACATCCCTGTTTTCTGTTCTGTGTGGGTGCTTTGGACCTGTTCTTGGCTGGGTCCTGGGGTCCCCAGGGCCTGCACGGTGGAGAGGTCGCCTGCAGGCAGCGGCACAGGGTCGGCCCCATGGGATCCTCCCCGAAGAGGATTTTCCAGCCCACCCCCCAGCCCCCTGCAGGGCCAGCTGGGTTTGGAGAAGGGGGACTCGGTCACCATCAACCTCCTTCCTTGAACTGGGCCACTAATTTGCAGCTCCAGAGCCAGGAGGCTCCAGAGAGGCTGTGTGGCTCCCCGCACAGTGATGAGGCCCAGCCTGGGAGACTGAGGGGAAGATGCTGGGCGGTGCTCCCCAGAAGTCATCAGAGGCCTTTGAGGTTTGGCATCTAGAGAGGGAAGCGCAAGAGAGGTGCCTGTTGAATCCCTTGTGATTTTGGGCTCTTCTGGGTGGAGAGAAGATGCGGGATGAGTTGTTGGGACTATGGGGGGACATGTTGGGAATGACAGTGATTGCATTCCTATAGCATTTTTAAATTCTGGAAACATCTTCACAGCTATTACCTCATTTTGCTTCCCAAGAGTTCTAAAGCTAAGTAGGGTAATTGAGGGTAAAACAGTTCGCCTGGCGTCGTTCCAGATCCGTCCATCTGACAAAGGCATTATTGACTTTGCTGAGGACACAGAGAAGTTAGGGGATTTATATTCTGGGGACACAAAGTAAAATCAGGGGCCCCTCTGAAGGAGTCCAAGGCCGCAACAGTTGGTGTTCCGTGAATAGGCACAGGCATGGTGGGGACATAGGAGGGGAGTCCCAGTCCCTGTGATGATCTGGATTTCCTGGAGGAGGTGACTCTGTACCTGTTTAGGACCACGAGGAGGAGTTAGCTCACAAAGGGGAGTGGGGGACTGATTGCAGGTGGAGTGGGGTGCTTAATGCTGAGTGGGGACACCCTGGTCCTGCAGGGGAACCCTCTGTGAGCTGCAAAGGAACGTGGCCTCACCCTGAAGGCAACAGCGCCAGGGCTGGGCCAGTGGTCAGATTTGGCTCAGAAACTGGGTGAAATCCTGTCATCTGCTTCCCATCTAAGGTCTCGCGTGGCCCCTGCCTGGCTGACCCGGGCCCGACCGGGCGGGCAGGGCCAGGCGTGGAAGAACTGGACGGCCGCGGTAGGGCCCGGAAGCCGAGGCCGGCGCCGGCTTCCCCACTCCGCGACGCACTCGACGGGCCCGGTTGGGGCGCACCGCTCGTCCCGCCTCGGCCGCTGGGCGCCACCCGTCGGCGTCCTCGGCCCGCGGCCCCGGCCTTGGCAGCCTTCGCTCCTGCCACAGGGACCAGCGCCCGCAACCCCGCCGAGCTCGGCCCCCGCGCCCCCCGCCCCTGCGGGCCCCGCGGCTCCCCAGCCCTGGGGGGCCACGGCCGCCCCGGGGACTCCTAGCCCCGCGAGGAAGAGACCCGGCCCCTGCGGGTAACTGTGCTCGCCGCCGAGCCCGCCTGGCCCTCCGGGGACCCTCTCTGTCCTACAGGCCGGGCCCGCGGGGCCGCTCTGGTCTCCGCTTCGAGCCCTGCCCGGGTCTACGCGTCCCCGGGGGGGGGAGGGGGGGCGTCACCCAGGGTTGGGGCGCCTCCCAGCCTCTCCCGGGAGCTCCCCGGGGACCGAAGAGAGCGCCCCGCAGCCTTCGGACGCACGCCGGGGAGACCCCTGGGAGCTGGCCAGGGCCCGACACAGGTGCCCGCCCGCGTCGCTGCGGGCTGGGGACGCCACACCGGCCAGACCCCCAGCGCCTGGCTCCTCCTGGGGGTGACGGAGCCCTGGGCTCCACCCGCAGGCTGCAGGCCGGAGGCCGAGGGCGGGGGCTGTGTGCGTTCCAGTCCACTCTCCGGGGGACCGTGTGTCGCCAGTGCCCGTCCGCCCGGTCCTCCTCGCCGGACAATAATTTAGCGTGGGGGGTCTGGGGGAGAAGTCCTCGGTTTTGGCTGTAGGAGGCTGACGGCCAAGGGTTGGAATGTTGACTCTCTCATCTACCCTGTGGCCGTAGGCAAGTTTCCTAACTTCTCAGAACTTCGTTTTCCTCATTTTTAAAGCCGAGAAAAATACCAGTGTCGTCAAGTGCCTTCCAGTGCCCGGCACGTGGCAGACCCTCAATTATCGGCAGTAACTACCATTCTCATCCCAGTTCACTAATGAAATGTTTACTGACTCATTCCATCTCCTGCTTGTGTCCCTACTCAGTAGACAGGGCTGGCCTCATTCTCGTTTTACTAATTATAAATGATTACGAATGATCAGATTATGAATTATTGAGACTGAGGAGTCTCACAGGGCAGGGGCTGTCTTAGGCCTCTTTGTATCTTTCCCAGGCCTTGAATAGTGATTTACACGTTGGTGGATGATTTCATTCAACAATCACTTCCCGAGGACTGGGTGTGAACAAGGCACTGATCTGTGGGTACCACCATGAGCAGGGCCCGGTTCCTGTTTTAATAGGGCTTGGTCTAATCAGGGACAACAGTTCGCTAAGGGCTGAGCCAGAGATGTGACCCGAGGGCCCCTGTTCACTCTGCCTGGGAAGGTGGTGGCCGTCGGACGAAAGCTAATGGAGGATTTCAGGCAGCAAACACTAGCACATTCTCCCTGGCAGCGGGAACAGCATGGGCAAAGGCAAGTAGATGAGACAGCGTGTGGTTTGCGATGACGAGCAATCTGATGTGGCCAGAGTGGAGGCCACGTATTTGGGAAGGGAGTGGCGGGGGGAGAGGGAAAGAGGGGCAGAGTCTGAAGGACGGGACCCTGCAGTCCACAGAGGTGTCAGAGGCATCGAGCGAGCCAGCAAAAGGCTCAGCGCTGTAGTTCACACCCGGACGAGGTGCGAATCAGGGTCTGAAAGGAAAAAGGCACAGTTCAGCATCATCCGTGGAACACACTCACACCACCACCGAGAGAAAACCACCACCCATGCTTGGAAGAAAATGCTGGAAGGAAATGAGTGAAAACCTTAACAGTGGTTACGTTCAGGTGATGAGACCATGAGTGTTCTCTGGTTCCGTGTTTCTGGATTTTAAGGACAGTGCTTTGGGTGGGGAGAGAGGG
Organism: Leptonychotes weddellii; assembly: GCF_054177405.1. Classification (NCBI taxonomy): domain Eukaryota; kingdom Metazoa; phylum Chordata; class Mammalia; order Carnivora; family Phocidae; genus Leptonychotes; species Leptonychotes weddellii. Next base: position 94,889,577 of record NC_138374.1, on the reverse strand, counting down.
GGCCATTTGGAGAGGAGAGGCAGGAAGAGCACGTGGGGGCAAAGGCTGTTGCACCCGCTGGGACGCGGGACTGAGGCCAGGGGTAGGCTGGCAGCGTGAGGAGGGCGGTGAGGGAATTGGTTTTACCTTGTGTACAAGTGACAGTAATTGAAGAAACAGAAATACACATTTTTAAAAAGGCTCAGCTTTGTTCATTGAATCACAGAAATACAAACTAAAAGCAAGATGCATTTTTAAAATAATTTTTTTGAGGAGGGGGAGGGGCAGCGGCAGAGGGAGAGAGAGAGAGAGACTCTTAAAGCAGGTTCCACGCCCAGCACAAGAGCCTGACCCAGGGCTCCATCTCAAGACTCTGAGATCATGACCTGAGCTGAAATCAAGTTGGACGCTTACCCGACTGAGCCATGCAGGTGTCCCTTAAAATAATATTTTTACTTACCAGTTTGGCAAAGATTTAAAGGGGTGATAATGCTGGTGCTAATGTGGGGAAATCAGCGATCCCAGACCCTGGACAGGAAAGTAGGGTGCTAGCCTTCCGGCAGCGTGTCAGTTCTGAGATGTGCAAACCCTCCCATACAGACGTCCTATTCTGGGGACTTTATTAAGAAACAATAGGGGCACCTGAGTGGCTCAGTCGTTGAGCGTCTGCCTTTGGCTCAGGTCATGATCACAGGGTCCTGGGATCGAGCCCCGCATCGGGCTCCCTGCTCGCCGGGAAGCCTGCTTCTCCCTCTCCCACGCCCCCTGCTTGTGTTCCCTCTCTCGCTGTGTCTCTCTCTTTCAAATAAATAAAAATCTAAAAAAAAAAAAAGAAAAAAGAAACAATAGTACAAGGCGCGCACATACCTATGCACTCTGCACACGGGGCTGTTTATTGCAGTGTTATTACAGTGAAGATCCGGAGGCAATTGAATGTCCACTGAAAGCAGGTGGGTTAAATACGGTATGGTACATTCAATGAAATACTGTGCAGCCTTTAAAGAGAAGGTAGATCTTTATGCATTCAAATAAAAAACTCGAGTGTGTGAAGAATATTCTATAACAAACTGTGAACGGTGGTTGTCCCTGGGTCAGGGGAGGGGATACTTTTATTTCAGTAATTTACAATAATATATCACAAAAGCAATATGGTTATTTCCATATTTGGCATAAAAAAATGACATCTGCAAGGCACTGACAGGACTTTGGTGACTGAACATGAGAGGGAGTAAGGAAGCAGCTGAGGGTACCTGGGGTCTCTGGGCCTCAGCAGATGGACAGCCACACAGGGGAGAGGAGGTTGCTGAGGGGAGGCTGCACTTGGTTTTGGAATATGTTGAGTTTGAAGTGCTACCTCTTATTTTTTTTTTTTTAAGATTTTATTTATTTGAGAGAGAGAGAGAACGAGCAGGGAGAGGGACAGAGGCAGAGGGAGAAGCAGACTCCCTGCTGAGCAGGGAGCCCGATGGAGGGCTCTATCCCAGGACCCTGAGATCATGACCTGAGCCAAAGGCAGACGCTTAACCGACTGAGCCACCCAGGTGCCCCGAAGTGCTACCTCTTGATGGAAATGTCGGGGGTCCCTGGCCGCCATAGTGGGGTCTCTGTGAAGCGGGCAGACAACATAAGGGCATCGCGCCCCTGGGGGCAGGGCCTACTGAAAGACAACATTTGCTGCTGGGAAGAATTCTCATACTGTTGCCCAAGCCGCACACATCCTGGTGGCAGGGCCACTGAGAAGGGGGTAGGAACTCGAGGGCTGGGTGCGCGAGCCTGTGGGAGTAAGTCAGGGTGTGGCCGGGACTGAGCTTCCCCGACTGGCTGGTTTCTGCAGCAACCAGTGCTGCCCATGCCTGGCTTCTAGCTCAGGGGCTGGCCCCAGGCTCAGACCCCCTTTGCTCCTGACAGACTCCTTCATTTTCCCTCCGGTAGCTGTGGCCACTGAAGGAACTGGCAGCGAGAGGAGAGACACGGCCACGGCCGCTCAGGCCCAGCGTCTGAGCGCATCTAAACACCCAGCGTCTAAAGAAACCACCACGGCACCTGCACCAGGTAACTGCCTCTGGTCACCGGGGTCCCACTCTTCCCAGTGGAGCCGTCCAATCTGGACAGCCACTCCTTAGCACAGGGCACTTGAGACCTTTTTATGACAGATGGCAGGAAGTGTTGGGAAGGGAACGGGAACAGGAACAAGGCCGAGGAGCCTGGAGTTAGCTCCTTGACTACTGCGAAAGCCTGGGGAGCAAACTCCCTCACTTCATTCACCATCTCTTCTTCCTCATCTGCAAAAGAGGGACAGGGACAACTCCCCAGCGCACGGCCCCGGCTTGTTGCAAGCACCCACTGGGGGAATTACGCGAAGGGACTGTGTATAGAATGCTGTGGAAACAGAAAGCAGTGCTGGCAGGAGGCTGTCTGTCCCTCCTGTGGTGAGAATGGTGGCTCAAGGCCCAAGGCTGAGCTGGTATATAGGCGCAGAGAACCTACTTAGGGTTTTCTGGGCGTAGAGCTGGCCTTTAAAATGTGGGTCCAGGGAGAGGTGAGTATTTCCAGCGTGGCATGGAGTATCTACCTAACAGATTTGTTAAAAAGGAGGAAAATACAGGCGAGACAGAAAACATCGGCCTGCGGCCTGCAGCCGGCAGGTGGCCAGGATGTGGGAGGGGAGCCGACCTTACCCCACAGTGGCCTGAGGCTCTTTCCTGTCGGCCACTGGCTGCACCTTCTCCTGCCAGGCAGCTTCTTTCGTCTTCCTTTTTGAAATCTGAAATCACCATGGAGCATCTGCGGTATCCACTGGGGGCAATCCTGACTGCTAAGAACTTAGTTTCCAAATGGCAATAGGATCATTTCCCCCCGAACCGGATAGCACTTTCTTTTCCAGGGCAACTCTTTGGACTCCTGAAAGCAGATTTTACCATCCCAGCTCTGATGGACCCAGAAGATATGAAAGACCAATTTTTGAGTGAGGTGAGACTTCAGGCCACTTCTGATTTTGATCAGTCAGATGACTTTGACAATGCAAGGCAATACTGTGGGAACCAATATACCTAGAGAAAAAGCTTTGGAAAATTAGCTCATCTGTTCCCATTGCCATCACTCTGGCTCAGGGTGACAGGTTGGTGCATGTGCTGAGACTTTCAGATCTTTTTCTTAGTCTAACATTTTTTTCCTGAGCTTTTTTTTTTTTTTTTTAAATCAAGATAGCATAGTCAGAAGGACCTGAATTGGGGTCTTGGCTTTCTACTTATTAGTTGTGTGACCTTGGGCAAATAACTTAACCTTTCTGTGTATCAGTTTCCTCATGAATTAGGGCCAACAAAATCTACCTCATATGGTTGGTATTGATTAAGTGAAATATTCCATATAAAGTGCTTAGTAAATTGGCACGTAGTAAGTGCTTGATAAATACAAACATTAACTATTACTATCAATTATTATTGTTTGGGATATACATTTGTTCTAGGCTCCCCCTACCATCCTCTGTTCTTTTAAAGGATTATAAGGTAGGACATTGTGAAGAGGAAGAATTATTCCCAAATATTGCAACAGAAGCCTCAAACCAATTTTTGAATATGGCAAAAGGGCACATTTTTCAGTTATACCAGATAATAACCATAGATGTCAGAGCTAGAGAGTTCCTTATGGGTCATCTAACCAAATCATAATGTTACAGACAAGAAAACAGATTGGCATTTATCTAGTAGCTTACTGCAATTTATTCACAGGCCAAAGAAATAGCACCCAGGCAACTTGTTCTAAAACCTCACAAACTCAAGTGTCTGGAAAGAACAGTAGTGTGTGTGTGTGTGTGTGCACACACGCGTGCATACGTGCACTGGCCTGCCAGGGACTGGGGAGAGGAACTAGAAATTTCTCGGTGCATTTTGCTATTGAAAGAAGAACAGGTGCAAACGATGCAATTCAACATCGGATAATTTTTTTAGTAGAAGTTCAAGTAATAAGACTGCAGTGCTCAGTAGAAGGTTTTCAAAAGTCAAGGACCCTTTTTTTGGGGGTGGGTGGGGGGAACCAAACCAGAAATCATCTTCCTTCTGTTTTAGAGTAAAGCCAAAGTCAAACATCTTTGAATTCCATCTTTGTTAGGATGTATCTATTCCCTGTTAATGGAGAGAAGTTCTACCTCACAGATTTAAAGGATGGAAAAGGTGGGGACAATGTGTGTCTGTCTGGGAAGGTAGAGCATATATATTGGTTTTAGCAGCATTTTAAATTCCAAACAGAAGGCGAGGAAACACCTGGAGCCAACTTACCCCAGTTCCAGGGACAGGGACAGGGCAACATGGTGGCAGACACACACAGTGTTCAGGGCTCACTGTGGACCAGTGGTTGTTAACCCCAACGCAAGTTAGAATCCCCTGGGGAAGTGGAAAAAAGAGCTCAACCCCAATCTATAGAGAGATATAGTTAATTGGTCAGTGGGGTAGCTCAAGAGGCATCCCCCCTCTTTCCTGATTTCAAAGTTCGGTAGTGATTCTGATTAACAGGATTGAGAAGCCCTGAGTAAGTCCTTTGTTTTAGCCCCTTTGTCATCAGACTACCCGCCCCCCCGCCCCGGGCCCCGGGGCCACAGGGTGTGTGTGGTGGTGGAGGCCGAGCGCTGGCGGCCATAGTGTCCTAACCAAATTGATTTATGTACTTTCCCATGAGGGGAGCTGCTAAGGACAGAAGGCAGGCAGCTGGAGGGGGGCTAAGAAAAATAAAGGGCATGGCTGGACATAAAGGGTAGAGGTGGGCAGTTTAGGCCAGGAGGTCACAAGAAAGCAACGGCAGTTTCTCTTTTTGATGTTTCAGATCCAAGAAGTCTTAGAGTTTACATTAGGTCATGAGCAATTCTGATTTAAATGGGTTGGCTTCGAAGTAAACAAAAAAGAGCCCACGTCAACTGATCTGGAGTCTCCTTCTCATACAATTTTCTCCGGATTTTGAGTGAATTTTAGTCTTTTCATTCCTGTAGATTAGACTATACATTTGTTCCAGACTTTTAGAAGTAACTCCAGCTATATGAAGGGCTAACTGGTAGGATTTCAGACCCACACCTCACACACAAGAAAATTATGTAAGAGAAAAAAAATGGCCTTCCTGGATTTTATAAGAAATAGGTAAGCAGAAGCAGATGGAAGTATTTGGGGACAGTAACCTGGAGAATGACAAGCAAACAAGAACACAAAACCCCAACGAAGCAACAAAAATCCTGACACAAACCCCATTAATCTACCTAGGGAATTAAGAGAGGACAGTAGTGGGCTGGCCGGGAAGCTAAGTGAGGCATCGCTTCCGAATGACGTGGAGGACACTTTCCTTCCGAGCCACGAGCTATTAAAGAGATTTCAAGTTCTTCCGAACGAGGAGCTCTCTAAGGGCATCATCACAATATAACATATTAATGCGAGCTATTTGTCCTACTACACGTAAATTTTTACTTGTTAATTGGGAAATTCTCTGACACATCGTTCTCAATGTTAAACTATTAACTTCAGAAAAAAATATATAACCTCAGAAGAATGTTCCTGCATACATTTCCTTTCTGGTTTTTCTCCAAGTGTTCTACTCACCCAGATACATGCTAGAAATAAGGTGGTAAATACGTCAAATACATTAGCAACTTTAGTCTGAAATGTTTAAAGTTAAAGTTTATTTGTATTCTTTGTAGGAATATCAATAAAAGACCTCAAACGTATCTATATCTGTACATGTACAAGAACCATCAAAAATTATTCACAGAACAAAAATAAATCTTCTTTAGAACAAACCCAGGTAATGAAATGCAGCTATGGATCTCACGTATGGAACAATCTAAGTGCTACCAGCACAAAAATATGGCTTTAAAAATAAAATAAAATCTTGGGTTTTGTTTTTCTAAGGTGTACTTCTCTTTCTTGAAATAAAAAATAAATTATTTAGAGCTATCATTGTAAAATAGTCATGTGTATTAACACATTCTTATTAAGGCCCTGGAGATGAAAAACAGAATCAAATTTAGAAGGTAAATTCCTCACAGGTGTGACTCAGGTTAGCGTGCTGCTGTCTGCTTGGGTTAATTTTAATGTCACAAGGAAATATCTAAGCACCTTTACTAAAAATTTAACCTTTACTATTTATTTCTACCTTTCTGCAGGATAGTGGTCATTGAGTCAATTAGTATTTTAACCTTTTGGTGAACTGGGAACTGAAATTTCTCCCTTGAGAGTTTAGAAATGACATAAATACAATATTTATACATGAACATTTGAACCCCTCCCACAGATGACGGAGGCCCCTAAAACACAGCTTCTGTGGACATCTTTCTACAACAAGAGATAAATCTGGTTTTAGGTCCCAAACGAAAACACTTCCCAGTGGAACATGAGGGCATCTGAATGAAAAGGAAGAGAGGAGTAGGAAATGAAAGTGCAGGCTGAGACATGGGCAGAACGACCACTTTGCTTTCCTGGGGTGGCTTGCTGTCATTGCCAAGTCCCGCTGGCTTGGTTTCTCAAACACCTGAGGATTAACTGACCAGGAACCAAAGCTCCTTCCTTCTGGAACCTACTCTCAGATCAGTGATACTCAGCTTTCTTTCTATGACCCTCATGGTATCAGTGACGATATCTAGGATTCTTGAGACAATGTCAGACCAAATCAACTTCAAGTCACTTTAACTTATATATACATATAACACATATGGTACATACATTTTAAAGAGGAACGAACCACAGTCATAACATCTAACAAATGAGAGCACAAAACCTAAAAAGCTCAAGAAAGTCTGGGAATCACTGTTCTGTAAGATGGACCAACATTCAGAAAAAAGAAGCCCTAGGAATTGTGTGTTTTGTGTGGCTGTGCATGTGCTGTCTCCAGAGACGGCCGTTCCACTTATCTGTGCATATTAAGATCAGGCAAAGGATATAAATCCTGTTTCCTCAAACCTTTGGGCTACTGAGACGGCTGCTGTCCCCTTTCGGATCATGTATCTTCCTCGCGTTCTTTCTCTCCTCATAAGATATTTGTTCTGTCTCATGCAAATTTCATCACTTTTTTCTTTCCTAAACTCAAGAGAATTCATAACTGGGTCATGACAACAAGGGAATGCTTCTAGAACTAATAACCATCACTCGAACATGGAAAGAGATTCTATTTAAAAATTAACACCCCAACATATATCTTGCTTTTAAAAGACTAGTAAAATAGGTTCTTCCAATTGACAGATTGATAAGAACAAAGTATCCCAAATTCTTGGCTCTCAGGTAATGGGTGGGAAGGCAAAGATTTACTGTTGGGGCAAGCAGGCGATTTCACACGTGACCTGAGAAGGGAAAGGGGACTGGAGAGGGCAGGCCCTTTTGGTTTCCACAGTCGGTGCGAGAAGGCGGCCCCCGTGGGTGTAGCTGACAGCACGCTGAGGTGGTGGTACGGCCTCAGAAGCTGGCCCAGGGACCAGTCTAGTCTGGTGTCCAGCCTCGGCTCCCGGTCACACGGGACTTAGGGAATCCCAAAGGGGGTTCCTTCCCCAAGTTCAGCCCCACAACCAGCCTTCTCAGGAACTCCAAACTGGAGCTGACTAGAACTCAATCCAGGTGGAAGGCAAAGCAAATACTAATGCAAACTCACTCGATGGCCACGGTCTTGCCCTGGGACGTCCGGAGAAGAACTGCTCCCTACCTGGGGCACCTCTGAGGGCACAGTGAGAGCCAGGGGCCAAAAGAACCACAGCTCCAAGAACAAAGGCTGAGGTCGACAAAGATCTGGAAAGCTCTACTTTTAAAGTCCAGCATATTCTCAAGGTCATACAGCAGTCAGAGACAGAAACTCTTGCTCTTTCTTTCACTGTCTAACACCATCACAGGGAAAGGTCTTGGAGCAGACCAGAGAAAGCGACTTGTCACCATCTACAAACTGAGTGAAGACAACAAACAGTGAAGACAGCATGATGAGCTCATCTTACCAGTGTCCTCACGAACGGGCTGCCCTGGACCGCGATGGCACCTCCGTGAGGGTGCCTGGGACACGGTGGGCGCTCAAGTGTCTGTTCTAGTTACCTGGATGCCATCTCCTAGGTCTTGGCTTATGTTGTAGAGACTCGGGGAATGCAAGGACCTGGTGGAAATGTCACTCTTTCTTCTGCTTCGGCCCAGAAAGCCTGTTGCTCCAGTGATATAAAAAGGGAGTATGGAAGCCCTTTCCTGAATTCCTAAATCCCACCCATGTTGTCCTTGTCAATGGCCAAGCCTGGCAGTCAGCTTAGACGAGCGCTTCGCAAGCACTTCCCCTGAATCCCAAATGCCAGTGGACCGTGGCCCGGCTGCAGTCCGCAATGTGGCTGATGTGTGGCTGAAGGAGGAGCGCGGCCACGGCGATCTTAACCCACCTGCCTCGCCTTGACCAGGCCCTCCTCCTGCTGAACATCCGGATGGAGTTATCTGGGCTGAAGAAAAGCCGAACTAAGCAATACCTCCATAAAAATTACCAGCGGTTTTCTGCAGTCTTATATACTTAAAAAATCTTTCAGAATAAGTTCTACAGATGACAGCTTCTCTAAAGAAATACTCAGAAAAATGTTTGGATAGGAACAGGCTCAAAGGATCATCGAAAATTTCACATCTGGCAACAAATCTGAACTTCTAGCTGACTTCTGATTTTTTTTTTTACTCTTTTCTCTTCATTCAAGATAACCTGATAAGAGAGGGCTGCATCATGTTTCCAAACATTTTGGGCATTAAATCTTCCGGAGCAGGCAGCCCTCTAAGGGGCTCCCACAATGCCTCCAAGCTGGAGGCAGCCATCAATAGGTTTTTTTGTGTCTCCCCCAAACCCCCAATATAGGTAAGCTGATCGGCCCTCTGTAATCCATAACCAGCACTTTGAGCTTCCAAACCTCAATGCAAGACATCCCCCGAGTTACATACTTAAAAGGCCACTGAGACTGACTCTTCTTTTACCAGGCTTTCTGCGGCACAATGGAAGGCTTTACAAAGAACAGATTAAACGTGACTGGAGCTGAGAACAGCTCTAAATGAGAACACCTATGTTTACATCCCCCCCCCCGCCCCCCCAGCCAACACAGGGCACACCTTCAGAATTAGTAAAGTTGTTTTCCTAGTAAAGTGATTTTGACCGCAGTGTGCCCTAAGTTTCGAGGGAGGAGGTAAGAATTTGTAAAACAACTACCAGGGGTCAAGAAATGAACCAAGTGCCCAAAATCCGAGGGCATGAAAACCGTAGATCAGATAAGTAGGAGGAATAGCCCTGATTTACAGCTCCGACCGGCAGAGACGAGAAGATTATGAACAGAAATGTTTTAAAAGGTGGGTTGGGGGCTGTTGGGAGGTTGCTGAGATGCAAGGTCCAACACAGAGATCCAACTGGGAGAGGGCAGGGCTCAAGAGGTCCGAGCGAAAGCCGGGGGGTGCCTCGAGAGGGAGGCTATTCACAGATGTCGAGGCTGGGCCTCACCCAGCAGAGGACCCGATAAATGTCCTCCTGTTTCCTTATAATGCTCTCTTCGGTAGAAACACTCACTCCGTGCATAGGGCTCCCTCGGGTCTTTGTTTTTTCCCTCTCCCTTTTTCCTTTTCTTTTTTTAAAAATTTCCTTAAAGTTTATAATTTAAAATAAACATCCTTAACTTATTTGAGAAATGTTGTTGCTTTCTCAGGATAAAGAGCCGCTTAGATCTTGTTTAAAGAGATTCAAAACCCTTTTAACGTTATATCTGACAGCAGAGAAGGCATGAACTTTTCCTATTTGTGTTTTATGTACATATGTGTGAGTATATATGTATATATATTTGTATATATAATGTCTGTTTTAACACATAACATTCCATACTTCTGATAATCAAGTTTGCATTCAAGCTGACATTTCACACCTCTGGAAAAAAGGAAGTAAATTAGCTTCCATGACTGTTTCTGTCCTACAATAAAGCCAAGGATGACAGTTGGTGAAATGGAGTGATTATTGCCAAATCTATGAAGAACATGGGAGTAATGACTGGAACGCATGGTCCTTGCACTTTTAGTTTTCTTTGTTTATAAGCAGAATCGTGACTTCTGGATTTCCTTTCTAAATTTTAGTGAGGGAATTAGAAGAAGAAGCCATTTCAAAGCTAAAGACTGAGAAAATTACCCTGCCCAGAGATTTACTAGTACAATGGATAAAATCTTTATCCCAAACAAAAATTGTAAGTTACAAATAGAAAAGTTGTTTTTTTTTTTTTAATAGGAAATATTCAGAGATTCCTGCTAATGGTATGGTTAGCCCTTTTCTGTGTGGAAGAAAGGGTGTTTATTTTGGATGGCTTATGGACAGCATATTTGAACAACCTCTCCAGGGGAGAGTGAACCCTGTTGGTGAAGACTGCTCCCACCAGGAATTTGGAAAGGGCAGTGGGTGTGTGGAGATGAAGATGGTATGCAGAGACACAAATATTTATAGTTCTGTAAACTCTAAAGAGGAAAAAGAACACCCTTTATTACAACTGGGGTTAAAAAAAGCCCCCTATCTAAAATGGAAAATTCCCATCTGCTCTAGACAGAAGGAAATGAACATCAACAGGAGTTCAATAGAAACCACTCCTAAAGTCCAGTTTTGATGCAACAGCTCTTATCTGTGTCTTCTGAAACAGTGTATCCCCAAATCACATTAGCTGTCCATTCAGAACCAGTCTTGGTTGATCAATGGGATCGATTGTTTTGGTTGGTTCTTGGTATTTGCATGTTCTCCTAAAGGTCAAGGGGGCCAGAGTGGGGTTTTTAGACTGGCAGATGAATCCCTGAAAAATTCATTCTGACGATGTCCTATTGCACTCCACGTGCTTCTATCCGATAGACACTTGGTCTCTACCTACCGAGCCCGCGGGCTCATCTCTCACTCACATGTCGTTCCTACTTTTTCCTCCTCTAACAACCGCAGTGCTCTCAACAAGAGGAAAACAATAATAAAAATAGTAATAATTAAAAAGGTAATCTACATTATTCACTTCCTTTTGGTATATTACAGTGGTATTTTCTGTACATGGCCCAGAACTAAGTTCCCTATGTACATAGAGACATGGGGGGAAAGCATCGACCTTGGAAGTCTTAGCCTTATGCCCTGAAAGACAAGGTTCCTTTCTTCATTTGAGAGTGTCTCGCCACTCTGCTGTTCGGAAGTAGCAACATTCTGTAAACCTGGGGGGGTCGGGGAGAGGGCTGGGGCCAGGAGAGCGGGGACATTTCCTTCTGTCTCCTCCCACAGTCTGTGTGGTCACAAAGGCCGTCAGCAGCTGCTGTTTTTGAATTCACCATTCTCCGTGATGGAAAGCTTGGTGGGGTTGGTGGGGGAGATGCCATTGCGGACCTGCATGCTGTACCGCTCCTTCACTTGCGTCAGCGCGCTCATCAGTCTGGTGTTGGCCGAATCCAGGGACACGATCCGCTTTTCCTGCAACACACCAATCGGGGCTTTATTCAGGCCACGTGCAGGAAACCACACGGTAATGCTCCACTGAATGACTGTTCTAATGCCTTCTATCAAACAGCAGTACGCATGATGCTTCCCAGACAAATGGAACGTCTCTGCCTCTTTCTGCACCCTACTCAGGTTCGGCTTCCCCTGAGCCCAATGCGTCTGTGTTTCTTTTCTCTCTCTTTTTTCCTTTCAGCACAGCAGGACTGGTTATTAATAATCCCTTGGGACGCTAGGATGATGTGAACAAGACACCAGGTGTTACTTCAGACTGTGCAACAGGGCTGTCAAGCTGCCTTATGGTATTAAGTGCTTTGGGTCAAAATTAAAACATAGAAATCAGGTGGTAAAGAAAGAAGCACCAGAGGTTTCATTTCACAGAGGAGAAGTGCATGTGCTCTGCGGGTTCTTGGCCCCTCAAGAGGGCACATCAGTCACATTTGGAGAGAATTCACATTGTGCTCAAAATTAAAACAATACATGGTGGCAGTTTCTAGTCACCAACAAAGTGAGGATGCAACAGCAAGAGGGGAAAAAGCAGCCAGAAGCTCAGACCAAGGGGTCATTTGAATATGGGAAGGGAGATGTGGCCGAAGGGGGATGCCAGAAACATAACACATGAAAACAAACAGAGAACACAAGCTTCTCGACTCATTCCAGCTCAGAGTTACTCCAGGAAAGCTATCCAATAACGAGATTGCTTTCATTTTCCTTTTGAGTCTCTGGGGAAAAAAAAAATGCCTTAGGACCAATATTTTGGAACCAAAGATTGTTGAATACACACACACGGAAAAAAAAGACCAAAAACAACAAAACAAAAAACCAAGAGAGAAAAAAGGGCCACCCCGACCCCGTCAAAATATGGCAATCTAAAGGGAAGTAGGCTCATCTAAGAAAAAAAATCATCCCGTCAAAATATTATCAGTCTTACAAAGATTAGGAGAGAACCCCTAATCTTAGTTTCAGTAGGTAGGGAGATCATTCCAGAACCTTTCCAACATGAAGTTGTCACTTTTCAGAAAAGAGGCTAACGCTGAGAGGGGTGGTCTTCACTTATGTCCATGAAATTAAAAAGAAAAAAAACATGTGAGGAACAAGCCCGAAAGCCAAAAGCAGCTTTCCTCCCCTGGAGTGTCTGAATTTACCCCGGGAAAAGCGTGGTAAGGCGGGTCACGGGGAGGTGCAGAGAGGGCAGGAAGGGCTGAGGGTTGGATGCTGCTCCTCGCTAGCGGGCAGCAGCCCCCCAGGGCCATGTCGGGGTGCTCCCAGCAACACGCCACCAGGAGGGGGCTGAGGGAGGACCACTGCCCTCCACTGCCCTGCGGGATGCTGGAGGCAAAAGCATTACAGACAACAGCATCAAGTAATGCTGCCCTTTAATCTCCTACTTTGGGGATGGGTCAGGGCAGCAGGGCTAGGGGTTTCAAAAGTAAGAAAAAAGTCCCTTGTTACTGGCATTAAAAAAATGTTCTCCTTTTCTCTGATGGAGGTCTCAGGTGGTAAGACACATAAAATCAGCATTATTAGGTAAGCATTCATCTAGTATAAGATGCTTTTTATTTTGGGAGGGTAACTCATTTTGAGGGTAGGCAAAACTTAATGAAAGAAAGATCTGTGAGGCTTAAAAAATAGTAATTAAAAAAATCATAGCCAATGGAGTTTACTGGGATAACAAGTCTAGATCTTTAAAAAGCCAGCAGGTAAGGACTGGTCAGTGGTTACCAGGAAACAAGGAGTGGGGGGCCAAATACGATGGTTCCCCCTCTGGTTAAGAATGGTCTCTGAACAGAGTAACTGTTAATATCCTGAAATGATTAAAAAAGAAATTTCAGTATTAGGATAAATAAGGCCCCAATAAGAAGGAAAGTAGGATTCTTCAGGTTTAACCCCACCCCCCTAAAATTTTTTTAGGCATTTGTAAAAAGTTATTTGATTCTTAAAGGGTCAAAAAGAAGGCTAAGAATGATTGCAATTATTTATTTCCTACAAGAGTAACAGCTGAAGCCAAATAATCCCCCTGCTGAACAGCTGAAAGTTTCCAAGTGGACAAATCCCCTTTTGTAATTCCCCCCACTGCCAACGTCTCAAAATAAAACAAAAAGTAAAAGAAAAATCATCAAATAGGGACTTTTGAAAGTCAAGGTCAGTTGGCAAAAGATGCCCTGACATTTTGATTCCGCTTGGGTTGACAGGCAAAGCAATCCACGCCTGACAGGAAGGCTTTCCAGGGTGGTTGCTGTAGGAGCTGGAATGGGTAGGAGGCCAGTGTCCTGGGCCAGGGCTGGGACTGCTCAGCTACAGAACGGACCGGGTTTACTTGCCTGTTTGAATAATCTCATCTCCATTTATGACCTGTAATTTAACACAGCGGAGATATCACTTGCAACAGTAACTAGGCAGCTGCTTGCTTCTCAGAGGAGGAAGCCCTTCTCTGTTCTCCATCTGAGTCACATGGAGAGATCCTGGGGGGGTGAAAGTGGCACAGTCCCTGGTCTGATGCTTCAGAAATGGTCCCCTTAGTTCCATCACCAGGATCCCCATGGCCGTGCTACAAGGTCCAAGACAGCTGGTTCTGGCCTGGCCAGTGCAATGCTCATCGTCCTGCAGTGTAGTTAGAAAGTGGCTGACCCAGGCCAGGCCTCACGGCATAAAGTCCAGGAGATGGACAGGCTGACCTCGGCGACAAGCCTTGCCCAGAGGGGCGCAGGACTGCTGGCACAGATGAAAACCAGTTCACTGGGCACCAGGCCTTCAGTGCTTTGGGAAATGCTGGGCTCAGCTCGAATATAAGGAAAGCAAACCGTATTCATAGGAGAAATATTTTCCACTACCAGTGGCACCAAGGAAGATGCCAGGGACCTAAAAGGATGGGCTACCTCACTGGGAAGCTTTCACCCCAAACATGTGTGCGTTCTATTAAATGAGCCAGAAGGACTGCTCTGCTCCATCAGACACTTAGGATATAAGATTGATCCCGACAAAGGACAGGCTCTGATGTAAAAAGTCATTCATTACAAAGGCTGCCCCAAGATGTTCAAAGTCTTTTGCTATAGTAAGACTTGAATGTACCAGTAAGACAACAGCTGGAATTGGAGGTCATAATTTTTTTTTTAAATTAGCTTTAGTGTTTATGATTTGTGCTATACACCATACACTGTTTTTCAAAATGTGGTCCAGTGAATTCTCCAAGTATTCTTCAGGGATCCCTGGTGGGCCTCTGGTAGAAAGCTTACTGTACAGTAATGCCCGTGTCTGACAAGGTAATTTACTATATTTAGCCAACCTCAGTATGATTTCATCCCTGAGCTGAAAGTGGTCCTTGCTGGTGGTGCTCAGTCCGAGCAGTTGGAAAGTGACCTATGGAAGGTCCCTCTGGTTTGACCAAAATAGTCCACGGAATCAAAGCATTTGAAAACCACTGCCTTGAGGAATGGACCCAAAATATCTAGTTTAGCCAGACCACAAGCTGACGCTAACTAATGCTCTGAGGATCACATTTCACCCGTCCCTGAACAGCAACACCCTCCTCCTGGTTAACTGACAGATGGTCCTTACTTTCCAGAGCTTTTGAGGCCTGATAGATCCTACTCCCTTCCTTGTGTTCACCGTCCATGCCTGACTCCAGCATCACACCCAGTCATCTGGCCCTCAATGTCAAAATAGGGGACGGGAGGGGCACCTGGGTGGCTCAGTCGGTTAAGTGGCTGCCTTCGGCTCAGGTCATGATCCCAGGGTCCTGGGATCGAGCCCCGCATCGGGCTCCCTGCTCGGCGGAGAGCCTGCTTCTCGCTCTCCCTCTGTCTGCCGCTCTGCCTACTTGTGCTCTCTATCTCTGTTAAATAAATAAAAATCTTTAAAAAAAAAAAAAAATAGGGGACGGGAGCGGGTAGAAATGGCCAGAAGCTAATGAGGCTGTCCTGCGGGCAGCTGAGAAGAGGGAAATGTTCTGTGCCCAGAGCCACCACTGTGACACACCCAAGCTTCCTCTGCTCAAGACTGACACAGTTTTAGACCAGCTGGAATTATGAAAATGGTCCGTTTTATCTCAGCAGAACCAAAATCTCTCCTGGTGTGATTATTAATAGGACTCTTCCTGCACCCTTTTGTCACACTGAAAACCTACCAGTGAAAACTTATTAACAGTGGTTTTCCTGACTAAACTGCTTTCTGTATCCAGGTTGTTTCTCTGAAGGCTCTGGGATGAATTTTTTATAGTATGTATGGCAAGATGGCCTTGTGTCCACTACCCCTCCCTCACCCACCTTGGGGACACACAGAAAGGTTTAAAAAAAGGACCAAGTCAGATAATTACAGCAGACCTTTCTTCTGATTCTTATGAGGTCCAAATATCCAGAAACTACAGAGTCCAAAATATTCCAGGAGCTACGCTGACGAGAGTGTCACAGCTCACACTGGCCTACAAGTTGGGTGTGTCTGTGGAGCATCGGGCCCAGGAAGCCTCCTTCCATGACTCTGCTTTCAGCCTCCCTCCCAACTCCTTTGAAAAATAAACCCCACCCCACATTAACCCTGTCAGGAAACCAGATAGGGGGTGTTAAGTGCATGCTTAATAATGCCAGGGGCTCCGACACAGAGGTTCCCCTATGCAGAGAAGGTCCCCGATAAAGTCCTTGCTCCCATTTTTATTCCATAGCTTGGGGATATGATAAGGGGTTTAAAGGTGAGAAATGCAAACCCGTGTGGGTTGGGTATCTCTAGGAAGGAGACACGTTCGGTGGCTAGACCAGCCACTATCAAAACCGCACCTGCCTTTTGTTATTTATTTTGCTCTAAGAAATACAACCATATTTTGCAATGATAAAATGAAACCAAATCAGCAATGTTTCCTGCCTCCTGGATTGGCTCTGATCACTGATGTGCCCTGTGAGGTGCTCTTGGCAGTCATCATGCCATCAGTGTCGTAGGGATACGCTACAGCGAGCAGAGGCCCAGGTTCTGATTTCATCAAGACTAAGAGGCTCTCTAAGCACAGTGCCAACAAAGGAGGGCAGCCAAGCAAATCCCAAGCATCACTGCCAAACCCTGCACCGAAAGAACAGCAAGGAAAGGTATCTGCCACAACCCTGTCTTTCCCCTACAGTTCTACTCGTCTGTGGGGCTAGAGGTCGATGGCACAGTGGACGTGACTAACAAGACCGTGAACATCACAGCCAAGCGATGGGCAGTGGAGGTCACAAGCCAGACACATGCGGTGTACTTTTCACAGTTACCCCCTTAGAGAATGCCCTCCTTTCCATAAGGAAAGAAGGAAACCCCATCATGCATTAGGTTGAGATTTGTCCAGCAACTGCTCTAAGCACGCTAATACTTTGCTGGGTTAACAGACTTGTCACCAGTCAAAGAAAGGAAAAGTAATACAGGTCACATAGAAACTCTTTTAATCTTCAAAAGGTAATGCTGATAACTTCCCAATGACCCATTTTTTGCAGTACATGCCTTGGGCACTTCCTGTCGGAAGTCAGGAAATTTAACAGTCATTATAAACAAGTGCCTTCTACTAGATTCAAGGCATGCTCACCTGTGCATCAATTATTTTTTGCTTTGCATCAATAACTGCTTGCATCTCAGCATGATCCTTCTTCAGTTCCTCTTCCACAGCCATCAGCCTAGAACGTGGCAGCAAGAGACATCCAGAACGTACGTCAAAGGGAGGCCAGCTGACGTAGGGGACAAGAAACCCAAACTCGGCAGAGTCCAGATTTCCACCCCTCCCCCATGAGAGGTCCGTGATCCTGCTTGTTTCTTCTCTCCCACCTTGGAAGGAGCCATCCAAGGCTGACCTCTCTGTTGGTGACCAGATCCCGTGCATTTTCATCTCCTCTGGGACAGGGTCCCCAGAATCACTTCCTCCCTTTCCTGTCAGATCCTTCCCCCGGCACAGCTTAGTTCATCGCAAACTAGCAAACCACCCAGAAAAAAACAAATGACCCCCCTCTCATTCCCAAGTTCCCCGGGGACAGCCGTCCCTCTCTCCCTGCACGACTGAGTTTCTCAGAGGGGGCTACACTTAGTCAGCCTACTTTCTCTCTCGGGCGCCACTCGCATCTTAACCCACAGACGTTCGACTCCATGAAACGGCTCCAAGACTGCTAATTCCCTCCATACTTCTGAAACGACAAAGCTTTTCTGTCTTCATTTTGCTTGACCCCTCGGTAGCATCCGACAGGAGTGAAGCACAGTGGTTCTGAGCCTGGGCTCCGGAGCCTGACTCCCTGGCTTCAAGTCCTGGCTGCCCCACTAAGTGACCTCGGGCAGGTGACTTCATGGCTTTGGAGCCTGTTTCTTGATTTATAAAATGAGAATAACGCCTGCCTCAGAGGTTGGCATTAAACACATCTTTATGGACAGATTAAACCAATTATTATTTGTAAAGTGCTTAACAAAAGTGCCTGGCCCAGGGTGAGTGCTATGTAAGTGTGTGGTAAAACTGATCCCTCCCAGAGGCTCCCTGGACATCTCGGCACACTCTCTCTCTCTCTCTCTCTCTCAGTTCTCTGGCCCTGAAGAGATCCAGTGGTGCTGCCCTTCCATGTCTCAAGACTCATGAAGACCTAAGTGACTCCTGGACATTGAATACTAAGACCTTTCAAGTGAGTCGCTACATTTTCATTTTTTCTGATTATTACGATGAAAGAAAAACCTACCATCTCTGTCTTCAAAGGAAGGGTAGGAAGGTCTCCCATTTAGAAAATGTTAAGAGATATGGTCATGCATCACATCCGTATGAAGTACCACAGAGCATATGCAGAACTGAAGTGGCTTTTGCTGCCATGACTTAAGGATTCTTTGGATCATCTTCCGATCTCTTTGTGCCCCTAATTGGCCCACACCCCCCAGTGGCTGAAGGTCTGACCTGCTGATGATGCTCTTCATCTGGCTGTCCTTCTCCTCCTGCTGCCTGCGCAAGCGCTCCTCGCTGTCCTCCAGCCTGGCCTTGTACTCCAGCAGCAGCTTCTGCATCTGCTGTTCCTGCACCAGCAAGCGGCGTTCATATTCCTCCAGCCGCCGGCTGGACACGCGCAGGCGCTCCTTCAGCTTCGTGATTTCCTGCTCATACTAGAGCATAAGACAGGCATCAAAGACAAGGGAGGGGGGGAAACTGGAGTTACGTTGGTTTTCGAAATCAAGGTGTTTGGATGCTGTCTGAGCTGCCATTCCACGTGCTCCTAATATTCTTAAAAATGATCAAAAGGCATAAATGGTAAAGGAGCTCTGTCCTCTCTCCCCTTAAAATCACATTTTTAATCTGAACTTGGCATTTCGAATCTATATGTTATGTATCTCTTTCCACATTAACTACCAGTTGCTGCAAGCTACATCCAATCTGTATCAAATGGGGGCAGGGAAAAAAAAAGATCAAGTACTTAGAAGCCTGATAAATCACTTAAAATAAGCCCAAACCCAGTTGTCTACCAGAGAAAAGATTTGTGTATCATCAGCTGTACTAGAGGCTCTCTGACACATCCTGGCTCATCAGACTCTCATTCCTTCATTCTACTAGAATCAGCCCTTTAGAGAACAAGCGAATTTTCTATACTGTTACACTACTAACTCAATAAATAGAATCTGATGGCAAAGTAAGCTATTGCTGCTTTCTCCCCAACTATACAAGGGTAAAATATTCAGGTCACAAGCACTAAGCAAAAGGCCCACATATTCTCCAGGGCTGATTAATACTGCCTCTTGGCCCCTTTTCATGATGTGGTCCATCGGCTCAATTTGGTTCCGCTGGCTGGGACATATATGTCTGTTTTCTCACTAAAGCTTTATATAAATATATATAAACTAAAGCTTTATATAACAAATTCTCACTAAAGCTTTAGAGAACCCCAGCCCTTTCTCGTACTGACAGTGCAGTAGCTGAGGTGTCAGTACATTGGAATGTCACATTTCTAGGTGAGGTGAGAAGCATAAGCTTTCTTGCATATGGTCTACTTAAATTCATTAGTAATTCAGGATAAATCTGTACGGTAAAATGCAAACTATTTTCACAGAATATCCCATTTAATTGACAATCAGGCAGTTAGCTTCTGCTTACCCAACATCATGATCCTAAAGTACATTCTTTATCCAGAAGGTCAAAGATGACAATTTTCACGACAGTTTAAAAAGGCAGACTGCATCAATAAGCATATTTTAGGATCATGCTGCTAAGTAGGCAGGACTAGCTGTGTGGTTGTAATTAAGTGAGAGACTGCCATACACGCTGTCAAGCCTCTTATTTGATAACCCTTTTCCTCCATGTCAACTTTTCTTTAAAACAAAACAGAAATAGATTATATCTGTTTAAAAATCAATATAGAGCTAGAAGTTCTTTAACCAGTAAAGGCAAAAAGGCAAAAAAAAAAAAGACAAAAAAAAAAGACAAAATCATTAAACAAGATCTGGGAAAGAAGTCTAGTCCAAGGATAATTTTGGTCTTTGTTGAAGACTAACAACCAGTTTATAGAAACAATATTCCCCTTCAATGACTGGAAATGAATAGCAGAATGTCTCCAAATTAAGATAACTTACGTGAAAAGAAAATTAATCCTCCCACCCCAGCGTAATAGACATTTTCTGCATATTTTCGCACAGAGACACTGCTGACTTGTTATATACAGATGTGTATATGCTGGATAATGTAAGAGGTAGAGTTGAAACCGGGGAGGGGAAGAGATCATGTTGGCTAGACTACCCTTCTGGTGGCCTATCCCTGTGGGTGCAAGAAGTTAACAAAGACAGGCTAGTTCTACCTTCTCAGCATGCTTGGATTCATCTTGATTTTGCTCAGTCTCTTCCACATCCTCTTCATACTGCCCATTGTTCAGCACCCAGGCTGCTGTCCTCTCTACTGGGGACATTGTGGCAGAGTCCACAGGGGACTGCACCTGCATCAGAAACACTTATTAGCATCTCCCCAAACAGCTCACTAGTTTGGTTTCTCAAACAGAGTTATTCTTGGAGGACAAAACTGTGACCTAATAAATACTCTCAGTTCTAAGTAATATTTTATTAAAGACAGGGCTGGGGGTGAGGAATATCTACTTACATAAGAATTAACTATTCTGAATAGAAATTCCTATGCATCACATCCAAGAAAAGAAAGCCAAGGCCTTAAAATTGTTCATTAGTCCAGTGGTCCAATTACCAGTGAAATTTCAATGATGGTAAGAACGAGAGAAAAGACCTGACCTGTTGGTTGACTGCTCAGCTGAGGAAATGGCTGTGTAACCCAGAGACGATTGGGAACCAATAAACTGATTAATGCTAAACTCACAGGGTACCCATTTATTTATCAGAATGCCAAGTCCATAATTTTCACATTAATCATTTAGACAAAGAGAAAAAAACAAGTGATACTGCTCATTTTTACAGAGTGCTGACTTCTTGATGGATGAAGACCACTCAGAAGTCTATATTTTATTTTATTTTAAAGATTTTATTTATTTATTTGACAGAGAGACAGCAAGAGAGGGAGCACAAGCAGGGGGATTGGGAGAGGGAGAAGCAGGCCTCCCGCTGAGAAGGGAGCCCGATGTGGGGCTCGATCCCAGTACCCTGGGATCATGACCTGAGCCGAAGGCAGACGCTTAACAACTGAGCCACCCAGGCGCCCCAGAAGTTTATATTTTAGACCAGTTTCTTGATGAATACAGGATCAAAACAATAGATATTGGATTAGTTTAAGGGATATTTTGATCCAGTTAGGATAGCCAGATAAATTGTCCTTTCCAATATTAATTACAGAGTGATAAGGATTCTGGCCTTAAGTAGCAACCCTGGGGCGCCTGGGTGGCTCAGTCAGTTGAGTGTCTGACTTTAGCTCAGGTCATGATCTCTGGGTTCTGGGATAGAGTCCCACATTGGGCTCTTTGCTCAGCAGGAAGTCTGTTTCTCCCTCTGCTCCTCCCCCGGCCCATGCTCGCTCGCTCTCACTCTCTCTCTCAAATAAATAAATAAAATCTTAAAAAAAAAAAAAAGTAGCAACCCTGCCACTTAAACTATCCCTTAATCTCTTCAATACTCTTTTCTTAATCTACTGATTAGGGATATCACCACCATCACCGACACCACCTATCCTGATACAGAGAGTTGAAGGGACGGAATAAGATAATGTATGTGAAAGTCCTTTGGAAACTACAGAGCTTGGATGTTACCATATTTATGTTTAGAAAACTGGAATTGGATATTACAATTTATATTAAGCTATTGAACATTAAAGCTTTCTCTACAAATGATGCTAGAAATATAAAACACATTATTTTTCTCTGGTGTGCTTGCGAGAGAGAGAGAACGAGAGAGGCTGGGAGGGAAAGAAAGACAGAGAGAACACAGCATTGTATGTGAGTTAGCCTATTTATTTATTTATTTTAAAAGATTTTATTTATTTGACAGAGAGAGAGTGCGAGAGCGAGCGAGAGTGCACATGCATGAGCAGGGGGATCGGCAGGCACCGAGCCCAAGGCAGACGCTTCACTGAGCTACCCAGCTGCCCCTGAGTTAGCCTTTTTAGAATTAAAATAGATTTCTATTTTGAGGACCAACACTGTATAATCTCATAATTGGAGGGAATTTTCTCTCCCATGCAGAGCTATCTACCTTAAGATTATCTTTATGTCATTCTGAAATAGAATCCAGTTAAACTCTCTATAGATAGCTATTTTAAAAGAAGGTTTTTTTTTGATGACTTTGCAATTTAGAAAGACTAGATGAAAAATACTGGTTGGGAGAAACTCTACAAAATACACATACACAAGTCATAGGAGGGTGGTTCTTAAAGGTGTGAAACAGAACCTGGTTTGACTGATTTGCAAACAGATTACAGATATGTATCAATAAAAAGTGGCATCACGCCTGAGGCACAAGCAAAGCAATTGTTAATGGACTTCTAGAAGTTCCTCCTTTAAAGCCATTTTCTCCACTGTGTCAAGAAACATAAACATATCTTAAATGTCAAGATCTTCAGTTTTTAAAAGTCTATTTCCATCTCCACTCTGGTATCTAGGTATGTTGTATACTTCATTCATTTGTGTATCACTTTATTATTTTTGTCATAACCACATCATCACTGATATATTACTTATCCCTTTAAAACAACTTTTTCCTGTCAGCGGAGTCCTTATGCTAAGCAATAACATCAGTACAATCATGAGTTTGAGGTTATATATATATTATATATTTATAAATATATTTTAATATTAATAGTTACATATTTTTCTAACACATGTTAAAATAATGATATGATTAATTAAATAAACATCTTGTATACTTAAATAATTTTGAGTATCAAACTTTGGAAACACTGGCCTATAGGACAGAGTATCATCTATAAAGGAAGGTAATAATTATCCACATCAGAAGTTACTATGAGAAACAAATGAGTCAGCATGTAAAAGCATTTTGGAAATGGCAAGGTACTTCACACACACACACACACACACACACACACACACACACACACACGTTCACCCCCTACTGGATTCTAAAAGCAGAGCACAAAAAATTGTTTCAGCATTGGCAGAGAAAAATAGTTTTACAAGAGGTTTAGGTTTTTATTTGATATATGTACACCTGAAAGACAAAAGAATGTGATTCTGAGTTTCAAAAAATTAATAGAAAGCCAGTATTTAAAGGAGATAAACCCTTTTTAAATTTTATAATCTTACCACGTTAGCACATAGGGCACAGAAAAGCTGCTTTTCTATGAAACCAGGATTTTCTATTTAATAGTGGTTTGAGATAAAGCAGGTATTAAAACTAGTAACAACTTTACTGTTTGGAATTTATTACTTCAAGGCAGCTAATTCAATAGCTTTCTGCTTTATACAGTTAACAAGATGTTGCGTGAATGGACTTTCTTTCCCTGTGATTTGTCATGGGGTAGCTATTTATTGAGTGCCTATAAATGCACTGCACACTAAAGATATTCCTAGAACACACTAAGGAGAGATCTTAGCCCCTAAAAGCATATTAAAACAACAGCGACGATTCCTTAGCACAATCTAGGCTTTGACTGTTAAGTGAGAAGCTGTAAAAACAAGAGTTGGTTCATTCCACTGGTGATGGTGGTAGTTACCGTATCTTCAGAAGGACTAACAATGTCCAATGAATTATAAGAGATTGTGTGATGGAATGGGACATTTGGGTCTATTCCTATTTTATTGGTCGAATCTGATTTTCAACCACTTCCTAATATATCCGAGCATTCTGCATGGCGTATCGTAGGAGGTCATTAACTTTGAAAAAAAATATTAACTATTCCTTGTATTCATGGCAAAACCTTTACAACATCATAAAGAACAGAAAAGTAATATTGAACAAATAAAAAATAGTTAAAATAGAGGTTTTTTTGTTTGTTTGTTTCTTTATTTAGAAAACTATATACTGTCTCTTCCTTTTTTTTTCCTATTGGTTTTATGTGTGCTGGTCTTATTTCCCAATTAGATGGTCAATCCTTGATGCATGGCACCATATTATACAGTTTATTTTTGAATGGTAGCAATGTAATTGCACAATATATGCTCAATAAAATATTCATTTATTAATACTCTGGCTCTCTTTAGAATTTATTACTAAACTATACTGTACTACTAAGAGAAAGATACTATATGTTTTTCCTCTAATCCTTTGGAAGTGCATCAAAGGCTTTTCTTCAATGATTGCTCCATCTCCTTTACAAGCTAGCAAAGATAGCAAAATTTGTTATCTCTAGTTTTCATTAGTAGTAGTTATTTAGTTATTATTTAGGCATTATTACAGATAGGAAACTTTATTATCTCTGGTTTAGAGTCAAAGAGATTGAGAAAAGAGGTTGGGCAAGGGCTTCAAATCCCATTTTGCTTAGCTATAGCCTTAGGAAGAGTATTTATATCCACTGGCTTTCAACGGTGGATCATTAAAGAAAAGGAAGGATGAAAAAGACAAAAAGAAAAGCAGGAGGAATTCCTACTAGGAATATCTCTGCTTTGAGATAAAGCCGTCTAGGGTTTCTCTGGGAAAAATACTAATGCTTTAGGGCAAAAGGGCCTGAGACAGCAGTTTCTCTGATCCTGTCATCAGCCAAAGCCTGGCTACGCTGAGGACAATGGAGAACAGGCCAGTCCCCCTTACGTGCTAGTATTTACTAGCTATAAATAAGGCTTGTTGGTTTCAGCTTCTCCAAATCTGAAACAGTCTGGTTCTCATAGTGAAGAGCACTTCCGCTGTCAACACCAAGAGAGGGCTGACTAAAGTCAACTCTGAGGGTCCCTGAAGAGGCTGGTTAGGAAATGGTTCAACACATCCCCACGTGATAGCGGCAGCATCCTTCCAACAGGACTGCTAAATTTGAATTTTTTATTTTAAAAGCCTCTTCAAATGTGAATTTTTAAGGTTCCATAACATGCTATATCTGAACACATACACTGTAAGTACAGTCTATTATACACAGATAGTACATGATACATGAAAAACAAAATGGAGGAAAATGAGGGGGAAAAAATCCAAATAAAGGCTGAAAAGGGTAAAAAAATTTGAAGGCAGTATCCTGGAAAAAAAAAAAAAAGACAAAACAAAACAAAAAACCCCTCTCTTTCCTATAGATTGTTTCACTAGGAGTTTATTTCCTTCCTACTCAGTATGTATATGAAGACCAAAGCCAGTAATGCCGCCAACAATGGGCTCTCCTTTGTGCTAAGATACAGATGGAATTTGCACGGGACAAAGCCACCAATAATTAGAGACGCCTACAGAACAATCCCCACAAAGAAATCCTCTAGTTTTGGGGAGAGAAGAATTCCCCAACACAATTTGCAATTACAATATGCAAAGGAATTTGCCAAAAATGTGCTGATTATATAGAAATTCAGAGGCTTCATGGGAGTGAGAGGAGAAAAGCAAGAAACCAGAAGATAAGGAATAAAAAATAACAACATAAGTTTGAAAGAATAAACCATCTGCATAGAAAAAGCCCATGTAGAGAAACCAGAAACTTGAGCAATAAAAAACCCGTGATTTATGCTTGAACTGCTGTGATGGCGGCATTACCAGCAAAAGCATAAACAAAGATGAATACATAAAGCCGTACTAGGCCGTCTCACTCTGTGCCTCACTTCGCACCAATGTAACAAAGACATACCCCAATTCATTGATGGCTTGTGGCACAAAACACTTTTAAATTGGTTGTTTGTAGACTGTACGCATTTCCTGCCTCCCGTCTCTCCAGACGGCCTTCTATTCACCCATAGAAACATGCACTAACTGCTTGTATGATGGGTGCTAGATTTTCCTACACCTAAATATTATAATGACAATTGGTTCCAGATGGTCCCACAGAAGGCTGTGTAATTTGTAATATTTATAAACCAGCAGTCTGAGTCTCGGGCCCTGGGAACTGAGGACTACATGATACAGGGGAATGGGTTAGCATTCCTCTTTTCTGTCCAGGGCTGGGCCCGAGTCAGCTTTTGAAAAGCAAGTTGGAGGGCCCTTTCCGCTGTCCTGTCCCTCTCTGCCAATCCGATATTCTTCTCTACTCCCTATCCCATCCTCAGGGACCCCATGCTACAAACCCCCCCACCAGCAGATGTCTGCCTCCACACAGTACTTCATCTCTGAAATTACTTATCTTTCCTTTCTCCTCTCAGTAAACACTTTGATTCTCTGAAAGTAGTTGATCTCAACTAGAAGCTAGCATAAAAGCATCGTGTGGAAATGATCATGATAAGGTGTGAATGACCGCCTTCTGACAAATTAAATATATTGATATAATAGGACATACATATGAAAGATATGGGTATGCATAAGCATTTTCATTATATGTAATCTTCTTTCCTTTTCTTTAAATGAAAAAGCTTATTAAATCAAAAATGAATTGGGGGAGTGCCCGGGTGGCTCAATGGGTTAAGTGGCCAACTCTTGGTTTCGGCTCAGATCATGGTGTCGGGGTCCTGGGACTGAGCCCTGTGTTGTGCTCTGTGCTCAGCGGGGAGTCTATTCAAGGATTCTCCCCCTCCTTCTCCCCCCGCTCATGCTCACTCTCTCTAAAATAAATAAATCTTTAAAAAATCAAATGAATTGGGGAAATATAAACAAAATGAAAATGAAAAATTTAAGACTGAAGGAATTTCTCTGGAAACTTCTCCAGAAAGAATGACCAACTAGGAGGTTCTGCTCAGGAAGTCGGCTGTGGGAATCCGCTTAAGTTAGTCGTGCTTTTCATCTCTTCCTCTACTTCTGCATCCCAGGATTCTGTCAGTGTGCTAATTGTTTTTAAAACAATAACTATCAAACTAGGGGCAAGGCCTCTGATTACAGCAGAATGGAAGCAGAAGCAGCCAAATCAGTAAATGCCTTACCTATAAAAAAAGCCAAATATATTAAAAAGATACACTGGGGTTTTATTGCAGTCTCCTCTGACCAGTGGTTTTGCTGACAAAAGGATCTGTCATAGAACTCTTTCAATCACAAAGCTCCCTATTACTTATAAAGTATGATTAGGTTTCAAAAAAAGGTCAGCAAATACAAAGGAGAAAAATCTTTTTTAGATGAAAGATATTAATGTATACATACACATATACATGTATTGCTCAGGTTATTAGTTTGTTCCCAAAAGCAAAATATGTATTGGTGCCTCAAAATGTAGTATGTAGGGAAGTCATGAATAATTAAATTCTTGGGAAAACTTTTTATGTGTCAAGAAGAAAAGTCTGGAAATCTTAAGACTGGGTGTGACACTAGCTGGCTTACCAATGCAAATAGAAGGGATTTGTAAATGGTTAGTGTACCTGTCAACCACCTGTGTTTCTATCCTGTTCCCTCTCTCCTTTACCTTGCCTTTAGAGGTGTTCAGTTGTTTATTTTTCTGGTCATTTCCAGGAAAAGGCACATGAGACTTGTTATGTCCAGAGGGAGGTGGGGGATGGAGTAGAGAGCAGTTACATTAAATGCTTGGCTCAGAATGCCAAAGTTTATTCTGGAAACTTAAGGGAAAAAAAAAAAATTAAGGAGGATTAATGTCCAGATTCCCCAAATATATTCTAGTTGATCTGACCTATAGGTTTCGTAGTTCATGTGTTCTAATTATTCATTCAACCCTGACCTGTTCTCAGTGCAAACCCAGGTAGCAGCTCAGCTGCTTGAAGAGAAGGAAAAGCCCTCTGCGTGGCTGTCAGTCTCCTGAGGGGAATGAGTCAAGCTATGTGCTGCTGCCTCACCTTGCCAGAAGCCTCCCAGACTTTTCACTTCCTCTTTCCATTTCAAAGTTGCAGAAACTATTTTTCAGTGGAAATGCTGCTAGCAATTGGATTTCCTAATGATTTCTATACAAAGAACCAGGGAGACAGCTGGACCAGTAGAAGCCAGACCCCTCCAGCCCTCGCCCCTACCTGCTGTGTCTGTTGTCTCTGGATCGCTCTCACTTTGGGCACGGGGCTCTCTCTAGAGGAGGAGGACTGCTGCCGGGACCGGCTCCCGTTCTGCAGAGGTTCGGCCACTAGCGCCGCAGACGCCACCGACATGCTCCCCGTGCTCCGTAAGGAAGCACTGTGCGGCAGGGACGGCAGGGCTTTGGCTCGGGCACCTAACCCAGCCTGGTCCATCTTCCGGATGGGGGCCTGCCCGGTACTACTCTGCCGTGGCAGAGCAAGAGGTATGTGTCTGTCCGGCACAGTGTGCCGCCTCGAGAAATCCTCGCTCTGGGTGCTGCGTTTGGTGAAGTCTTCCATGCTGCTATTGCTGGGCCCGCTGAGTTTGAAATCTTCGCTGTTACTTTGGCTTCTGGAACTGGCAGTGCTTAGATTCTCCAAACTGGAATCCACAGAGGCCTTTGGCATTGCTGGAATTGGGTTATTGAGGTGATAGACAGGGTTCTGGAATGACAAGGGCTGGAGGCTGCCTGGCTGGTTCAAGGCTGGGTGCAGGGGCCTTCTCACTTGGGGTGCACTCTGGGGGGTGCTCTGGGTTTCCCGCAGTTGTTTGATGCTGGCCACCTGGGTGATGGAAAGCTGGCTTCCAGTTAAGCGCATAGGCACATCAAGCATGACAGACGCATGCTCCACTTGAGCAGCGTGAGGGTCCTGAAGGTCCATGAGGGAGATGCTCCGACCGTTAGGAAGGCTACTTTCCTTTTCATCCTTTTCAGAGTAAGTCATGCTCTGGGAGGAGGCTTGCTGAACCAGCAATAATGTTTTCCCTCTGAAATAGCTATCTGTGTTGTCCTGGCTTGGAGATTTTAGCTTATGCAAATCACTGTGGAAAAAGAGGACCCTTAATTACTCTGGAGGCAAATTCAAAATAGTTAAGATTTCTCAATCCAAGGCATATGAACATTTCTGAAGGCTCCAGGCCCAATGTGGATACTTATGTTGGTTTCTAAACTCAGATTTCATCATTACAATTCTTAAAAATCCACATTTTTAGTTTTTCTCCAAAGGTGGGGAATAACACTGTGTATACCACTCCACCACTGTCTTTGATTTTTATTAGAATTCCAGTCATTTCCTAGTTAGGTTTTAAACCCTCCCGAGGTATTCCAATTCATAGTTAATTGGTTCTGTCTAAACCTTCAAGAGGAGGGAGCAGCGCTGTGTGTACAACCAAAGGGTGCCTGCTAAAGGCCCAAGTCTTGCCAATCCAGAAAAGAGGGTCAGTCTAAGCATCAACATTGCATCTACCTATCCAGCTGACACAGTTAAAATGACATTAACTGAGGTTCTCTAGATTTTTGAGTGCTACAATATATGAAAATATAAATTTAATCTTCTCCCATTAAGGTGGACTTAGGGTGCTCGCTTCGGCAGCACATATACTAAAAAAAGGTGGACTTAGGTTTTTTTTATGTTTGTTGAATATAACTCTACAATGTCATTCTAGAAAATAAGTATCCTAGATCTTGTGTATTATTATGATAAACAACTGGATTATCTCAGGCCAGATGATTCTTTCCAACTGATGACTTTCAGGTTGTAAATTCAACAAATAAGTTAAATAGATATCTGCCAAATCTCTAAGCATTATCTCTCTCTGAGACAACAGTTTTAATTCTCTTTCATACCTGTCAGTGGGGTCTTCAAATATTTTCTGCAGCCCAGAGGAGAGGCTTCCACTGACATTTGGACTGGAGTTATGCTCAGTGAAGCGTCTCAGTTGCTGTTGTATTGGTGTAGGATTAGTCAGAGACTTGGTAATATCAGCAAGAACTCGAGGCAGAGGTCCCAATTTTGCCACGGTCGCCTGTAGGAAGGAATTTTCACCCTAATTGGATAATAAGCATTGCGACATCCACCAAGGATTGTTTTTGGGACAACGATGCCCATTGATGGAGGGGTGTAGGTTGGAGGGAAGGGTAGGTGTTTGCATATGGGAGTGGCAGGTTCATAATGCATTGTTATGGAGCAGCAGAACCATGGCGTCGAGATGAATGGAGGAGGCGAAACAAGGTGCAGCAGACATCGAGGAAAGAAAGGAAATAGAAATTAGGATTATGCAAATAAAAATTAAAAGACATGCTCAAAACAACCAAACTATTGCCATTCCAACTAAAATAGGCATGCAAAGCAAACTAAATCTTTGGGAGGCTAGTAGATCAAGGTGGGGGGGGTGGGTAGGGGAAGAACCAAACACCTTCTAACCAAAGGACTTCAAGACCAGAGGATTGGCTAGTGTGATGGAACTTCCAAAGAAAAGGCATCGTGTGAGAAAAGAAATGCATGCCAACATACAAGAAGGTGTTGCATTCAGGGGTCTGGAGCACTGCAGGGCACACAGTTGATATTGCCATCCACTATCCCATTTACTTTTGGGAACTCTGACCTATTGTCAAGACAATCTTTTTTTAAGCAGCAATATCAGGTAAACTCTCTCTATGGGATGTGTCTAAGATTCACCCTGATTCCCAGGACCAAACACCGATGAAAAAGGAGAAGGCATGTTTACTTAGCAAAGCCTGTTAAAAAGGCCTTGACCCTAAATCAACCAGGTCTATTCCATAAAATTACTGTATCCGCATCCCACTGATGTGGTTACTCGACAAAGAGTCACTTTTTAGTATTGGCTTTATCCATCTCAATCATTTTCTTCTTTGGGGAATTCTTATCCTCATGGAGTCTTATGCGACTCCTCAACTCTAGGACAGCTTTACGCGGCTGCTTCTGGGTCTCCTGTGTCTTCTCCACAACTGAGACTCTTCATCTCTGCTCAGATGGGTAGAGTGGCTGGTCAAATGCCACCCAAAGAATAGCCTTTACTTGCTCAACTTTCCTGAGCCATGATTCATTTTCAAGGAATTTATCCTCAGTACAGCTGCAACTCAAAGTCTAGCTAGCAATTCTACAAGTGAAGAAGGGGTCCTCAAGAATACAAAACAGTTTATTATTTTACAAATGGTAGGACACCCTACCATTTACATTGCCTCAGGAAAGTGGTCTTTACTAATAAGTCTTACTCCCCCCATTTTATTGGTACAACATTGTTAAGGATAATAGGAAAATGGAGGAAAACAAATACATTCTTATCACAAAAAAAAAAACCTTTGTCTTTTGAAGTTATTCTAACATTCCACCACACCTATTTATGAAGTACCTGTAGCAAACAAAAACATCAATAAATAATTATTGTGATAAACCTAGCTAAAGTCTAAGACTACTTTCCATTACAAATTCTGTTTCTCTTTGAAAAATTCCAGAAGGAAGAAAATGATTGGCATGGTATATATTTAGTTATAAATATGTAATTCTTAGCTTATACTCAGAAAATAAATGATTAAAAGCATTTTGTTTTTTAAATTCATATCTGTAGAGAAAGAAAACATCAGAATTTTCAGATCCCATGTAACTCAGTAGTACTAATAGTTATATTGAACCCTCTGACTTGCATTATAAAAGAGTCTCGTGAGTAAAACTAATTAAACACAATAATCTCGGCATTTTTCTAAGTCCACAGTTTTGTTAGAATTATTATAAGAGGTTTCATCACCTCATCCTGCTATACATGAATAAATCTGCACTTAGCAATGTTTGATGTTAGTTTCTAGGGAAGTTTTTAGACATGTTATATATAATGTTCCATACATATATTTATTTATTTATTTATAGAAATATATACTCCATTAATTCAGATAATTAGTTAAAAATATACGTTAATAATTTCACGGCCTTCTAGAATTTTTGGTTTGCAGGGCACATATTTTACTCGGAATTGATAACTATTTACTCCCAGACTTCTAGCACAAAAGGTTGCTTTCAACTAGCAGAAAGCATGAATGCTGTCACTCTGTAGATACTCTCCAGAATTCAGGTATATTCAGGTTCTCTAACTCCCATCTCCCATTATGCTTCCAGCCTACTTTACCTTATCAAGTTGGGAAACTACTTCCCACAGTAAGGAATGCAAAACTGAAAGCTCTCGGCCCAGATCAATGTAACCATCAAAGCCTGGGGTGTTTGAGATGGTGTCTGGATTAGAGATCTCCAAAAGAAAGCGCTTCATTCCACCCCATTCATGCTCTAAAAAATCATTCATGAATGCCATGTATTCTTCTTTGTTACCAAATCTGAAATAGAGGAAGAGAAAATGGGAAAGGACATATTCAGGAAAAGAGATGTTTGAGTTGATTTTACACTGAGCTTTAAATTTTTTATTTTTTTAAATTTAATTTTTTAAATTTAAATTCCATTAGCCAACATAGAGTACACATCATTCGTTTTAGATATAGTGTTCAATGATTCATCAGTTGCATGTAACACCCAGTGCTCATCTCATCATGTGCCCAATTTTTTGTTTTTATGTTGGGGAGGTAAGTGACTAATTTATAATCTGTAAGTGATAAATGCTAAAACATACTTTCTTAATACTGATGTAAAACTCAAACACTTTGCATAGCTTTCTATTCTCTGTCAGCTAAAGCTAAACCTCTTTTCTTCTGGTATTTAAAGCTCTCTGTAAATAACCTTCATTTGCCTACCAAATGCTCATCAGTATAAACCTTCAATATTGCTAGCTTCTTCAGAGTCCCCCAAATATATGGTGCTTCTCCAAGCCTTTGCTCATGGTATTTATTTTCGTTATAGAGGAACTTCTCTTCTTTGTCTCTCTAAATTCTAGGTATCTTCAGGGCCTTGCTTAAGCCCAGAAAACTTCTTCCAAAATAAAACAGAAATAATTTTTACCAGAATTAACTCAAATAGGGTAAATATGTCTACTTCTGTGTTGGCTCTTAAATAGGATACACAAAGTTAAAATAGTGCACTTCTAAAAGCCACTATTTATACTAGAAAACAATCTGTCTCACCAAAGTTCTAATTTTTTCCTTCAACACACTGCTAATAGAGAATCTTGTCTTTTTAGAAACAATGAAAAGTGGCAAGAAAAAGGTGTGAGTGGACACACTCTGCCACCCAAACATATCTGCTGTTTACAATTCAAGTGCATTTCCTCCCCAGTGGTTTCCTAACTCCCTTTCAAAAAATTTTAAATCTATCGAAAAGTTGAAAGACTATATAACAAACAACCATATGCATTCATCTACATTAACCAACTGTTAACATTTTGCCAAGTTTGCTTTCACTTTCTCTCTCTGCACACACTTTTTTTTGGCTGAACCATTTTAAACTAAGTTGCAGACATAAACTCTAAATACATTAGCACCCATTTCTCCAGAATAAGGAATATCTCTTACATAAACTAATGCCATTATCACACTAAAACTTTTTAAAAACATTATCCATAAATCATCTATATATAGTCCACATTTAATTGTCCCCAAATGACTTTTATAGATTTTTTTTTTCCAATTCAGATCCAATTAAGATTCAAGCATTGCAGTGTTTTAAAATCTAGAACAGTCCCTCTCCATCTTTTCAATTTTTCATGACATTGACTTTTTCTGAAGGGGCCAAGTCAATTGTCTTAGATAATGTAAACATTGAGTTTGTCAGATGGTTTTTATACTTAGGTTTTTGTATTAACATATTTTCTAGTATCCATTTTCTTTTTTGCTTAAGTTTTTAATGGCACTTTTCATTGAGTATAATTATATCTTCATCATATTCCATATTACTGGATATTTTTTATGAACACTGTGGTGGCTGCAAATATTCTACTGAATGCATGTACCATGGGTTATTTAACCACTCCTATAAAGTGAATATTTAAGCGGTTTCCTTCTTTTTTCCTTATTTTTAATACCACCGTGATGAAAATCTTGTAATATGAGTGATGAGGCTTCCCCACCCCCATCCAAATTTTAGGTATCACGTATTTTTTAAAACAATGTTTTTAAAAAGTGCCTAAGGTAGTGACACCTACTTGGCAAAGTTAGCCAGGTTCTGAATGACCTTGGCAATCAGAGTCAGGGTGCGAGATGTGCGGTCATCAGGATACTCCTGCATAAGGTTGAAGAGACTGGGAGACATGATGGCGGGGCACAGGAAACGGAGGAACAATGAGGCACTGATGAGCCGCTCACTGATGTCCTGCTTGCCGCGGTTCAGGCACTGCTGCTTCCAAGATGCAAACACTTCTTTCAACTCACGAGGGAAAACACTGGGGAAAGAAAAAAGATCAAACCTCTAAATATAAAAGGACCACAACCCAAGAAAACACAAGTGATCGCACTCTGGCCCAACACGCCTCTGCTCTAGAGACAGGCTAAGAGGAGAGCCTAGTAGAGAGAATTCTGTCTGATTCATGGCTTAGAGTTGGTGGAAAATTGACAAAAGTCCAGATGGAGACTGGAAACCCAAAGCTACAAAACTCAGGGATTAGTGTAAATTTAGTTTTGCAAAGTGGGAAAATGGCATGAGGCTCCTGACTAAACCATCTGGTTTAATAGAGCTTACCATAATCTCTCTAAAGAGTGTTCATCAAAACTCTTCCAAAAATCTCACTAATCGCTGGGGTTGGAGCAATGCAAAAATCATTAACACAACCGTTTAACACTAGCAAGTATTTTAGAAAGCCATTAAAATACTTTTGGTATTAGAGGATGTGGTGCTAAGACTCTGGGGAAATATTATATTTATGTAGAGAGTCAGTTCACAGGTACTGCTGCTTACACTGGAGATTTGGATCTTCGAGGGCACTCTATCAGGGAAACCTTCCATTTTCCCCCTCAGCCCTTCCTTTGGTTGGGAAATGGCACCGTTAACACTGTGATGACTTTTGCATGGAAAAATGTCAATTCCATACGCAGGGGCGGAAGCACTGACACCTGCTCACCAGTAGGAGTTGATGATCTTGCAGAAAGCCAGCTCACAGCACATCTTCAGGTTGCTCTGATGGTCTATCAGTTCACTAGAGGAACACTTGCTGGGGTCCACTTCGCAGTTCTCATCTGACTCATACAAAGCTTTGATGAACTCCCCTGTTTGAAGAGAGAAGATGACAGACAGTACAACTATGAGTAGTGTCCTCCTGAACAGAATAAAAGGATTTCGGATTTCTGTCCTTAACGTAGAATGGGAATTTCTTTCTGAGACTTGACGTGGAGGGCTCAAAGGATTGTTACTGCTTTAGAACCCAAGGGTTACTACCTCCCATATATCATGTTTATTTTCCTCATCCTGGAAGTGGAAAAACTGCAATCACTAACATCACCATAATGGTATTTATAAAAATAATAATGATACTAGTTTAATCAATGATATAATTTTAAATCTATTATCTAAAATCACAAATATATTTTATTAGCAGGAACTCATTATTTGTTATAAGGCCCTTTTACCAGGGTGAATAATGTTATTATTTTAGAAGACAAAAGAACCCAAGCTTGACTGAATAGCCCACCTAAGGTTTTTAGTGCTAAAGCTGGTGCCAAACATAGATTCAAGTAAGGGTCTCTAGACTTAATCTCCTGTGAAGGGGACAGTCATTCAACATAGCACAAAACTGGAGCAGAACATTTCTTTATATAATGTTCACCCAAATAAATTTAGTTTAGAAGCACTGTTCATATATTCCATCCTCTACAGAGATATGTCCATATTCCCTAAAAGAACAAATCCTTACCTTCCCTGTTTTTCCTCCACTATACATTATACCTTGTGTATGTTCTAGTGTTCCATGTCTCACACTGGTGATTGTTTGTTTACATGTTTGTCCCATGTTCACCTCTCTGGGATGAATACCCTCGGAGGTCAGAGGCCTGCTTCGATTCATGGTTGAATTTCCAGCCTATCAAACAGCTCCCAAAGCACTGCAGATGCTCAATATTTATCAGAGATGGTAGTATGTATTCTTGGGTTTTTATAGGTCTCTACGATCCTTTCAAATCTGCTTATATCTCTCAAGGTTTAGCCTAGTTCTAATAAATTTCACGAAGTGAACAAAAATTTCTGCAAAATTAGGTAGCAGCAGCAACACGCAGGGCATTTTCTATTAAAAGGGTTAGTAGTGAGGTAAGTGAAAGATTTTACAAAAAAGCTATAATAGAGGCCAGGAAGTGATTATTTGGAGGAAAAGTGCTTGGAGAACAGGAATTTAGTGCACAGAAAAAGTAAAGGTTTTGGAGCCAGACAGATCTAGGATCTAGCAGAGAGGACCTGTACTTTCTTTCTTTCTTTTTTTAAAATATTTTTATCTACTTATTTGACAGAGACACAGCGAGAGAGGGAATACAAGCAGGGGGAGTGGGAGAGGGAGAAGCAGGCTTCCCACAGAGCAGAGAGCCCAATGTGGGGCTCAATCCCAGGACCCTGGGTATCATGACCTGAGTGGAAGGCAGATGCATAACCGACTGAGCCACCCAGGTGCCCAAACTGGCAACTTTTAACTAAATTTTCTCTCAGAATTCTTCAGGCAGCCTGGAAACGGCATTTATTTTTTTGCCCAAAGTGTATGAAATATAATTAAACTTTAATTATTCTGAGTGCTCAGCTGTCCTTATTAATTTTTTGGTTTACTGAGACTTCACTGTGAAGGCTCTTTATATAATAATTATTATAAAACCTTCCTCAATTGTAGTATTAGAGGCTCCTGCCACAGTAATTACAGTTTCATATGAAAATAATTGAATTCTTCTCAGGTAACTGAAAATTGTGCAGTTCTTCAGGGTTACTATTTGAAAAATCACATTACTATCTCAAACCATATCAAATAAGTCTGAATTTACACTGGCTCCAAGACACACTCTGTAAGTTGTTTTCAAAAGAGAGTTTTTGTCACAAAAGTAAAATATAGGAGAAAAAACAGCCACTGAGCATCTAGATCTTAAGGCTAACTAGAAATGTGGGAAGTTAAGCGGGAAGAAGACAGTAAAATCTCCATCCTGAAGCATCTTACCAATTAATTTTGTTTATGCTCTTGTAGCCATTTTCACTACCTTGGTCCTTGCTCTTGGGTTATGAATCTGATCATAGAGATCTGTGTGAGGTTATCTGAGTTTCTTCTCATGCTCACTGAATTTTCATGTCTCATATAGCCCATCAGCTATTTAATTATTCTCTGTTCTATCAAAGCACTTGCATCTACTTTTCACTTTGGAAATTATTTATTTGGAAATCCTGTTTATTAGTACACTGAATGGCAGAATATAGATTTTGATTTTTAAGAAGTAGGTAGTCAACACATATTTATCCCTAGGTCCACAGAATGGAGACTATGGTTTGAGATGCTTCATCATTGCCTTTTATAAGGCAATACAAATCATTAAAGCAAGCCATGAGATATACTTTAGGATATGACTGTAATAAGCCCTTTTGGTGAGACTATGAACCTCTCTGTACCTTTCCCAATATCAATGAAAATCCATTTTCACTATTCTTACTAATTCCCATTAGATCTTAAACTAAAGCACATGACTTAGAGAAAAGACTATGAAGCTAGGAAGCAAGAAGAGAAGAAATTTAATTCTACAGAGTAGGAATTAATCGCTACTACACTGAGCCCACTTCATGTAAACACAGTGGGCCTATTTCTTGAACAGTCATTCATATTTTACCCCGTACAACCTGGTCCCAGTCCTCCTGATAGCAGTCCCAGCCACCACTAGTGATCTTTATTTTTTTTAAAGATTTTATTTATTTATTTGACAGAGAGATAGACAGAGCCAGAGAGTACAAGCGGAGGGAATGACAGAGGGAGAGGGAGAAGCAGGCTCTGCACTGAGCAGGGAGCCCGATGTGGGACTTGATCCCAGGACTCTGGGATCATGACCTGAGCCGAAGGCAGATGCTTAACCATCTGAGCCACCCAGGTGCCCCACTAGTCATCTTTAAGTTGCCAAATGTGATAGCCATTTTTTTTTTAACCTCTGCTTTCCTCAATCTCTGACTCTATTGATGCTTTCTTCTCTTTTGGTGTCTAAGAGTCAGTATTTTCTTGCTTTGCCTGCATGTGTGCACACGTCCTTTCTCTTTGTGATCACTTCCCTGATTCCTCTTCTTCCTTCCATCTATATCATAAACCTAGGTGCACTGGAAGATCTGTAGCTTCATTTATCCCTCCACATGGGTAACTTAGTCCTAAATTTCCAAGAGACATCTAGACAGATGTCTTGGGATTTCTCACCTAGAACCCCTGGGATTTCCTACTAGAACTTCAAACTGAATACCCATGAAGTGGAAATATCACTTTCCATCTCTCAAGTCTACTGCTTCTGTGTTCTTTATTTCTGTCGAGAATCTCATTATCCTTCTAGTAACTCAAGGCCCAACATTCATTGTAATAGCTGGTCTCCAACTCCTACCCCGGCCCATTCTCACAAATTGACAAGTTGCCATGTCCCCTCAGCTCAACTTCTTTAATATTTCTCAGATCCCCCTTTCCTCTTATTCTTGGTGATCACATCATTCAGAGGTTCCTGATTTCCTGCCTTCCTTCTTACAATGACTTCTTAACTGGTATCTCTTTTCAGTCGCTTTCTTCACCAACACATTTTAATCATTTTGTTAAACTAATTCTCTTGAAAATACCCTGCCTAAAACTTACAGTGGCTCACCAGTGATTACTGTAAAATCTAAACTCCTCAGCCCAGCACTCAAGGCTCTCAACAAATTGGTTCTAATTGTTTTCTAATCTTTTTTGTTCTTGTTGACTTATTTCATTTTTCAGCTAATTAATTTTATTTCATACATGCCTGGTTCTCTCATACCTTTATGCCTTTTTGTCTGTGTGGTTCTTTCCCCTCTGCCAATTCCTGCTATTTCCCTTGTCCAATATCTGTTTTTATATAACCTTTCTACTCTTCAAGCTACACACACACTATTTATGTATCTTACATGGGAAATTTCATAATTCCATCAGCTAGAATTAATTTCTTTAATTCTCTGGAAAAGCACAGGATCTCCGTCTCTCTCTTTTTGGTTATAGGGATATCCTTATCTTTCTCATCTCCCTATCTTATAAACTCCTTGAGGGCAAAAATCTCTCCATTCATTCAACATAACTTACTGTCTACTCTTGACCGTCACATGTGACTACTGAGCACTTGAAATGTGCTAGCGCAAATTGGAATGTGTAACAAATGCAAAATACACACCAAATTTTAAAGAGTTAGTATGAAAAAAAGTATTATGCCTCACTAATAATTTTTATATTGATAACCTGCTAAATAACATTTGGATATACTGGGTTAACTATAATGTTATTAAAACTAAGTTTACCTATTTCTCTTTACCCTTTTCATTCTGTGACGACTAGGAAATTTAAATCACTCACATTATGTTTCCATACGATGGTGCTGCTCCACATTCTGTGGGAAGTACTAGGGATATGAAGATAAAAGAAATGACTATGTTCTTCAAGAAACTCGTGTCTCCTTTATCATGATGTATGTCACCCAGCACAGTGCCTTACTCTAGTGGTTTTAATGCCTGAATTTCATGACCAGATCTGAAATTCCAGGTAAGTGGTCTAGTCAGCAAGAACTACTGATTGGTAGGGGCGCCTGGGTGGCTCAGTCACTTAAGCATCTGCCTTCAGCTCAGGTCATGATCCCAGGGTCCTGGGATCGAGCCCCGCATCAGGCTCCCTGCTCTGTGGGAAGCCTGCTTCTCCTTCTCCCACTCCCCCTGCTTGTGGTCCCCCTCTCGCTGTGTCTCTGTCAAATAAATAAATAAAATCTTAAAAAAAAAGAAAAAAAGAACTACTGATTGGGCAAAATGTAGTAATTATTAAAAATTCTAGAGATCTTGAAGGCAGAAATTGGGAGTTGTGGGAACTGGCAAGAGTTTTTTTACCTTTTGATGCATGATAACAAATGTTAACATTTTCAAGATTTCAGTAATATATTTATATCATAACATAAATAATCAACACTTTGGGGGAAACAGGTACCCTCAGATCTAGTAGTGACATCCACTCATATTGTGTATCTTAGTGTCAAGAACTTGAGGGTCCTGGGGGTAGCTGCATATGCTGATGAGCTTTCTCTTTCCGTACATATTGGAATAAATCAACGTGTAATAAAGCAGTACTACTTGTGAGTACTAGAGAGACTTACAGCTGAAAGTCAAACTTTAACACTCTCGTCAGCTAGAACTAAGTAACATGCTGAATTTGAGCTCAATTTGTTTGTCCTACGAGGGTGAAATAACAAAATCAAAAGGCAAAAAAAAAATGCGTTTCTTCTCCATACCCAATGCGTCATGAAGATACTGTTGTCCCACCAACTTAAGGTATTCCTCAATGGATTTGGTGGCAATGGTGTTCTCTCTGAAGATCAAGACGTCATGCTCTCCACAGCGATCCACCTCAGACATCACCAAGTCGGTGAGAAAATCCTGGTAGAAAAATGTTCAATGAGGCACAAAGCAAATGAATAAGTAA
The DNA here is from genome assembly GCF_054177405.1 of Leptonychotes weddellii. Taxonomy (NCBI): domain Eukaryota; kingdom Metazoa; phylum Chordata; class Mammalia; order Carnivora; family Phocidae; genus Leptonychotes; species Leptonychotes weddellii. The sequence continues at coordinate 94,849,407 of NC_138374.1, read as the reverse complement.
TACACATTGCAAGAAACTGAGGAAATATCGGACATCCTGGGAATGCTGCTTTAAAACTAAAGCTGCCTGATTCATTTGAAAGAAAAAAGTCAATCAGGATAAAAGCTTAATCACCCCAACCCGAAGTTTAAAATTCCTCCAAAGGTTTTCCATTGCACTTTTGATAAAGACCATACTTCTGCATGCGGCCCACGAGTCCCTGTATTTTCTGGTTTCTGTCCACCTTCCCAGCCTCCTCGTATACCATTCTCTCTGCATTCCATTCCAGCTGCAAGGGGCTTCTCTTTAGGCCCTCGAATAACACCAAGCCCTTTCTAACACATGATGCCGTCTATTTACCACAAAGCTTCTGCAAATGCTGTTCTGCTTCACTCCTACCCTCGCTCCTGCCCTCACTGTCATGGAGTTAATTCCTCAAATCCTTTGGATCCTCATTTGTACCTCATTTCTTCAGTGAAGCCTTCTCTGAACCAGCATCAGTCAGGTCTCCTATTCCCCACTCTCATAGTGCCATATATTTTTCCCCCTCTGCATTTCTCACTGTAATCACACATTTATTTCTGTAAGTACTTAATTATTATCTGTTTTCCCCCAGAAGACTGTAAACCCCATGAGGCCAAAGACAGTGTCTATTTTTAGTCATTTCCAGATCTTCAGCATTTAACAGTTTCTGGTACATATTAGATGTTCAATATATAATAGTTATAAATTGGTCCATGGTGTTAACGTGGAATTTCTTAAACTTAACACTTGAACTCATTTTCTAGGCTAATTATCTGTCTATCTGTCTGTCTATCTATCCATCTATGTATCTCCATCCATCCATCCATCCATCAATCCACCCATCTATCCAGAAAAAAGGCGTAAGGAGAAATAAAGCCCTTAAGGAATAGATGGTTCATTTCTCAATAGTCTTAAAGATTAACTTGATGTAAAATTCAATGTTTATTATTCTTTAGTTTAAACGCAGTAACATCATATGTGGAATGTTATATATTCATTGGATATTTCAAAGTCTCCAAAACCAAAAACAAAGAAAATATGTTGATTTACTTTTACTTGAAAATTAAGCATTTTGAACATTAAGGGGATTTACTCTGTGGCAGTTCAACAAAGTAAGAGTTACAAATGTAGGAATCACTATTACAATTCATGTGCTAAGGAACAGGAGGAAACTTATGGGGGTGATGGTAACATTCTGTATCTTGACTGTTGTGGTTTCCATGGGTGCATAATATGTCAAAACTCATTGCACTTTCCACTTAAAATGGGTGTATTGTACATAAACTGTACCTCAATAAAGTTGTTTAAAAAATATCATATACATATGATATATATTTAGATAAGGGACTGTAGATTGAATATACTGATATATTATTCTGATTTGTATCATGAAATCTTAAAAGCACTTACTTTTATTGTTTGGTTCTAAATAAATTATTCTAACTGTGAACTCTAGATCTAAAATACAATTTTACCGTGATCCATTTGCATACAATATAATGAAGACTCAGCCTAGCGAATATGCCTCACAGAGATGGTAATTATCATAGTTTAGGCTGATCAAAGACTATCAGTTGGTTGGTTTTCTTCATATAATTAGCATATTTCTCTTTTTCCATCTTCCTGAATTTTTACTTCTATCCAGGATGAAATGAGGTTAAGATTAACATGAAACAGCTACTAATCAATATCCCTTGGTATTTTAATTCCATGAAGACTCTTGTTGATGCCTACCGGGCTTCTGGAATACCTCCTTCTGCAACTAGGGAATAGAGTCATCAGTTAATCTTAACTTAAAGTATAGCAAGGAGTATAACCATCATTCAGCACACTCTGGAACTAATCTTGAACACACTGTGGGATTAGCACACCAATGGTACCATTTCTTTTGTCAGACAATAAAGAGCTCTCCCTGGTATCTATGTTTCATGCAAATGGACTTTAAATAAATATCTGCTCGTTTCTCCATGTTACTTCCTTGTTTTATAATCCCCAATCCCTGGATCTACTACTACTACTACTAGACTTCCTTCTTAATTTTTTTTTTTTTTAACCAATAGCAAAGCATACTTCTCCAATCTGGATCTATACATGAAACATAGTATATATGCTTCTTCATAAAAGGTAGGGAAGAGATTTTGGCTAATGCAGCCCTCCTTTTCCACTTACCTTGGCTCTGCCAGTACTCTGAAGAATGTGCACTAAGGCACAGGCCAACTCCTCCTTATTTCTCACACTAATTACTGGTTCAAGGACAGAACACAGCATGGTGTAGTTGCTGGTGACAAATTCTGCAAATTCTTTGTATTGCTCCATAGGCAGAATGGTGATAGTTTGGAAACGTGATTTAATCCGAATAGAAGGTCCTCCTGTCTTTCCTTTGTTGGGTGTAGGGGTACTCACTGGATACCACTTTTCTACAAATTGACGACCAGTCACACTGGCAGTGGGAATGTTGACTAGCCCTACATAATTATTCTTGTCTTTTTTCTTCTTTTTTTCCACATCTTTATAAATGTGAACTGTGATGCTATGAAGAGGTGGAAGGCTGTAGAATTCAAAATGTTCACCCCAGAAAATATTATCTGCTTTGGTCTTGCTGGTTGTACGAGCAAAGAGGGTATCATCAAGGCACAGTTCACAGAAATATTTCTTTTTAGGGGCAAGGTCCTTGGCTTCAATGATCCATAAACGAAGAACATTTTCAGCTCGTCTGCAATTGTCCTATAAAAAAGCAACAAAGTAGAGTTGGAAAGCTGAAGTCCCAGAAAAACAACATTTTCCTTTTAAAGGTGATACTGGCCAGGCACTTTATTAAGGGTAGTCATTAAATAATGAAAGGGATTGCTTTCCCTTTGTTCAGGATAATAGCAAGCTCTAAATAAGAAGATATTAGAATCTTAGCCTCATACACTCAATTTACTTGGGTTAAAAAAAATATCATCCTGTAATGTAAGTTCTAATATAGCCAGTCTAGTAGCAACTGGCCCAGTTTATGCAAATAAAAGAAGAGATAAGTAGTTAAGAAACTAGTGTTCTAGTCCCACTTCTGTCATGCACCAGCTTCCGACCTGGGCACACGATGTAACTTCTGAGTCTTCTTACCCACACCAGTAAAATCACAAAAATATCTGCAATAAGATTATTTTGAGTGTAAAGTGGCATAACACATAAATAAAAATTAAGGTGTGATTGCCGCATTTATTTTCTATCAACTTACTGCTTACAGAGTTAGACGTTTCTTAGACACTCAAAGCCACTGTTACCTTATTTGGCTGAACTGTCCTACGAAGGTTTTCCATCCACTTATCTCTCTCTGAAGCAGAGTTACAGCTGAAGCATTTACTTCCACTTAAGTACGTAACCTTCAACATAAAGATTAGAGATAAGGAAAAGGAAACAGGGTTTGGGGGCTCTATTTTTGTAATTCTATCATTTATGAGTTAGGAATATGCTATGAACCCAAATCATAACACACAAAATGGAAATGATATTTGGTAGTTCTGTGATATCTCTATTCTACATCTGCATCTACTTTTTGTTCTCTCACGTAGGGAGCATCCGCACTCATTTCCGGGTAGGAGAACAAAAACCATTGAGAATTCAGGTCAGGAAACTAAAACTGGCCTTTGGTTCGGAAAGATCAAAAATTAAAAACCTTCCAGGCTTGAAAACAAATACACTCAATCCTGAGTGAATTAACAAAATAATAACTGAAAATGCAAGAGAGCCTCTAAAATAGCTTGTCAAATTTCTTGGGACTGCCTTCGCTGTAATATTACAGAAAGGGTACTCCATGAAAGTGAGAAGAATTAGCAGTACTGAATTAATGTTTTGGAACCCATTTCTCCTCCACTAGGAAACTGGCTTGTTCATTTCCAGTTACTGACCACTATTATCGTTGTCCTTTAAAAATGAACTATGCTCTTTATATACTTAGCACCTTAACACTGGGCCTGGTACACAGCCTGTTGAACTGAGCTCCACAAATAGGGAAAATCCACGTGACTTTTGTAAAAAAGAACACCAATAACTGACCTGTTCGAATACTTCGAGTATGCCCACATATTAACTCAATCTATGGTTACAACCTAGTGAATCAGATCAGATTATGTGTACTGTTCAGTATGGTAGCTACTAGCCACATGTGGCTAGTGAACACCTGAAATGCAGCTAGTCCAAAACGAGATGTGTTGTAAACGTCAAATAGACATCAGCTTTTGAAGACTTAGCTTAAAAAAATAAATAAATAAAAATAAAAAAATCTCATTGATAATTTTATATTAGTTACCTGTTAAAATGATGATATTTGGGTTTAATAAAATTTTTGATTTTCGATTACATATTTGGCTAGCATTATATTTCTGTTGGACAGGGTAGATGCATAAGAACAGGGGTCAAACACCTTTCAACTCCTACACGATCTATCACAGGATTCGTATTAGTCACTTAGTAAGTTCATGTTAATTAATTAAATCTTAACCCTAACAATCATACATACATACATATATGTATGTAATATAATATATATGTATGTATACGTATGTGTGTGTGTATTTATATGTAGTTTTACACTTTAAATTACAAATGGTCAATTGCGTATATTTAGTTTGGGAGGGAGAAATTACCTTATAAAAAGTGATGGTCATAATTTATTGGTGAAGAGCAATTTATTCATTCAAGAAATTAGGTACCTGCAATGTGCCAGGGACCGGGCTGTGTGCAGGGGATTACAAAAATAAATAAGACACAGCCTCAGATCTTGAACTGCCCAGGTTGTAGTTAGAAAAATTATGGTTTTGGGTTAATCTTCTCAAAGAATCATTAAAATTGGGGGCTTAGGTTTTCAGGAGAAAGATAACACAGTGGGTGATATCTTTATCAAAACTAAAAAATTATTGAGCATAATAAAAAAATAAATAAAAGAATAAAAAATGTTAAAAAAGAAAAAAAATGAAAAAATTAAAATACCAACTCAGTTAAGTTATTGTTAGGCTTGTGACCTCTGCCGAGAATATAATAAGAACCCATTTATTTTGAAAGCAGACTAGGCCAAAAGGATTGAGAAGCCATCATCAATAACTTTAATGACCAATATAATTAGATTAATAGATTTCCAACATTTTCCTATAAGTAGGCAATTTTCAGCAACTGAAAGTCACTTAAGACGATCAAATCATCAATACCGTAATAATGAAATCATAAAATTACTGAATAGAAAATGTTTGGTGTTTAACCTCTCTTCCTTCTTTCTATACTTTTTACCTCAAAGCAGAAGTCTTGTCCAAGGACGCTACTATGGAGAGGTTTCACTGATACAGGCTCTCCTCTGCCAAGATCCAGACATTCCACTGCACTGCAAGGGCTCAGCAAGGACTCATGGGAACGTGACTCTTTTAGTTTAGGCAAACCACGAGCCCTAAAAGTAGAAAAAGATATTTTAGACAGTGTAACTACTTGGCCTACAAGAAAATGAAGGACTAATGCACTGGAAGCTAACAACAAATGTATAAATTCCTAAGGGAAAAGTAAATAAGGAGCAAATTAATAGTTAATCCATAATAATAATAATAGTAGCCATAGTCACATGGCACATATAAACCACACATGTATTTGTGTGTGTACACACATATACACACTTTTTTTTTTCAGTACAACACAAAAACATATTATAACTTTACCAGTCTCAAGGGAGTTCAAAAAGCTCCACTACGGACATTGTTTTTATCCTCATTCCTATCTTGAAGATGAAGAAATACATACTATTCAAGGTAGCTTATATATTCTTTTTTCATGCAAAGGTATTACCAAAAGACATGTTTTATTTCTTTCCTTCTTTTTTTCACGTTATAGCTTGAACCTTTTCTCTCCTTCACAAAATAGTAGTGGCTGAACCCTCATTCTGTTTCTTTCTGCTTTGGCAGAATAAACACACTCACACACAGAGTCAAAGCCAAACTTTTCAGCACAAGACCCTGCCTTTCAAAAGATCTGATTTCCATCTCAATGCGGAATTCTTTTCTGGCAAGCATTTGGTCATATCCATGCTTTACTGTACAAACATGAATAAAGAATAAAACGCCCGAAGAAACCTCCCACCCTCAAAGGAAATGTTCAAACTCTCATCTGGAAGAACAAATCTTTGTCAACAACATTCAGGCATCCTGACCGATTCTGTTTCTCAGTTGTTTATAAAATTTTTTTTTTAATTTTTAATTAACATATAATGTATTGTTTCAGAGGTACAAGTCTGTGATTCATCAGTCTTACACAATTCACAGCACTCACCATAGCACATACCCTCCCCAGTGTCCATCACCCAGCCACCCCCTCCCTCCCACCCCCCACCACTCCAGCAACCCTCAGTTTGTTTCCTGAGATTAAGAGTCTCTTATGGTTTGTTTAAAAAAGAATGTTGGGAATGACTCCTGCATGACAGGAGCTGGCCCCTCGCTGCCTTCCAGCTTGGGAAGAATTAACAAAGTCAAATGATATCAAGTAAAATATTCTTGGATCCAGAACTGGATAGCCAAGCAGTTTTACTCAGTAATTACAGAATTTATTGACTAAAATACCCAGAGTTAAATAGATATATGTTTCGAGTAGAACTACCCAGGAATAGGGATAAAAAGAAATGCCTGTGTAAAGACGTTTTTGGAAAACACATTAAATAAGGAGCTTCACTTATTTCCTTGAAACGACTACGTTAACATTAATATCAGAGTGGCTTTTGGTTAAATTATAAAGCAATGAGATACAGGAAGCGAGCACTAAAGGCAGCTCTTTGCCTTTTGTTTCCATTCTCACACTGTTTCATCAAGCTCCATACAGTAAGAAACACCTCAAGCAGTAAGACGTTGCATCCATTCTTCTTTCCACACACATGAAAAGCAACTACCATTTAATGTTTACACTGAAAAACATGTGTTCTGATACTCAGCAGCCTTTCTAAGGTCAAAAAGCCAATATGTGTATTTCCCATGGATAATACAAAGCATGTACGAAAGGGACAAATGCCACCGAATGTTTTGTACATGAAAATATAACAAGGTGACATTTCTTTCCCTTTGTCCTCTTGGACAAGACAATGACATGTTATATACTGCAAACACAGCACCGCAACTCTAACTAAAGGCTACAACAAATTTTACTTTCATATAATTACCATATAACCTTTCTCAGTATGTTTCACAGGGAGCCAGTGGAGCGAACAGGGTACTGCAACGTTTTTAAAACACATATAAAACAATCATTGCAGCCCCTTTTTCCCAGCAAGAGCTAAGGAAAGCTGCTCGTGCTCTGGGAAGGAGCCTCCCAATAGGAAAGATGAAGGCCTATTTGAAATCGAAGCAGGTCTGACAAAGGGCTTACTTTTATTTTGAAAATTCTCAAGGAAAACATTCTCAAAACAGAAATTAATTTTGTTTTCACCAGAACAAACGCCTACCTACATGAAGCAATTGTACAGCCACCCAGCAGCGCAACCCCAAACCATAGCGGAGCCGCATGTCCCGGTGTCGTGAGGCACTTTCTGCGCTACCTCAGACAACAACTCTCTGCTTAGGAGACAAGAACCAACAGAACAGACTTTCCCTGCTGCCTCCGGTGACTGATAACATCTTTGGATAAATGTTTTCCAGGTGTAATTTCAAGTCTCCAATAGAAGTCGAACAGAAACCCAAACAAGGCAACATGAAGGCATCTTCCAAAGAGGCAGCAGGATAGGTAATATTCCTTCTTCTCTTCCTCAGGCTGCATCCAGCCAGCCCCTCAGGTAACACAAACAAGGTTCTGGGCTCTAGGCTGGGCCTGTTGCCATGGTGCTCCACCTAGAAGGAGAGCAGGGCTGGGAGGCAGCAGGGAGAAGCTATCGTATGAAGGACTCGGGAGCATGCTCTGCGAATGTGACCATTTTAAGACAGGAAGGAAGGAATGGCAACGTCCCTACTCATTTCCACTCAGAGTTTCTCAAAGTCAAAGGCTGTAGGAAAAAAACAGAGGCAACTCTGCGGGTGGAGGAGAATCTCTTAACTCGGGGACAAATCTGAGCTTTGGCTCGCCTCCTCCGTGATTCCCTGCCCTCCACTAGAAGGTATTTGCTACATCCCACTTGCAAGAACAATCTTTCTCTCACATCTGTTCTATTTCTTTTGCAGTGTTTACCCTAGTTTAGTGTCCCTAGATATTATTTTATATTAACTTATCTGGATTACACAATTTTTTTAAAAGAGAAAATTGGATAAAATTCTTATTCACTGTATTTCCAATGCTGAACAAATTTCATTTCAATTCGATACTCACGTCTAACTTCCAAATGCAGCCATCAACAGATATTACAACCAAGACATCTGGAATTAGAATTCAAAACTTCTCCTCGGTATTGAAATTGCAATTATTAATATGTAGTTCAGAACCTCCTACTGTTCAGCACATATGTACGTGTGTATACACACATGTACACCCTCACACCCATGAACTGAACACCAAAGTCACTAGGATGTTCAACATTACTACTGAATAAATAAGCAAGCCCTACCTCTTTGGGAAGAAAGTCTCCGGGAAGACAGAAGTAATTCCCAGAGAAGCAGGATTACAGTAAACAGGAAGATCAAGCAGCCTGGGAATGGCTTGAGGTTGGGGGAAGGTATTATCTGGGTAAATATTTCTATGTAATAGCATTAGTAACTCAAGTCCCCTCTAAATCATGTTTACCTCCTCCTGTACCTTCATGTGAATGGATTTTTCTTAGATCTTCTAAGTAGAGAGTTTTAACAGCCCTGTATGCCACTGCAGGTACTTCTCTAATGTAAAGCAGAACGTGGATTTATTGAGAGAATAATTTGAGTTTAAAGCCATTTTTCCCAGTCCAGTCTGACAATGGCCTTCATCAAGGAACCCAGCCTTGAAAAGTGAACCTTGCGAATCCCTTGACGACTAGCCACGGTTCTCTTCCCACCACCTGCACTTCTACCCCCAACTCCCATCATCCCAAACACTATGTAAGAATAATTCAGGGCTCCAATATAATTATTTCTTGGTTTAACTGGGAAACTGCTTTCCAGAAGCAATTTTACTTTCAGTTAAGGAACACCATATTCTTTACATTTTTGTTTTAAGGTGAGCAAACAACCTTGATTGCTATGTAAACTCCAAGGCCTCTAGCAATGTGATAGGTAAGGGTTAACAATCTAATTGCTTTGCTGATGAAGATTACCTGTTGCTTCTGACCTATTTAAGAGATAAACTACAAGACAAGAGAAGCCTTCAATTACTCACTACAGTAATAAGTATTCCGTTGCTTTAACCCACATCCCTATCTTAAAATCAGTCTTAAAAGAAAAAAGTGAAGGGTTGGGGGATGAGGAGCCAATACACACACCATTGGATAGATAGAAAAAAAAAAAAAGGAGTCAAAGAACTCTGATTAGTGTGATGTTAAGTAAAACACAGCTGGATTTTCCTCAGCATAACCATTCAATTTTTTTAAAAGCCATATTTCCCCCAAAGTGCCAATGGTGCTTGGATGTGTTAGCTCAATCCGCCACGTGTTTACAGATTCAGTTCCAAATCATCCGGGAAACTTTTAATTAAAAATGCTTATTGCCACACAAAATCCTGCACGCCAGCGCAGGTGAATTTCTGCTGGGCTTGGCAGTTATGATTCCAGATTGCTTCACTGAATTCTTGAAGAAACAGCTCAGCCATAAGGTGGGTGCAGCAATCTATGCTTATATTCACCAGTATGTATTCCCAAGGCACTTTACCTTGTTTGAGAATTTCCCAGGTAGTAACTAATGAGATTCAGTATCCTAATACTCTACCAATAAATATGCATAGGGTCCAATAAGTTTTTAAAAATTGCATCTGAGATCTCACTTTGGGAAAAATGTGGCTTTACGTGCACCCTACATTTTATTGTTTTTCGACATGGTAGATCTATTGAAAAAGCAGATCTTTCCCTGTACTATAATTTTAAAGATTCCTCCCTTGGACTAAAAAACAACAACAAAGAAGAAATTAGAACTCATTTACCAGAATTCTACTGTGGACTCAGAAGAATGTCCTCCCTGAGGATCCTAGCTGTACTGGTTTATCTGCTGCAGTTAAAGCCAGTCCCTCCTGCTTAAATTACTCACTGATTTTTATGTTAGCTTTAAAAAATATACCACACAACCACTCACACAGAAAGCTATTTATGGAAACATGACATATATTGCTGATCTTCCCTTTCCCTACTCTCAGCCTCTAGACAGGATGGTCTAATGAGCCCAATTGCTAATGGCAAAAAAGGATATTTGTCAGCCTGAGCTGTCACTTAAAACAAACAAACTCATGGTAAGGAAATTTATCATCATAGACAAAAATGACATTCAACCTATTTTGGTACATATACATGTATACATGCAATGAAGGAAGACACCAAAGAAAGACAAGATCATAAATATTAAACATGTTTAGGAGGGCAGAAAACTCATCTAACCTCCAATATGACAGACATTAGGAACAATCCCTTTACAGAAACTGTACCAAAAAACAAAAAAAAACCCAAACCAAACCAAAAAAAAAAACCCAGAAACTGTACCATACTGTAATATACCTATTACTTTTTTTTGTCCTTAAATTGCAAATGGAATAAGATCTACCAGTGCCTATTAAATTAAACACAACTATACTGAATTTTTAATACCCATGAAATGATGTGGAGAAAAGGGAACCTTCTTACACTGTTGGTGGGAATGCAAGCTGGTGCAGCCACTCTGGAAAACAGTATGGAGGTGCCTCAAAAAGTTGAAAATAGAACTAGCCGATGATCCAGCAATAGCACTATTAGGTATTTGCCCAAAGGATACAAAAATACTGATGTGAAGGGATACATACACCCCCATTTATAGCAGCATTATCAACAATAGCCAAATTATGGAAAGAGCCCAAATGTCCATTGACTAATAAACGGATAAAGAAGTTGTGGTGTATATATACAATGGAATATTACTGAGCCGTAAAAAAAAAAAAATCTTGCAACAATGTGGACAGAACTAGGGAGTATTATGCTAAGTGAAATAATTCAGAGAAAGAAAAATACCATATGATTTTAGTCATATATGGAATTTAAGAAATGAAATAGATGAATGTAGGGGGGTAAAAAAGAGAGGAAGGCAAACCATAAAACAGACTCTTAACTACAGACAACGAACTGAGGGTTGGGGCGCCTGGGTGGCTCAGATGGTTAAGCATCTGCCTTCGGCTCGGGTCATGATCCCAGGGTCCCAGGATCGAGCCCCACGTCTGGCTCCTGACTCGGCGAGGAGCCTGCTTCTCCCTCGCCCTCTGCCTCTCCCCTGCTCATGCTCTCGCTCTCTCTCTGTTTCAAATGAATAAATAAAATCTTTAAAAAAAAAAACAAACAAACCAACCAAGGGTTGCCGGAGGGGAGGTGGGCAGGGGATGGGCTAAACAGGCGATCGGCGTTAAGGAGGGCACTTGTTGGGATGAGCACTGGATGTTGTATTTAAGTGATGGTTCACTCAATTCTACACCTGAAACTAATATTACACTGTATATTAACTAGCTGGAATTTAAATAAAATTTGAAACAAACAAAACCAACTAAACCAAACCATACTCACAAAAACTCAACTAACATACTTATTAAAGAGTGACTGGAAAAACTAATAACTTTTCTCTTTCCCCAAATTAGGTTAGACTTTTAGTCTCATTATTGCCATAAATTAAATATGGGTGAAAGGAATATAAATGGGGAAAAACTGGTGGAATTCAGTGACATTTACTTTTTACTCATTCTTAAACTCATGACTATTTGCTTTCCCATTACTTTCTCCTTTGGTTGAATATGTATGTATGACCCCCTCTATCCATCCAACAATTACTTGGTGCACATTATATGTCAGGCACTATACTAGAGGTAGATGCAAGGAATACAAAAGTGAAGAAGAAAGGCATGGTCCTTGTACTCACACACAGTTTACAATCTAGTTATCCATTACAATACAATGTGATAAGACCTATGAAAAAGGATGCGAAAGAGGCTCTGTGAGCATTTAGCAGGGGCGCTGGATCTTAACTGGGGATTCAGAGAAACTTTCTTGGAAGAAAAAATAATGTGAACCTATGACCTCAACTTAGCTCCATGCAGACATGGAGGTGCAGTTCTAGAGGGAATGGCTAGCCTGAGAGAAGGCCTGTAATGAAAGTATACAAGTCTGGGGTGTTTGAGGAATGGACGAGAATTCAGCACTGTGGCTCTGGTGCAGTGTGGGTGAACACAGGGGCTGAGACAAGAGGGGTGGGGAATACTGAGGCTTAAGAGCTACCATGATGGGACTTGTAGTAATGTGGGTGCTTCAATTTGATCAAAGGCCTGTGGATGGACATAGAAAAGTTTTGGGTGGTGGAGGGGGAACAACATAATCAGATGTGCCTCAGTAGGAGTACTTTGGCTAAGGTGTGGAGAAAAGAGGGGCACATGGAGAGGGAGAGAAAAAATGGAACACCTAGAGACTAAGTTCACAGATTATGGCAGTAACCTCAGTCAAGATCATGTACTACAGATTAGCAGAAGTGGAAAGAAGTGGATGGATTTGAGAGAGAATTAGAAGGTCAGTAGGTCTTAATGATGGAATGTTGGAGCCATCAGGGAGAGGGTAGAGCCAAGGATGAGCCCCTGGGCAGAAAGATGGTGATGTCCTTTACAGAGATGGGGAATGAAAGGCAACACTTGTTGAGGTGAGGGTGGAAACGAAATCAAGTTACATACAAGGTAAGTTTGAGGTTTTTCTGGGTAGATGTTTGCTGTAGACTGAATGTTTGTGTCCCCCCCCTCCATTTATGTTGAAATGCTAAACTCTAAGGTGATAGTATTTGGAGGGGTGACCTATGGGAGGTGATTACATAATGAGGGTGGAGCCCTCATGAATGAGATTTGTACCCTTATAAAATAGAACCAGGAGAGATCCACTGCTCATTCCCCCCATGTGAGGACACAGTGAAAAGGTGGGACTTTTGAATCAGAAAGCAGGTCCGGACCAGACACCAAATCTGCCCAAGGCTTGATCTTGAACTTCTCAGCCTCTGGAACTGTGAGAAATAAATTTCTGTTTATTATAAGCTACTTAGTCTATGGTATTGTTATATCAGCCTGACTAGACTGACACTATGACTACTGCAGGACAACATGCAGATCAAGAAAAGGTCCTAAGAAAATAACCCAAGGAATGCTAACATCTAAATCTATAAAACTGACAAAAGAGACTGTAGAAGTTAAAAGACCAAAGGAAAATTAGAAGACTGGAGTATCATAAAAGCCCAGGGAAGAGAGCTCTCAAGAAGCGTGGACTGTCCATTACTGCAGATCAGTGTGTTAAAATATTAATAGTAGCTACTGGATATACGGACTGAGAGATAATTGAGACTTTGGTAAGAGTAATTTTAGTGAAGCAATAAGGACAAAGATGAGATTGCAGTGGGCAGAGATAATGAATCGGATGTGAGAAAGTGGAGACTAACTCATGGAGTCTGACAGTGAAGAGGTGGTAACTGGAAAATAGCTAAGGGAGACATGAGATGGAAATGGGCTTGAAGAGTTTTTTTTTTTCCTAATTAATCACTTTCTTCCCCTTAAACAATGAAGAAATAAACACTCATGGGTAATAAATTCCAAAAGCCCAGAAGGATAGAAGGTGAAGAATATAAGTAAATATAGGTACTTTCCTCAATCTCCTGGAGAAAATACCATTAACAATGTGACCCCTCCTTTTACACACAGACAACCAAATATATACACATACATTTCACACACACACACGTATATACGTATTCACACACAAATGGAATTCTACCATACTTTTTTTCCTTTAGAGTGTATTTTGGACTTCTGTCCATATTGGAACATATAGATATGATTCGCCTCTTTTTAATAACCATATAGTATTCCCTTGTGTGGACCTATAGTGGTTCAACCAGTCCCTGAGGACCATCTCAGTTTTTTCCTCTTTTCTTTTCTTTCTTTTGTTCTTCTGTGATCACCACCCAGTTTCAAAAAGTATCTTAGTATACATATCTTTATGCACATGTGCATGATTTATAGGTTAAATTTCTAGATGTGAAACTGCTAGATCAAGGAGTACATACATCTAAAATTTTGATACTGCTAAATTAACCTACACAAAACATGGCATCAATTTAAACTCCTACCAGCATGTTTCTATATGCTATCACCAAAACCGGATATGGCTGAACTTGAAAAACTTTTGCCAGGATAATTGGTGAAAAATGTTATTCCATTATTGCTTTCTTATGCATTTCTTTATGAGGTTGAGACATTTTAATATGTTTATTGGCAATCTCAGTTACCTTTTCTGTGAGTTACAAGCTGCTATTTCATGTTCTTAAATCTTTTTTCTAATTGTTGAACTTAACTGATATGTAAATGTTCTTCGTATGTTAAATAAATTAGTACTTTTCCTGTCATATGCATAGTTACTTCCCCCAGTTTACGCTTAGAAAGGATTCTTCCATTCCAAGATCATAAGAAATCCAGCTACTATATTTTCTTTTAGTGCTTTTATTTTTTCACCCAATATATTTGGATTTAGGGGGAGGAGAGATGAAAGGAGTACAAAAGGGAGTCAGCTTTTTATTTCAACAAATTGTGGAAATATCATGGCCACAAATTGGCACATTCATCATCACTGTATTCTAGTCTACTCTTATTAAGAGCTGTTGTTTTGAGTATGTTTGTGTGTATGTCTATATGTGTGATTTTTACCTTTCACTTTTCCTTCTCAATCATTTCCTCTGCAAGTCAGGATTCCTATCAACACATGCAACAGAGAGTATAATGGAAAAGGTACTCGACTCGGAGCCAAAAGTATATATTTATGTCACCTCCAACCACTCGCTAGCTATATGTGATGTGGAACAAATAATTTATTCTTTCTGAACCATAGTTACCTCATTTGTAAAATGTGGATAATGATTTCTCTTCCTATACCTCACACAGTTACTGTGAGAACCAAATGTTATAACATATGATTTCACAAACATCTCATAAACTACAGCACAAATGGGGCTACCATTGCAGACATGGGGCTTTTTCACAGTGATATGACATGTATGAGTTTATTTTATGTGAAGTATTCATTTGGTTGAGATCAAGACAGTTATTCTTCAAAATATTCTTTGTTGGAACAATATGAAGACAGAAGGAATAAATGCACATAAACAACTTTTCTATTAAGATAAAGCATTCTAATGAATTATAAAATGCTATCATGATACAACTGGATTGGATTTTAGTTCATAAAACTATGGGATCCTTAATTGGCCTACAGCAGTAAACACTGATAAGAGAAACTATAATCCACAGCCAGACTGTATTGATTAATTAATAACCTGAAATTCAATAATTTCTGAGAAACTGTCCTTCTATCCAAGTATACCATATTAAAAAATATTATTCTTTATTATCTAGAATTCATTTGCAGTCTTCTGTTTCAGGCTAACAAACATTAAGTTCCTTAATAGGACAGGCATTGTACGAGGGGATGAGGATACAAAGGCTGTCTGTACTCTTGAGGAGCTTCCAATCTGCTGCAGTAAGCAGAAACGTGAAAAGATAAATTCAGTAGAAAGTAGCCCTATAAAAGTCCCATAAGTTTGGCCATTAGTTTAGGATGATGGATGGGAAGAACAAGGCAAAGAAGTCCAAAGGCACTGGACTCCTGATTTGGGTGGCATGAGTATGAGTTAGAATGTTATAAATTATGACAAAGGACAAGGGGTAAGAATAGGAAATGGTATTTGGGATAGAGAGGGCAGCAAGATCAAAAGCAAAGAAATACAAAACAGTGTGGTAAGTAAAAGACTTGTCATAGAGTGGTAGGAGACAATGCTGAGAGTTAGGTAGGGACAGGGCCATGTTGCACTTTGTATGTTTTGCTAAAGACCACGGATTAATAAAAGTATTATATGCATATCTGATGAGATATCAAAATTGAAGTTTCAATTGAGACATTAAGAGAAAACAAATTTGTATACTGAAGTCAAGGACTAGACAAACTGTAGAATTTACAAAGGAAATGTTCTGGAGCCAGTTCTATTACCTTGAACCTCTCAGAACAAGACTATAAAAAGTGGTCAGAGGGGTGCCTGGGTGGCTTAGTAAGGTAAGCATCTGCCTTCAGCTCAGGTCATGATCAAGCCCCTCGTCGGGCTCCCTGCTCAAAGGAGAGTCTGGTTTCCCTCTCTCTGCCCCACCCCCAGCTGTGTGCTCTCTCTCTCTCTCAAATAAATAAATAAAATCTTAAAAAAAAAAAAAGTGGTCAGAGTGTAGAGAAGGGAAAGGATTTTGTGAGAGACAATTTTTGGAGAAAGCTGCGAGGCTCATCTCCCTGCCTCCCACCAGGGAAATGGCTAGATGATGCATATAGGGTGAAGTTTGATTCTATCTGGAAAATCTAGATGATAAATGATTAGCTGTTGGTGGCAGAACCTAAGAGGGTTGACGCTTTTAGATTAGCCTGCACTCCTAGAGGTTTGTCAGGGCAGAGGAATTGTGGATATTTCCTGTGGACCAAAGGACTAGAAGGGTAAAGAGACCAGAAGAACAAGAATTCCTCCCCAGAAATTGTGAAAGGAGTTGCTAGTGAACACCTGGGATAGACATATACCCACTAACCTCAATGAAACCATAGATGCGAGCTCCTCAGAGATGAGACATTTGTGAAGAATTTCCCAAAGTACCCCATGAGGGAACAGTAAGCTTTAAACATCGGCCAGGCTCAGACAGCATTATGGAAGGCTAAGATAGACTAGAACTTTCTTATCCCCTTTTTCCTCCTTTCTGTCTTCTCTTGCCCAGGACCTTCTGGCAACTTCTAAAACCATGGTTAGTAAGCTGGAAGGGAAGAGCAGATCAGGAGAGAAGTAAGTAGTTTACAATATTTCCCTCTCCAAAGGAAGGCAGACTCCCTGTAACTGGCTTGGCTGGGACAAGTTCTTAGTTTTGATATCTTGGACTGAACGCCAGTAAGTTCTGAGTCAAGATCTTTTATTTAAAGCCAACACAAGATTAAATAAATGGATTGGCAACCTAAATACAAAAGCTAAAAATCATAAAACTTCTAGAAGACAGCATAGGTGACTATCTCTTGGGACATAAAAAACACTGTAGGGGCGCCTGGGTGGCTCAGTCGGTTAAGCGACTGCCTTCGGCTCAGGTCATGATCCTGGAGTCCCGGGATCGAGTCCCACATCGGGCTCCCTGCTCGGCGGGGAGCCTGCTTCTCCCTCTGACCCTCCCCCCTCTCATGAGCTCTCTCTCTCTCTCATTCTGTCTCAAATAAATAAATAAAATCTTTAAAAAAAAAACCACTGTAAACATAGCTGGTGGGAATGTAAAATGGTTACGGATACTCTGGAAAAGAATATGGCAGTTTCTTGTATACCTAAACATGTGCGTGCCATCCTACCCAGCAACTACACTCACATGCATTTACACCAGGGAAGTGAAAACTTATGCATATGCAACTTTTCTTCATGTGTACCCAAATGTTCTTCAGTGGGTGAATGATTTCACAAACTCTGGTACATCCATACAGTGGAATACTACTCAGCAATAACAAGGAGCAAACTATTGATAGATGCAACAACTTGGGTGGTTTTCAAGGGCATCCTATGCACTGAAAAAAGGGCAATCTTAATTGGTTATATGCTATATGATTCCATTTATATAACATTCTTGAAATAGCAAAACTATAGAGATGGAAAACAAATTAGTGGTTGCTAGAGGACAGGGATGGTTGTGGGGAGGCGGGTAGGACTGTGAAGGGGCAGAAGGAGTTCTTTTCTGGTAATGGAACAATTCTATATCTTGATTGTGGTGGTGATTACACAAATCTATACATAGGATGAAATTGCATAGAACTATGCAGAGCATATGAAAATTGGCGAAAACTGAGTAAAGTCTGTAGTCCAATTAATAGTACTGTACCAAGATCAATTATCTGGTTTTTATATTACAGTACAGTTATAAGATATAGCTATTGGGGGGAGTTGGGGGAGGGGTTTACAAGACTCTACATACTATTTTTACAATTTCTTGTGAGCATATAAATTCAAAGTTAGTTAAAAAATTAGTTCTAATTAGGAGAAACTCAAGAAGCTCAGTATATTGTCCCAAAATTCTCCCTACAAATGAACACCACACTTAACTTTTAGGTATCTCCTGACAATGAACAAGCCAACTGCTTTAAAACCATGCTTTGTTAGTGGGCCTCAGAATT
The DNA here is from genome assembly GCF_054177405.1 of Leptonychotes weddellii. NCBI lineage: Eukaryota > Metazoa > Chordata > Mammalia > Carnivora > Phocidae > Leptonychotes > Leptonychotes weddellii. The sequence continues at coordinate 94,831,103 of NC_138374.1, read as the reverse complement.
GAGGACATCACTGTGAAGGTTTTTATTTGAGGGATGTGTGAAGAGGTTAAGAAAATTCTACTCCATGTGTTTATCTTTACTTCAAGACCAGTAAATTTTTTTTTTTTTTAAAGATTTTATTTATTTATTTGAGAGAGAGATAGCGAGAGCAGGAACACAAGCAGGGGGAGTGGGAGAGCGAGAAGCAGGCTTCCTGCCGAGCAGAGAGCCCGATGCGGGACTCGATCCCAGGACCCTGGGATCATGACCTGAGCCGAAGGCAGACGCTTAACGACTGAGCCACCCAGGCGCCCCCAAGACCAGTAAATTTAAGTAGCGTTTCCAGGCAAGGTTGGCCACCCGGCAGACAGTTGGAACCTTGGAATGTCTGATAATGTAGTATGACCACTGTTCTTTAGCATTTCCTCATTTTTTAAACCTTTTAAAAATGCATTTGAATGAAAGGTATAAATATCAGTCTTCTCCTGTCCCAACACCCTTCCACATGACATGGCTTTAATTTGAAAATGTTGCCAATATTGATTCTAGGAAATCACTTTACTGGCTTTTATCTGATTAGATGGCTTTGGAACTATGATGACTTTGTGACATCCTATTGATTTCACCTCTAAAATGTTCCTCCTATCTTGACTCTGCCTCTTCATTCCCAGTGTCACTATCCTCCTTATAGCCTTCATTATTTCCTACAATAGCTCTTTGCTAACTGGTTTCCCAAACTTAGTATGTGCACACCAAGTCATTTGAAATTCCATTCCTGGATTAATCTATACATGGCACAATTCTGATTAGGTCATTTCCTTGCTCAAAAGTGTTTAAAGGCTCCCCACTGCTTATATGATAAAATCCAAACTCCTCAGTGTGACTGACATTCAAGGATTTCCCTGTATAAGGAATATTAGGTTGAAAATAATTTTCACTCAGAATTTTAAAGACATTTCTCCATCAACTTCCAGTTTTCAATATTTCTATGAGAATTACAATGTGATCCTCCCACTCTTCCTCTGTATGTAACCTATTTTTTTCTTTCCAGAAGCTTTTAAGATTTTTTTTTTTGTCTCGGTGATCTGATATTTCTTGATGATGTGAATTGATGTGTGTGTGTGTGTGTTTGTGTTGGGGTGGGGGGGGGTGTTTTGTCTTTTTTCATTCACTGTGCTGGGAATTTGATGGCCTTTCTAACCTGGACATTTATGTTTTCTTGTTTTGAGACATTTTCTTGTATTGTTTCTTTGACAATTTCCTCTCTGAAGTTTTTCTATGTTCTCTTTTCCTAGAATCTTCTGGGTTGATTTTCTCAATTTCTATTCTACTTTCTGGGACAGTGACTTGACTTGAGCTATAAAAGCTAATGAGGTTATGTGTATGGAAAGATGGGCAGGGTGAAGGGGACTTCAGCTTTTTGATCTGTACTTATGTACTAAAACTTATTTATTTATTTTTTTTAAAGATTTTATTTATTTGACAGAGAAAGACACAGCGAGAGAGGGAACACAAGCAGGGGGAGTGGGAGAGGGAGAAGCAGGCTTCCCACCGAGCAGGGATCCCGACGCGGGGCTCGATCCCAGGACCCTGGAATCATGATCTGAGCCGAAGGCAGACGCCTAACGACTGAGCCATCCAGGCGCCCCTAAAACTTATTTTTTTTAAAGATTTTATTTATTTGTTTTTGAGAGAGAGTGATAGTGCACACACACAAGCAGGGGAGTGGCAGAGGGACAGAGAGAGAGAGAAAGAGAGAAAATCTCAAGCAGACTCCCTGCTGAGTGCTCAAGTTTATTAAAAGATAAACTTTTTAATTCTTAAGCTCTCTTTCTTGTTTCTTTGATGTCCCTTTTCTTGTATCATCTTGTTACTGTTTCATAGATGTACAATCTTATCTTTTGAAAATATTATGCCTTAGGGGCGCATGGGTGGCTCAGTCATTAAGCGTCTGACTTCAGCTCAGGTCATGATCCCGGGGTTCTGGGATCGAGCCCCGCATCAGGCTCCCTGCTCAGTGGGAAGCCTGCTTCTCCCTCTCCCACTCCCTCACTTGTGTTCCCTCTCTTGCTGTGTCTCTCTCTGTCAAATAAATAAATAAAATCTTAAAAAAATAAAAAAGAAAAGAAAATATTATGCTTTAAAGTTGTTTTTGGCTCTGTGCAGTGTTTCTGTTTCTCCTGGGTTGTTTTTTTCTCCCTCCTATTTATTTGTTTTGCTCTCTTTTATGTTAGAGACTTTCCTCCAATATCTGGAGATTCTTGGTTATCTGTTTATATTTAATAGTAAAGCACTTAAAAAACACGATGGAAGTTTTGTGCACTGGAATGGAGCTTATAGACTAATCAGCTTCATTGTAGAGTATTTCCTGGCCAGCTGTTTCTTGTTTTTTTTTTAATTTAACATTTTTATTGAGGTTGAGATATGATTCACACACCATAAAATCTATCCATTTAAAGTATACAGTTTTCAGTATATTCAGATTAATGCAATTGTCACCACAATCTAAGCTTAAAACATTTTCATTGCTCCAAAAAGAAGCCTCATGCCCATTAACAGTCATTCCTCATTCGTGACTCCCCCTACCTTATATCCCCAGCCTCTGGCAACCATTAATCTACTGTCTCTATAGATTTGCTTATTCTGGACATTTCATATAAATGGAATCATACAAAATATGGTCTTTTGTGATGGTCTTTTTCACTCAGCATAAAGTTTTCAAGATTTATCCATGTTGTAGCATGTTTTAGTACTTCATTCCTTTTTATGGCTGAATAATACACTTGGCCTTGAACAATGCATGTTTGAACTGTGCAGGTCCACTTACAGTGGATTCTTTTTCAGTAAATACAGTACAGTACTGTAAATATATTTTCTCTTCCTTAGGATTTTGTTTTTAAGGATTTTATTTATTTGACAGAGAGAGACACAGCTGGAGAGGGAACACAAGCAGGGGGAGTGGAAGAGGGAGAAGCAGGCTTCCCGCGGAGCAGGGAGCCCGATGCGGGGCTCGATCCCAGGACCCTGGGATCACAACCTGAGCCGGAGGCAGACACCTAACGACTGAGCCACCCAGGCGCCTCTTTAGGATCTTCTTAATAACAGTACTTCTTAATAACATTTCTTTTCTCTAGCTAACTGTACTGTAAGAATACAGGATATAATATATATAACATACAAAATATGTGTTAATTGACTGTTTATGTTACCCGTAAGGATTCTGGTCAACAGTGGGCTATTAGCAGTTAGGTTTTTGGGGAGTCAAAAGTTATATGTGGATTTTCGACTGTTGCAGGGGTGGCGGGGGAGGGGATGGTCAGCACACCTAACCCCTGTGTTGAGTTCAAAGGTCAATTGTAATGCACTGTACGGATATATCATGTTTTGTATATCCATTGATCAGCTGATGGACATTTGGATCATAACCACTTTTTGGCTATTATGAATAATATTTCCTGAATATCCAGCAGGAAGTCATCTCAGCCTATCTGTACCATCTTCTCCTGGACACTGACTTCTTTTACTGGACTCTCCTGAGGTCGGGGGCCATGTCTTTAGTTCTCTACATTCCTTTGTAGCACATAGCTTTCTGGAATGTACCTAACCATCACACATGTTACTGTATATCAAGAAATTTGGTTTCCAGAAATATTAATTGGCAAAAGCTTTACTTCGTATGCCTGTGCCCCACAATTTCATAAAGGAAATTCTGAGTTTAAGGACTACTATAAACAGACCCAAAAAGCAACACTGGTAACCAAATTCCACCACAGCCTTATAGCAGAGTTTATGACCAGTAGATCATTGGCTAGACAAACCTGGAGCTGCGAGGGTCTTTCTGATCAGTCAAGTCTGCATGTTAAAATACCCTATTGTATTTTGCACAGAAAAGCTTACTGATCATATTTAGCAAAACTCATTTAAAACTGTGTCTCAGTCATCTTAAGCAGTAACTCAGACCTCATGAGAAAATTTTACCTTTTTATTTTTTTTTTAAAGATTTTATTTATTTATTCATGAGAGACAGAGAGAGAGAGAGAGAGAGAGAGGCAGAGGGAGAAGCAGGCTCCCGGGAACCCGATGCGGGACTCGATCCCAGGACCCTGAGATCATGACCTGAGCCAAAGGCAGACGCTTAACCATCTGAGCCACCCAGGCGCCCAAAATTTTACCTTTTTAAAATGCTATGAGTGCAGATAAGTTTTGTAGTTATCAAAAACCTGTAAGAACTCCTATCATGATCACTACTGCATTATTCTCTGATACTTCAAGATAGAATCTCTCTTCGTCTTGAAGCGGGGAGAGATGAAGTGATTTGCACAGGATCATAATGAGAAATGTAATGAGAAACAGATCTCTGACTTCTTTTGTGTTCTGGTCAAATTTGTTGAGGTAGGTCATAAAGAAAAAGATTGGCATATTAGACCAAATGAAAATCTAACACTTTGGACGCCTGGGTGGCTCAGTCGTTAAGTGGCTGCCTTCAGCTCAGGTCATGATCCCAGAGTCCTGGGATCCAGTCCCACATCGGGCTCCCTGCTCAGCGGGAAGCCTGCTTCTCCCTCTCCCACTCCCCCTACTTGAGTTCCTGCTCTCGCTATCTCTGTCAAATAAATAAATAAAATCTTTAAAAAAAAAAGAAAAGAAAATCGAACACTTCTATAAAATTTACTGACACGATTTTAATTTTTCATTATTTATTTATGAGAGAGAGAGAGAGAGAGTGTGTGTGTGTGTGTGTGTGTGTGTGTGCAGGTGGAAGGAGGAGCAGAGGGAGAGGGACAAGCAGACTCCCCGCTGAGCGTGTAGCCGGACATGGGGCTTGATCTCATGACCCAGAGATTATGACCTGAGCCTAAATCAAGAGTTGGATGCTTAAGTGACTGAGCCACCCAAGCACCCCTAGAGACATGATTTTTAAAAGACAAGAAATAGACTGGGAGATAATTTTAGCAACATGCATAATAGTGGCTTACAATCCCTAGTAATAATAAAGCACTACTACAAATCAGGGAAAAAAGGACAAAACAGCTCAATAGAAAAATGGGCAAAGCAATAAATAAACAAGTCATAGAAGAAGTGAAAAGATGTTCAACTTATTAGACATTAGGGAACCACAAAACAAAAAAATGCATCCCCTGCATCTTTTTTTGAGAGGCAATATAGCATAGAGTTTAAGAATGTAGACTCTAGAGCCAGACTTCCTGGATTTGAACCACAGGTCTGCCATTTTCTAACCTTGTACAATTTACTTATTTCTCTGTGTCTCCGTTTCCTCATCCTCAAAATGAGGTCAATACAGTAACTACCCCATAGGATTTGTTGTAATGATTAGAGTTAGTTTATATAAAATGCTTAGAACAGTGTCTGGCACATAGTAAATACTATATAGGTGTTTATTATTAGTATTTATTCCATCACATTGATACAATGTAAAATGTTATTTAAAAGATTAAAGTAATCCATGGGGTGCCTGGGTGGCTCAGCTGGTTAAGCCTCCTACTCTTGATTTCAGAGTCGTGAGTTCAAGCCTCTTGTCCAGCTCCAAAAGATAAAAGTAATCCTAGTCTGTTGGTGGAAATGGTAATTACTACAGCTTTTTTGAAGGATAATTTGATAATGTGCATATGCTATATCTAGTAGTTTTACTTCACAAATCTGACTCAATCACATAAGGACAAAAAAGGTGTATGTTCAGAAATGTCCACTCTATCGGTAGTTTGTGCCCCAAAGTGGGAAACAATTAAAATATCTATCATAGAAGTGGAATATGTTACAAAAAACTGTAGCATACCAAGAAGGCAGCTGTTAAAATAATGTAGATTTACATGTACTGACATAAAAGTTGTCCAAAATATTTGTATTAAAAAGTAAATCACACAGTAATATGTGTAATATGATTCCACTTATATGAAAATAAGCAAAACATATATATGTGTGCATTTATGTATGGATTTTTAAAGAGGTGTGAAAATATACAAACTGCTCATGAGGTTATGTGTATGGAAAGATGGGCAGGGTGAAGGGGACTTCAGCTTTTTGATCTGTACTTATGTACTAAAACTTATTTTTTTTAAAGATTTTATTTGTTTTTGAGAGAGAATGATAGTGCACACAAGCCTGTGCACACACACAAGCAGGGGAGTGGCAGAAGGACAGAGAGAGAGAGAGAGAGAGAGAGAATCTCAAGCAGACTCCCTGCTGAGTGCTGAGCCCAGCGCTGGGCTCCATCTGAGCCACCCAGGTGCCCCTGTACTGAAAGTTTTTAAAACAAAGACATATGCATTTTACTGTATAATTTAAAAACTGAAAAAAAGGGTTGCTTACTAGGTCTGCCTAGAGTTTCTACGGATTTGACATAAGAACAGAAATGTTTTGCTACTGAGATTTAGACACTATATACCATTTTGGAAGAAATGGCCTGACTTGGGCAATCAATGCATATAACCCAAGAAAACCACAGTTTTTGAAAAAAATCTTTGGTCTCACCCATAAGGGTACTGATTCAAAGAACTCAGTTGATTAATATCTTGTACCTTAATTCTATTTATATGCATCTTCAGATGATCTGAAGGCAAGAGAGCCTGTTTAAAAAAAAAACATTATATATTCAAACTCTAGTGAGTATATCCCTTTATGGGAAGAATAAAGTTTTTGAAAGCTTTCTGTATAAGAAACTTCTATAATTCAAATGGATTTGAAAAATATAAATATTTTGAGATTTACTGGCACCTTTTTATTATGCTGTATTTGAGATACAAAGATACTATTGATTGAAGCAGAACTGCATAGAAGGCACACATAATGAATTTAGGTCATCGGAAAGGCTAAATAAAAGTGCACTAGCTATATAATAGCATATAGGAGACTCTAGGAGAATACAATCTAGTGGTAATTCAATCTAAGCATTCCTTTAGGCTACCTAAAGCAAAATGGAAGAGGAGGGAGCAATTCGAAATTATGAAAGTGGTATTTAGTGCAAGTTTAAAAAATAAAGTACTCCTATAAAAACTATTTCCTTGTCACCCAAACATACACATGATGCTGCAGAGTTTAAGAAAGTGGCTACTGAACTGGGAGTGTTTCAGAGGTTGTACAATGTCCTTGTTCTTAAAAACCAGTATTTTGAAAAAATTTGTCATTCCATTTTATTGAGACTTTAAAATGTTTTTAATTCTTGGAAAAACAATCAGCTTTTTAATGATTACTTTAAAACAAAGAGGTATAAAAGAGATAATTAACAACACAACTTTTACACGGCAAATTGGACAGACTTGCAAATTTCACAGAGCACCTCTAAAGTGGTTCAGGGATAAGAATCGCTGATAAAGCAGTATACTGTCTCATCAGCTAAGTATGGGGGACAAGTTACTTCATCCATTAAAAAAGGAGAGGAATTCTCTGCCTGGCAAATCTATAATGCGCCATTACAGAGGCTGTAATCTATATTTGCTTGTTATGTAGATAACTGAAAATAATGGACTTACTAAAAGAAAAAAAATCCAGTATAAATAAGAGTATCAGATATGAAGGGCAGACAGAACTTCAAATCCAAGCTCTACCACCTACTAGCTGTGTGACCTTGGGCAAGTTTCTCAATTTCTTTTGTCTTAGTTCCTCATCTGTAAAATGAGGGTAATAACCATATCTAGGGTTGTAGTACATGAGAGACTACATTAAAAATGCTTGGCAAACAGTAAGCACTCAGTAAATGTTGGTGATGTGTCAAAATACAGCAAGTACCATTTCCTAAATTTTGAACAATGTGGAGATACGAAGTATTAAAAATGTGTTCTAAAAACATTCAACGATTTTACAAGGTTGTTATCCCTAAAGAGCTACACTTTTGAGGGTTACTCAAACTGATAGTCCTAATAATCAAAATCTTCCTTTTCATACATGTTTTCTAGATGTGACTGCAAACCAATACAACTGATTCCATATGCTGTACACAAAGAACAATGGAGCAGTGAACAGCATGGACTTCAGCCAAATTGCTCAAGTTCAAATACCATTTTTGCTATTTACTAAGCTGTATGACCTTGGGCAAGATTATTTAATCTCTCTGTGCCTCGGATTCTTCATCTACAAAGTGGCGATAATAATATTTATCTTATAGGGTTACTATAAAGATTAAACAAGCTAATGTATATAAAGCATCTAGTGCAGTGCTCAAGACATGTTTACTATTGTCATCATCATCCTACAGTCATTCTACAAAAGAAAGACATCTCTGACCACTAGGATTTAATTCTACAGAAACAGCACTTAAATTAGTTCTTACTTTCCAATACTGTAAGATTCTTAAACTGCCTGGGCATGTGAGCCAACACTTTGTACCTTGCCTCAATATGAACAAGACAAAAAAAAAAGTGAATTTAGTATTGCATCTTTCCATTGTCATTGATGCAAAGTCAGAGATGACCAAAAATGCCTTATCAAAACCCACTGTAGAACTGCATTCCCTATTTAAAACAAAAACAGAAACAAACAGCAAAACTGCTTTCCCTGTTTTAACCAAGCTTACTCCTACCTGTCATCTGCGTTACGAAGGGATGGAAGCCGAAAGCTAGTGTTTCTGTCAAGTTTTGATTGGCTTTTGGTCCTCTTGATGGAGCCTTTCAGGCGCTTGCTGAAGAACCCCTAGAATGAAAAGGCAGAAGGTGATGGAAGAGAAAACCAAAAGAGCACTTTGCTGTCTCCTTACTCCTCTGCACCACCTCTGGAAAAGATATTAAGATTTTTATAATGAAGACCAAAACAAGAATCCAGCTTTTAATTTTTTAATTTATAAATAATAGTTGCTTGAAGCCACCTGGTAATGTGATGAAAAATTTTTTTTCTTCTAGGATAACTGGGATAATTCAACTTTTTGATAACACTTAACTTCTTATTTCTTAAACATTTTCTATACCAGCTATGGTAGAGAAACTTCTAACTTTGATAACAGAGTTTTAAAAACACAACAGTGTAACAGAAAAACATATTCCTTTCTATGAAGAAGTTTCAATAGAAAAGGGCATCCAGTAGGTAGTTTCCTGAACTAAATTAAGGGAGAAAAGGAAATGAGAATAGCATGTGCAAGGGCCCTGAGGTGAAAAGGTACTTAGTGCATTAGAGGAATTTTAAAGAATATACTGATAGTGAGAAGAGGAATTTTAAAGAACATACTGATAGTGAGAAGAGAAGCTTTATTATAAGAGCTCCCCGCCCCGCAAAAAAACAAAACAAAACAAAAAACCCAAACCAAAACAAAAACTCAAAAACAAAAACAGAAAAAACCCTACAATGCCCGTACAAAAATTCCTCAAACAAACAAAAAAGAATTATGTAATTAGTATAAGGTAATGTGTTGGTAGTCTCAAAAGCGTTAAAATTTGGTCTATATCACCTTGGATACGTTACTTGTAAACTTAAGTTTTAATGTAGCTAAACTATCTTGAAATAGGTATCATTTATGAAACTACTGAAACATCTAGACTTCAGAAGAACAAAGTAGTTTACAGTTTTTGGCCCCCTACTTGCCTCCTACCACTTCCACTAAACTATCTAGAGCTCCTTAAACATTTCCTAGTCTTAGCACCTGGCAAACAATGAGCATCCAATAAAAGTGTGTTGAATAATGGAATAAATGCACGCATGAATGATGACAGTCACTGCTTTCAAGTAACAATTCTATTGTTGGCAAATGAAAGGACATCTTAGGGAAGCATATCAAAATGTCTTGAGAAAAAGTTCTAATTCAAAGAAAAGTATTTTGATGCTGGGAAAATGACTCTTTCTAATCACCATGAGATGAATATTATCTTATAAAAGCTATATACAATAAACATTTCCATAAGGAAGAGAAAGAAATACTGGGTCAAGATCAGCATGTCAAATCTTTTATATTCTTTTAGTTATCACCAAAGCCCACTGTTTTGGGTGAAGACTGTATTAATCAAGATACACTGGGTTATGTTTATCTTATCATCTCAATATCTTAGTAGCACAAAACATGTTCCACATCTTTCTATGAGCCGATCAACTAAGGGAGATGGGGGCTTCGCTCTGTGCTACTCTCACTTAGGGACTTAGGCTACAGGAGGCTCTTCCTCTGCACACCTAAAGTTGCTTCAGAAGAGAAAGGAAATGTGGCAAGTTATGTACTAGTTCTTAAACTTTTATGTCACTTCTGGTCTCATTTCATTGGACAAAAAGTCACATGACCACACGGCATCTCCCCAGGGAAAGGATATACGATTGTATCATGTATCCAGAAAGAAAACTGGGAATATCTGGTGAACAGTAATGTGGACTACCACAGTGCTTACCCATGCCAAGTATTTTGCAAACACAGAATGCACTGCTCCTTTCATTTGAGAAAAATGGAAACAAACTTATTTGAATCAGAAGTAAAACTATTTAGCTGACTGAAAAAAAAAAATGCTTATGTTATTTCTTGTTATTCCCGTAGCCCAAGAGTAAGTGTAAAGACTCCTAGAAAATACCACATAGACATAATTCCCTAGGCTGTTTTTTATTATAGGTGCATAGAGATTGACTGGAGGGAAGAAAACAAAAACTGTTTTTTAAAGTACTACATTTCTTTTTGGTTTTGTTTTTAAAATTTTTTTATTTAAGTTCAATTTAGTTAACATATAGTGTATTATTAGTTTCAGGGGTAGAATTTAGTGATTCATTGGTTGCATACAACACCCAGTGCTCATTACATCATGTGCCCTCCTTAATGTCCATCACCCAGTTACCTCATTCCCCCACCCCCCTCCAGCAACCCTCAGTTTGTTTCCTACAGTGAAGAGTCTCTTATGGTTTGCCTCCCTCTCTGCTTTTATCTTATTTTATTTTTCCTTCCCTTCCCCTATGTTCATCTGTTTTGTTTCTTAAATTACACATGAGTGAAATCATATGGTATTTGTCTTTCTCTGACTGACTTATTTCGCTCAGCAGAATACCCTCTAGTTCCATCCATGTCGTAGTACATTTCTTTTCTTCTTTTTTTTTTTTAAGATTTTATTTTTAAGTAATCTCTATATCCAACATGGGGCTTGAACCTACAACCCCGAGATCAAGAGTTGCGTGCTCTACCGGCTGAGTCAACTGGGCTCCCCTAAAGTACTGTATTTCTTAGAGACAGGCATTTATCTGGTCTCCTGTCCAATCTGAGCATTGCTAGGGAAAGTCACTGTCATCTGTTCTCCAAGGCAAAGGCTTTATTTACTACTTATTATGTATGATTCAATCAGAATGAGTCACCACATTTGCTCATAAATGTAGTCAGCAAACCAGACCCAAGTTTATGGAATGCTACTTGGACTGTTTATGGTTGGTTCCAAAACCACTCGCCTAAGTTGAGATTTGGCCCAAGGACCTGCCCAAATATCATATATAAATATATTTCTAGCAAAAATACAGTTAAGCAGTTAACTGAGAATGTACTAGTAGATGTTCACTCATGCAGTACTTTACTTTTTGTGGAACTTACTATATAATACTTTCTTGTTCTAATCCATTTATTTAATAAATATTTGTTTTATGTCTATTTGTTGTAAAGCACTATACCAGGTATTGTAAGGGAATCAAAGATAAAGCAAACACAAACTCTGCCCCAAAGGAGCTTATAGTTTATTATGGGATTTGGAAACTAAATATAATTATATATGACACAATTAGGGAGGTAAGTGTTCTTAATGTCTGGCATATTTAATCACAAAATACATTTCTTTGAATCTAGGACACCGTTGATGGTAAGTCATATTATTATTTTATGTACACTAAGAAAAAAGCTGCCAATTAAACTATAACACAATGCTTTATCACTTAAAATTTTTATTTTGTACTAAAGAAGTTTTTAAAAGACTTACTTAGGCAGGTTTTGTCATATATAGCATAGTGTACACATAAAAAGAAAATATGCAAAATAAATTGGTTAAGGTATTCCTAATGCTTCTTTCTTCTGAACTACTTTTTGACTTGGAGTTGTTCATGTTTTTCCACAGAGTATCATTCTGAATCCTTTCAAGAATGTTGATGACAGAGTATCTTAAAAGAGTAACTTACAGGGATGTTAAAATGTGAAAAAAATGTGCATCTTAGAATTGGTAATATGGTATTATTTTAGAGAGGTATATAGGAACTAATTTCAGGACTTCAGAAAAAGACAAGGTTACATCACCTGGAGAAATAAGGGGAAGTTATATGGAAGAAGTGGAATATGGTAGGTCCCAGTGGGTAGACAGGATTTGGATTTGGAGGTGCTGGGGAGCTAGGGTACTGTATGAACCAAAGCCTGAGAAATATCATGGAGATAAGAACACAATGGGTATCCATTAAGTAGATTTAATCTGGCTCGTATATGATTAGAAGTAGCGAAAAATAAGGTTGGGAAAGTAGTTTGTCCACCTACTAATGCATACTTACTGCTCCCATTGGCCCTTAAGCTTTTGGGGAAGGTGTAATGCTATATCTATCTTAACATCTACCGTAGTGTCTAAACTTTAGTAAGCACTCAATATATATGTGAAATTACAGTTGTTCTGGGAATATAGATAAGGGAAAGTTTAAGATAGCCCAGAGTGGTCAGTAATGTTTCACAGAGGTAGTAGAATCTACAACAAAAATCTGTTTTTATCTCCTTGATAAAACTGAAACATGGTTTTCACCTGAGAATATTGTTTAGCTTAGGCTATAAAGGTTGATCTGGCATCAGTCTATTCGGCCATGTGGTCTCCCACGTGTTCAGGAAGACCACTTAAGTGAACAGACGATGCCACTAAAAACTCACTATCTCCAAGCTAGCCTTAGCTCCTACTATGCCTCTGTCCTGGACCAACTATGCAGCGAGCCAGCCTTCCAGTGACATTACCCCCACTAGGAAACCTCGGAGTATAAGGCATGCCCACTTGCCCACTGCCCCTTCTGAGCAATTCCTTATGAACAGATCACTGTCCTTTGCACCAAGTAATTCTTCTGCCCTGACTATAGCTTATTGGACCAAGGATGGATAACTGACCTAACAGTCCCTAAAAGAGGGGGCCTGGTAAGAGTTCTGCTGGTAGGATATGGTATCACCTGGTAGCTACTAAATATTCTAGCCTGATTCCTGGCCGTTCCCTGCTTCACGCTTTACCCTCCAGCAACTCTGAGAGCCTGAAATTTTCTACATTTACCATGCATCTCTGCTACTACTCATATTCCCTCCCTTTCCCCTGGCTAAGTCATCGTTTCAGACCCAGCTAAGGCATGATCTCTTCCAGAGTGTTTTTTGACACGTCCTACACCTTACTCTAGAGGAGGTGGCCCTCCTCTGTGCTCCTGAGTATTCCAAATAAATAGAGCTAATCTTACATTTAGCACACTAAACTCTGAACTCAGGGCAGGGATTAAACAATCTTTGCCTTCCCAGGGCAGGTCTGATAGCAGGCAATTTGTAGGGGCTCAATAAGTGTCTGTAGAATGGAAATAAAATGGGCAGTGAAATGAATAAAAGCCACTGTTGTGTTTTTGATGCAAGTACCAGTGTAGAAAGAGCAGGCAACTCTGAGTCAGAAAGCGTGGCATCAAATCCTGGCTCCAATTTCTCCTATTGAATGACCTTGGACAAGTCATAACTTCCAAGTTTCGGATTCCTTACTTGTAAAATGAGGAATAAAAAATCCTCTTCCTAGGGCCACTCCAAAGAATAAGATAACTGAATGGAAAAGTATTTTTAAAATAATGGAAAATGGGTCCCTATAAGTATTAACTGAATGTGAATCTAGGGGGAGAGACTACTGAGTAGGCAAGGTAGAATCACGATTTTCCCCCTGAGAAACTACCACATCAAAGGAAGGGAGGAAAACTAGGTGTAAGTTCTACAAATAGCAGGGATTTTTGGCTCTTTTGTTCAGAGATGCATGCCAGTGCCTATAGGGAAACGTGGTACATCATAAGTGCTCAATTAACATTTGTTGACTGAATGAATTTACTGAAGGTTTCCTGGATATGAAGCATTGGCTAGGTGCTTTCTAATATGTAATACTGTGTAATTGATGCAACAACTCCACAAAATAGCCAATCAGCAACTTGCTTTAGGTCACACACTTAACAGATGAGGAGTCAGGATTTAAACCCAGTATATTGAAAACACTTAAAAAGTTTCATTCATTCATGTATTTATTGAGCACCTTTTATTGGTTTGAGGCACTTGAGATGCTATCAGTGAACAAAACAAACACAAATCTTTGCCTTCATTAGGCTTCATATACTAGTGGAAGGAGACAGACCATAAACCAAGAACATAATAAATTAGTAAAAGACAAGTGCTATAGAAAAATAGAGCCATGTAAAGAGCTGAGAATATAAAGTGGTCACGATAGGCCTTTTGGAGAAAGATTACACTGACTAAAGACTTGAAGGAGGTGAGTTAGCCTGCAGGTATGAGAAGGGAAAAGCATTCCAGGCAACAGGAATGGATTGGGCAAAGGCTTTAAGGCAGAAGAACTCCTGCTATGTTTCAGAAAGAGCCAATAAGTCAGTGTGGCTGGAGTGGAGAAAGCAATGGGAAGGGTTGTGGGAAATGAGCCAATGGGTAGAAGTGCTGGTCCCAGTAGCAGGGTGAGTGGCAGATCCATTGTGAGGACTTCACCTTTTACTCTGGTTTCTAAGGAAAGCAACAACAAGTAACAAGACCATCCAAAACAGTCATAAATAAGTAAGCATTTGTTTTTCTGAGAGAAATAACCTTAGCTATGAAAATAGAAATGTGTACTGATTTAATACGGTTTTAAATAAGAATGTGTGTTATGTGAACCGTTCATTTTCTTTATCAACAGTAGATCACCTATCAACAGCTGGGATACAGAGACGATGTCTGACTTTTCCCAGGGCACACGGCTGCCAAGTGGCAGAGTACAACTTCAAGCCCAGGCAGCCTGACTCTGGAACCCCTTGCTTTTTAACCACTATACTACACTGGTTCTGCACATTCTCATTCCTCTTCAAAATACTGTGGAAGGAGCCGAGATGCCCTTCAACAGATGAATGGATAAAGAAGATGTGGTTCATATATACAATGGAATATTACTCAGCCATCAGGAAGGATGAATACTTCCCATTTACATCAACATGGATGGAAATGGAGGGTATTATGCTGAGTGAAATAAGTCAATCAGAGAAAGACAATTATCATATGGGTTCATTCATATCTGGAATATAAGAAATAGCACAGAGGATCACAGGGGAAGGGAGGGAAAACTGAATGGGAAGAAATCAGAGAGGGAGACAAACCATGACAGAATCTTGACTCTGGGAAACAAACTGAGGGTTGTGGAAGGGGAGGTGGGTGGGGTAACTGGGTGATGGACATTAAGGGGGGCACGTGATGTGAAGAGCACTGAGTGTTATATGCAACTAATGCATCACTGAACACTACATCAAAAACCAGTGATGTACTCTATGTTGGCTAACTGAATTTAAATTAAAAAATACAAAATAAAGATATATTCCTACAAAAGGTAAAAACAAACAAAATACTCTAGGCACTATAATATAATGCATTTTCTCCATGTGTGTTGTACTTAATTTCTATGCATATATTATTACAGAATTATATACCACAAAAAAGAAAGAAATGCACTATGACAATTTGAAAATATGCGGGGAAAAAAAGAAGACAAAATGCCCACTAGTGCGACATCTGACTTAGAAAAATTTGCCACAGGGCTCCTCCCTATATAATTAAACTGAAGTAAAACTGAAACCCTACTGAAATTACTTTTATTTATTTTATTTTTTTTAAGATTTTTATTTATTTGTCAGAGAGAGAGAGAGAGAGCACAAGCAGGGGGAGCAGCAGAGGGAGAGGGAGAAGCAGGCTCCTCACTGAGCAAGGAGCCCGATGTGGGACTTGATCCCAGGACCCTGGGATCATGACCTGAGCCGAAGGCAGACGCTTAACGACTGAGCCACCGAGGCGTCCCTGAAATTACTTTTATATGTAACTGATTCTGTAGTCACTAGGAGACAAAAATCCACATATAAGATTTAGAAAGAGATGGATGTCAAGAGGAAAATGCTTCTCTCTTTTACATCAAGTTATGACATCTATGTCTTATGTGAATGTGAGGAGTAAATGATGCTGACTTTAAAATCCAATAGCATCAGTGGAAACAAAGGAAAAGACTACAAATAAACTGATTTCATCCTTCAGACACCAACCTAATCTGAAAACACACTAATAAAACCCTCAAAACAAATCCTACCTCATCCAGGCCTCCTTGGAAATACTGTCACTACAAGCTACAATTCTGAAAAATAGTAGAAAGCTTATCATTTAAACAACTCCATTGTCATAAAGCAAATGATACAACTAAAATGACTTACTTTAATTAGTCGGTACTCCCTCTTTTCTGCCAAAATAAGGCTTAAATTTAGCAACTGCCAGTGAAAGGAAAAGCCAAATGTTGCCTTAATCTGGAGCTTGGGCAATGTTAAGAGAAGGGTAAGTTGTTCACCACCTACAAACTGGAGTAACCCCCGAAGACTGAAATTGGCTATCAGGGCCTGATTGGTAACTGAAATGAAACGGCTGCCAGGCAGCCACTCTCAGAAGCCTCCATGACGGTAACGAGAGCCGCTGACTTGCCCGCGTCCCTTAAGACGTGGAGAAATGGAGGCAGAGAAACATGTCATCACCTTTCACACAGAAGCAGGGTGATGTGCAACACAAGGCCAGGGCCATCCTGTGTGAGACTTTTTCTAATCAGTGGCCACACCAGGGATTAGGGAAATCTAGGTGATTTAAGCAATTTTAAGAGCAGTTCCTTAAAATACTACATGACTCACAGTAAGAAAATGCTACCTTGTCAACTAGAAAGGACCCAGGTGAGAATGGTCTCATTCTGGCTTTTCTAAGTTTTAATTAGTAAATTCATTTCTGTGTATTTGTGTATTTTAGCAGTTCATGGAATTATGGATTGCAATTACCTGAGAAGGGTGATGTCCTGTATAAATTATTTCCTTCCTTACTCTTTTAATAGACCTTAGGAACTTACAGATGTTCTGAAAATGTTCACTAGAATCCAGTTGTAGGCAATTAACAAGGAAGAAGGAAAAGGAAGGGTAACTGGAAACATTAAACTCTACTTTCCAGTCATATTTTACTTCCTTAGTTTATCTTCCAGTTATCGGAAGTCCAAATACGAAGGGAGACTCTAGGTAACAAGGTTAACGACAAAACAAATCATTGCAAAGTGCTTCGTAGTTAACAAGCACTTTCAGTGTGGGGATTTCCCCCCTAGTGGGGACTTTTGTTTGTTTTTGTTTTTTGGCAAATTAAAGTGTCAAAGGGAAAAAAAGAAGGTCCTATAATAAATCACAATTGTTTTTCTAGCCCAGAGCTGACGAATCACAATCTTTGGGCATGAAGTACAGTGATCTGCATTTTTAACAATCACCCAATGATTCTCTGGATTCTTTGGATTATTACCTTCCTGTTAAATTTTTTCAAACCTTTTACTTTCAACTTTTGTTTTAAATGTATCTTTAAAAAAAAAGGGGGTGGGTGGGAGGGATGGGTTGACTAGGTGATAGACACTGGGGAGGGTATGTGCTCTGGTAAGCGCTGTGAATTGTGCAAGACTGTTGAATCTCAGATCTGTACCTCTGAAACAAATAATGCAATATATGTTAAGAAAAAAAAAAAGAAGAAGAAGGTAGTGGGAGGGGAAGAATGTAGCGGGGGAAATCGGAGGGGTGGACGAACCATGAGAGACGATGGACTCTGAAAAACAAACTGAGGGTTCTAGAGGGGAGGGGGGTGGGAGGATGGGTTAGCCTGGTGGTGGGTATTGAGGAGGGCACATTCTGCATGGAGCACTGGGTGTTATGCACAAACAATGAATCATGGAACACTTCAT
>NC_138374.1:94768245-94813127 GCF_054177405.1 Leptonychotes weddellii | reverse complement strand
TGCTTTGTCCCTACAGTTTTATCTTTTACATACTCTTATATAAATGGAACTATGCAGAATGGAGTCTTTTATCACTTAGCACACTGTTTTGGGAATTGATCCATGTTATTGCATGTATCAGTAGTCCGTTCCTTTTGATTCCACATATGGATATTCCAAAATATGTTTACCCATTTGCCAACAGACGGGCATTTGGGTTGTTTCCAGTTTGGGTCTATTAAGAATAAATCTGCTAGGGGTGCCTGGGTGGCTCAGTCGTTAAGTGTCTGCCTTCGGCTCAGGTCATGGTCCCGGGGTCCTGGGATCGAGCCCCGCATCGGGCTCCCTGCTCGGCGGGAAACCTGCTTCTCCCTCTCCCACTCCCCCTGCTTGTGTTCCTGCTCTCTCTCTGTCAAATAAATAAATAAAATCTTAAAAAAAAAAAAAAAGAATAAATCTGCTAAAAAAACGTGTGAACAAGTCCTTACATGGACATATGGTTTGGGAACCACTAAGTTAAAAGCTTGGTTGGAAATTCACAAATACCATGGAGAGATGGCAACTTTTTAAAAGGATACGATGTTAGTGAGATGGAATAGTGGAAGCAACTTGAGAAGGGAAGGAATCCCTGATGTTTTTTCCTTTCTATGTAAAATAATTTTAGATTTACAGAAAATTTGGAAAAATAGTAGAGTTTTCTCTTACCAAACTTCCCCTAATGTTAACATCCTACATAACCATAGTAAAATTATGAAAATGAGAAAATGAACATAGGGTAGCACATCAACAAATTACAGATCCAATTCTAACGTCACCAGTTTTTCCATCGTATTCATTTTCTATTGCCACTGTAAAAAACTGTCACCACATGGTGGCTTAAACAGTACAAATCTATTATCTTACAGTTCTGTAGGTCAGAAGTCCAACACAAGTCTCACCTGGCTAACATTAAGGTGTCTGCAGGGCTTTATTCCTTTCTGAAGGTCCTAGGAGAGAATTTGTTTCGTGCCTCTTCCAGCCTCCAAAGGCCACCCACACTCCTTGGTTTATGGTCCCCTTCCTCCATCTTCAAGGCCAGTAATGTTGCATCTTTCTGAAAGGTTCTGTTTTTAAAGCCTGTGATTAAATTGAACTGACCTAGACAATCTAGGGTACTCTTCTCACCTCAAGGTCTTTAGCCTTACTCCTATCTGCAAAAGTCTCTTTTGCCACGTAAAATAACATATTCACAGATTCTGTGTCTTAGGATGTGGACATCTTGGAGGCCATTATTCTACCTTCCTTCCATACATAGTTTATGTAATTACTTTCTTACGAGTGGGCATCTGGGTTGTTCCCAATATTTTTGTAATTATAAACAATGCTGCAAAGAATACCTTGTGCATCTGTGTTTTCATACTGATGGATGTGTACCTTCAGGGTAGACTGCTAGAAGTGAGATTGCACATCGGTAGCTTTGCCAAAATCCCCTCTCGAAGGGTTGTTCTAGTTTGTATTCCCATCAGCAATGTATGAGTCTCTGTTTCCCATGATCTCACCAACTAACTTTGTTGTCAAACTGTATAGTTTTTGCTAGCCTAAAAGGTGAAATAGTATCAAAATACTGTTCTAATTTGCATTTCTCTGATTATAAGTGAGTTTGAACACTCCTTTTTATATGTTCAGGATAATTTTTATAGCATTTGGGAATTACTGTTCATACTTTTTCCCCCCAGTTTTTCTATTGGGTTTTAGTCATTTGTCCCTCAATTTTTAATAGTTCTTTATATGTTGTGAATGTTTTTTCTCAGCTGGTTGTCTTTTAACTTTGTTATGATGTTTTTTTGCCACACAATTTTTTAAAAAAAAGATTTATTTTACAGACAGAGAGAGTGCACGCACGCACTAGGGGAGGGGCAGAGGGAGAGAGAATTCCGAGCAGACTCTGCCCCAAGCATAAGCCGGGCGTGGGGCCAATCCTACAACCCCAAACCAAAACTGAGTCGGATGCCCAACTGACTGAGCCACCTAGCTACCCCATCACAGAATTTTTAAAAACACTTTTGCCTCTGGCTTTTCAGTAGTAACCATTACCAAAAGTTTTTTCCTACATTAAGGTTATCAATGTTTCCTTCTAGTACTTGTATGGTTTATTTATTCATTTTATTTTACATTTAGATCCTTAATCCATTTGGAGTTCATGCTTATGTGAGGTGTGAAATACGTATCTAATTTTATCTTTTTTCCAAATGACCACTCATTTGTCCCTACACTATTTCTTTCAAATGCTAACTCCTCAGGAAGCCATTCCTGATCTAATAGGAGTTATAGTCTCTTGCCTCTGATTATCTAAACTCTTTTGTTTATATTACTGTTTTCCTCTGTCTTGACCAATAATTAGTTCTATTCCTATGCCATATCCCCTAGTGAGCCTTAACTCCTATTTTATATTCCCTACAGAGTCTTAACTCCTGAAGGCAAACATTATTGAGCTCATCTTTGTATTTCTTCAATGCTTAGCATACAGTGGGTTACTTAATACATACATGCAGAATGCTAATGATTAACCTGAATTATTAAGAAAAGTCCAATACATTCAAGAAAGTGAAAATATCTAATACATTCAAGGGAAAAAACTCCTTAAAATGATTAAAATTAAGCTAAATCTGTGTTTAAAGAGGAAAAGTTTAGTATCAGGAATATTCACTTCTGGAGACCACCTCAGTTCCCGCTAATGAGATGTATGTTGATTTTCTTATGACTGGCAGAGACTGCGGATCTTAAGTTCACCGAGTATGAATATAAGAAAAATGGCTTTGAGGGATAAAATAATGAGAAATGATGGGTCAAAACTAAGAAAGAGAACATTCTCCCAAAGTGAGGTCTATTAGTCTATTGGACAGTCTCCCAGAGGTTATCATGGAAGCCTGAAAAAGCATCAGATAATATAATGTGAGAGATACTTTTTCATTGTCAGGGGAGATGGACTAGATGAATTTAATTGAAGTTTTCCACCTCTCATTTCTAGGACTCTAAGAATAAAAGCATCACAGATGGAGGGGGGCTTTGGAGCCTAGTAGTCATTTAAAAAAATAAAATTCTTACTGTCTCTGGTGAAACAAAATGCACCTGAAACCCATATTATGGAAATGGCGGTAAGCAAAAGATACAAATAAAATAATATAATTATTCTTTACTAATGTGTATCAGGATGGCTTTTTTTTTTTTTTAATATAGAATAAAATGGGGAAGGGAAGGAGAAAAACATCATGGAAAGGATTTTATTAGGCATATTTATATAACTTCTAGCAGCTATTTCCTAACTGTACTGTTTCTAATGCTGCAAATATTCTTTTTCATTATAAATTTAGGCCCCAAATATTAACCTATTGATCTTTAGTATATAGTAGCTTTTTTTTCCCCCTGCAAACCTTCAAGGATCTTAAAATACCCGTGTAGTATTTCATTACCATAAGAAAGGCATCATAGCCTTAGAGTAGGCCAAACAATTTGCTCTTGGTCACACATGTGAGACACTAACTAAACGTACATTAAACAAATACAGCTCTTCTCACTCCTTTGCCTGTTTAGGTACAAGTTCCTAAATGCTAATAATATAAAATCTGATACTCTGGCAGAATTCAAAGGCAGGTAACACAGACCCTAGATCATACGGTCAGAAGAGTGCAGAGCCTTTTCCAACGGTAGGCACCTGATTTTAATGGAGAAGAGCTCTTGAGTGACAATGGTCTCACTGACTGCATAAGATATGAGCCCAGGTAGCTAAGGATGGATCATGGGGTTCTGACCTTCACTTCTGCCGGAGCTATTGTCTTTTCCTCATTTAACTTGTAGAGTTGAGAGCAGACCATATTCCTATACATCCAATTATTCCTTGAGTAAGAAGCCAACTAAGATAGTCCCCATTAGTTACTCTATCATTTTTTTTTTAAGATTTTATTTATTTATTTGAGAGAGAGAGAGAGTGAGATAGAGAGAGCCCAAGACGGGGTAGGGTCAGAGGGAGAAGCAGACTCCCTGCTGAGCAGGGAGCCCGATGTGGGACTCGATCCTGGGACTCCGGGATCATGACCTGAGCCGAAGGCAGACGCTTAACCAACTGAGCCACCCAGATGCCCTAGTTACTCTATCATTAATCTCACAGGACTTCCACAGAAAGAAAATTATTCCCTTCTATTCACTACATTCCTCCCTTAATTCTATTTTACTGAACAGATTAATATACACCCTTAAAAAATTTCACAATGTTGATTAATTTTAAAGTAATGATGGAGATGTTACGGCTTAAGAGGTTAATGTCTTTGCAATGGGCGTACCTTAGGTAATCATGAGTCACCTATACATTAAGTGAGTTTTCATAAACAGGTTAGAAAAAAGAAAAGGTCACTCCTGGAATTATAAGATTAACAAGATACAGTCCTGATCTTCTAGAAGACTGGTTTCTAAATTGTCTTGACTATGTATCAAATGAGTAAAATATTGTTGGTATGCATTCCTAAAACTGTTTACTTACAAAATACAAGAATGTTCTAATGTATGATTATAAAACATTCAATGACGTAACAATTTAAAGAATGAAATTTAAAAAATCAAATATTTATTATTTTCTTTCTGCAACTCAGATGGATCATATTGAGTACCCTTCTGAGGTATATACATCCTATTCTGGAGACCACCACCTAGAATATCACAGGCCAGGGAAAGCAACCATGCAAATAATGACCCTCCAAAAGGGTCTATATATAACCAATAAATGCACATTCTTATGGAAGGACAGGGAAGGTGAAGGCTAATGTTGCCTAGAAGAGGTAGTGAGACACTGGAGCTGAATTTTAAAGGATGAGAATACTTTTAGGAAGCATAGAAAGTGGCCTTTTTAGGCAGAAATGTGCAAATACAGCCGAAGAAACTTGTTTGGGGAACTCTTTAAGTTTGCGAAAAATGGAGCACTAAGATGGAGCACCCTCTAAGTTTGGAGGCTGAGAGATCTGGGGGTGGGGATGGGGATATTGGGTATTATACTGGAAGGGCAGCCAAACACTTGACAATGAAAGGTTCTCTATGCCAAGTGAACTTTGGTTTTTATCATCCTATAAAACACAAGTCAAACTCAAAAGCTTTCAGCAGGTGACTGATGCTTTTTGATGGAAAAGCTAGGTCTGTCTGGAAATATTTAAATGAGGGGAAGAAGGAAGGGAGAGAAAGAGGAGAGTGGAAAGAACTCACTGTGCAAGCCAAATAAAATGTATAATATTTGGTCATGTCCATGGGCACAGGACCATAGAGAACTACTAAATGACTTTGAGCAAGGGACAGTCAAGTAATGATCAGAGTTAGAACAGCAGTGCGAAGGCTAAAGTGGGGACAGAGGTGCTGGAGGCCAGGAGATGAGTTAAAGTCTCTACTGTACTAGATGGAACTGGCTACATATTTTGAGGGGTTCAGTGCAAAATACAAGGGCCCTTGTTCAAAAGGCAGGAATCAGGGCCATTAAAAGTACTAAAAGAAAAAACTTTGCTTTCTTGGCCGTCTCTCTCTCCATCTGCTCTGGTGTTTTTCATTCGCTATTTAATGTCATGCTCCCTCAGGCACCAGGGCAAGGGCAGATCTTCACAGGTGCCCAGGGCCCCTGCCCACAACTCAGTATATGGGTGGCCCACTGGTTGCCAGGTTGCCCTTCCCTAGCCAATAAACCCACGTGCCATGCCCAGGCCCAGGGTAGGGAAGTTGAGCCAGGCTTCTTCCCTTCCCATGGCTGCCTCTGCAACTCACTAGGTGTCTGGTTTGGGGATGGGCAAGAGGCTTGCCCCAAATGAGTTGTGGCCTTTGGCCACCTGCCAGACACCAGTGAAGCTGACAAGCAGGAGCAAAGA
This sequence comes from Leptonychotes weddellii, assembly GCF_054177405.1. Lineage (NCBI taxonomy): Eukaryota > Metazoa > Chordata > Mammalia > Carnivora > Phocidae > Leptonychotes > Leptonychotes weddellii. The sequence continues at coordinate 94,807,275 of NC_138374.1, read as the reverse complement.
CAGTCCTGCCAAGCGCTGCCTTGGGGTGCCACAGAGTGTGCAGGTTAACCCCTATCTTTTTTATGCTTGTATAAAGGCCCATGCCAGGGTCAGAGAGTGACCGCTAGGGCTGGATGCGGCAGATGGGAGAGGCTGGTTGGGGTTCCAGGGGTGGGGAAATGGGCAGTATAGAATCCATCCCAGGGAGGCAACAGGAGGTGGTGCCAGGCCTTGGCTCCAAATCCCAGCACATGCTCCACTGTCCCATTAGACCTCACTTAACAGAACATGAATCCAAAAACGGATCAACAAGAATCTTAGGATGGAAACCATAGAACATTAAACTCCATGCATAAGGCCTTTCTGAGTCTAGGTCCTGTGCACTGCACTGGTCTCATGCTCATGAAGCAGGTCCTGGTACTGGTTCAGGGGAAGAAAGTTTTAACAGGCACGGATAATTGAAGTAAGTGGCAGTGGGGCTGGGAAACAGTTGGATGGATGAATTGGAAGAGAGGAGAAGAGAAGAAGATCTGGTAAATGAATATGGGAGGAAAGAAAATACTATGGTTCTGGGAACTGAAGAAATCTGTAGTACTACAAAGTTGGAAATTCAGGGGGAAAAACATAAGTGACAGTTTGGGGTAAGCTGAATTTACATTACTATGGGACATCAGAACTAAGTGTTAGTTGAATCCAGAGGACTATTTGGAAGAAGATTCTCCAACAAAACAACATCGCTAGGGGCACCTGGGTGGCTCAGTTGGTTAAGTGGCTGCCTTCGGCTCAGGTCATGATCCCAGGGCCCTGGGTTTGAGCCCCACACTGGGCTTCCTGCTCCGCGGGGAGTCTGCCTCTCCCTCTGCCTGCTGCTCCCCCTGCTTGTGCTCTGACAAATAAATAAATAAACAAAAAACCACATCGCTTCCTATTTCCTGATTTGTTGATCATTAATTTCATTACTATACAAAAAGTCATGGAAAGGTCCTTTTTTTTTTTTTTTTTAAGATTTATTTATTTGAGAGAGAGAGAATGAGAGAGAACACATGAGAGGGGGGAGGGTCAGAGGGAGAAGCAGACTCCCTGCCGAGCAGGGAGCCTGACACGGGACTCGATCCAGGGACTCCAGGATCATGACCTGAGCCGAAGGCAGTCACTTAACCAACTGAGCCACCCAGGTGCCCGGAAAGGTTCTTTGAAGATCTCAGCTTTAACCCATTAAACAAGCCCACATCTAAAACATCATAAAAGACTCTAGAGGCAAAGGTGGACTATACACAAAATGAAAAAAGTCAAGCAGTTTATTTAATAGACATGAACTTATGGAAGAGATTATAAAGTATACTAGATAAGATACGAGTAACGAGATATAAAAATTTGCAAAAATTAAAAAATATTCGTATGACTGCCATAATTTTTTTCTTTTATAACCAAATGTCATGCTTCCTATTTCGATATCTAGTAAAAATGTATGAAGCTAGACTAGCTTCCCTATAGCAGGCAAAATTATGGTAGTTTGCATAAAAATGCAAATATGCAAAGTATCACTAATGAGCACCTAAAAAGAACTTGTAGAAAAGCAGCTGCCAATATATAACGAAATGCATTTTGTTGTCCTTTTTCTCACCAAAATAGATTTCATTTAACCCAGTATTTCCAAAATATTATCACTTCTACTTGTAATCAATATTAAAAAGCATTCAGATAACTGTCTATGCTTTTTTCTCAAGTTTTTTAACAGCTTTATTGAAATTCACACACCACCAAACTCACTCTTTTAAAGTGCACACTTTAGTGGTGGTTGTCTATTCAGAGAGGTGTGTAACAGTCACCACAGTCTAATTCCAGAATATTTTCATCACTCCCCAAAGATATCCCATATGAATCAGCAGTCATTCTCTCCTTAACCCTTGGCAACCATTAATGTAGTTTCTCTCTCTACGGATTTGCCTATTTTGGACATTTCACATAAATAGATCCTATACTGTGTGGCCTGTTGTGTCTGGCTTCATCCACTTAGCATCATGTTTCCAAGGTTCTTCCATGTTGTAGTGTATGTCAGCACTTCACTCCTTTTTATGGGTGAACAATGGAGAGAGCACGTTTTGTATATCCATTCTTCTTCAGCTGATGGACATTGGGCTGTGTCCAATTTTTGGCTGTTACAGATAATGCTGCTAGGAACAGCATGTACAAGATTTTGTATAATCTTCATGTACAAGATTTTGTATAAACACATGTTTTCAATTTTCTTGTATATGTACCTAGAAGTAGAATTGCTAGGTCATATGGTAAGTCTGTGTTTAATCTTTTGAGGAATTGTCAAGCTGTTTACAAAGTGGCCACACCATTTTAAATTCCCTTCAGCAATATAGGAGGGTTCTAATTTTTCCACATCCTTGTCAACACTTATTATGTTCTCTCTTTTTGATTATCGTCATCCTAGTATGTATGAAGTGGTATCTCACTGTGGTTTTGATCGGCATTTCCCTAATGGCAAATGACGTTGAGCACCTTTTCATGTGCATATTGGCCATTTGTACATCTTCTTTGGGGACATGTCTATTCAAATCCTTTTGGAACCTTTTCTTTTATAACTACAACAGACTGACAAAAAATTTTGTAGTGACATTATGATCAAATAATAACCTGGGAATGAAGTTCTTTTAAAATGAAATTAGTAGGTGCTTAATATAAAACATACATTTAAAAACCCAGTGGAATGGTCCTGGCTTTGGTTATAGAATTAATGGGCCTGACAGCAGGAAGGCCCTCAGTGTTATTATTTACAGCAATGCTCGTACCCTGCTGAGTACAGGTATAGCTGAGAAGTACAAAAATATCTTCTTGTACAGCTAACACCAGCAAAATTGAAAAGTTGGCAAGGTTTCATTTCCCTATCTCTGGCTTCTTAAGTTTGGTCAAAGAGGAAAGCATCTAATATCAGTTGTACTTAGAGGTTAACTACTTGTTATTTTAAATGGGCATTAGCCCTTCAAAACATTTATTTCTAATTGTGAAATGAAAGGTGTTAAGCTTCCACTCCCCCATTAAAGCAGAAGAAAAATATCTTTGCTTTGAGGAAGAGGGGCTTATAGTATACTACCCATAAGAATAAGCTATAAATGAGTTCATCTCATTCTCTCTCAAATAGCTCTCTTTCTTCTCCTGGGCAAGATACATTGGCATATTCACTAGTTAGCACTGCTGCAAACCTATTTTATGAATAACCATAGATTGAGGAGAGTTCCCATCATTCTTTCGAGTTGAGAATCTTGGCAATATTCCCTGCCATGCCTGTTACCTTTTCCCCTGGGTTTTTTGCTATCTCCTTTCTATCTCCCGTAAGGGGTCATATCTAACCTTATTCCTTTTGTCTCTGCTTCAAATTTTATATTTTCTAGGATGTTATTAAAAAAATTAAAAATTAGGGACGCCTGGGTGGCTCAGTTGGTTAGGCAACTGCCTTCGGCTCAGGTCATGATCCCGGAGTCCTGGGATCGAGTCCCGCATCGGGCTCCCGGCTCAGCAGGGAGCCTGCTTCTCCCTCTGACCCTTTCCCCTCTCATGCTTTTTCTCTCTCTCTCTTGCTCTCTAATAAATAAGTAAATAAAATCTTAAAATTAAAAATTATACCCCTTCTGATTATAGAATGATTTAAAGGTATAGTTAATATTCAATATCTACAGACTATAATTTTTCTGACATTCTTGTTTATTATATTATTTTTACCTCTGGTAGTATTATTTTGATAGACATATAATACGAATATATCCATATATTATATATTCATACATACATGAATATAAATACACTCTCTATTAAAAAGAGGTACCACTGCAGGGTGATCTACTTTGGATTTTAACTCCATACAGATGGTCAGTAAAGAGAAGAAAAGTTGGATATAGAATCTTTAAGTAGCAGAGAACAGAACTTTAAGCGTCCAGGAATGCAGCTGCAATGAGGAATACAAAAGTTGAAATGGTATTGCACCTTGCTTCTATGAATTCAAATTGATTATTTCAGCCCTAAGACTGAGATTCTCAGGCTGGTCAGAGGTCACTATGCCACAATAAAGTATTCTGTAAATTTAGACTTGTCATCTGAACTGATGGTGTCAAACACTTGGAAGGACAACTAATATACAATGCAGCACTTGTGAGCAATAACAGGGCACTGAAAAAATATCGCTTATTAGTTTCTTATGCCAGACCTGAAGGTACAAAAGAAAGTACTGATGTCTACCAGGAAGACATGGACTAAAATGTTCCTAATATATTAACCAATCATTTGGACAAACAGTTTCTCAACCCTGGGTACATGTTAGAATCACCTGGGAAGGTTTCAAAAAATACAAAATACAAGGTTCTAGTCCAGAGATTTTGGTTTAACTAGTTTGAGGTGGAGCCCAGGCATCAGTTTTTTTCGTTTGTTTGTTGGTTGGTTTTGGAGATGTTCCTTAGGTGATATTTAGGTAAAGCCAGAGTTGAAAACCACTGGTTTTGACAACGAACGCTATTTGACCTTTATCAAGTGGGTATGAAGCTTCATCTCTTTGTTTAACTTGGAAAAACAAAAATCTTATTGAAGATCTTATTGATCTTATTGAGGATTCTATTCAAGACAGAGACCAATACCAACTGAGCCTCACATCTCAATACTTAAGAAAGAATGTAACATTTCTTTTTACATAAGAATTTAACTTAGTCTGTATTTACTCTTCCAAAGCTTTGCTTTTTCTAAAAACTAGGCAAAGTTTTCATCTTTTGACAGTCTTTTGTATCTACTCTACCTTACTGGGAATGCTCAGGTGTCACTGTGACAGGAACAAGAAGGGTTACAAAGGAATAGTCAGCTACTGCCTTAGTTCAACTATGCTTTCTGGTTGTCTTGGCATATATTTTAGTGCCTGAATTCTTTCAGAGCCAAGCTCAAAGCTAATACAAACGAAGCAGCTGCAACTGCATTGTGTTACATTTACATGGAAGGCCAACTCAGACCATTGTGTTATGGAAATGAGAACACTAAGCCAAGCACCTGGCCCGGAACACAAGCAGCTTTCTTTTAGCCAAAGCTAAATTGATGGCATCGTCTAAGGAGAAGTGATATAAAAATCATAAATATCAATAGTCACTTTATAAATAGAACATTAAAGAAAGAAGCCTGTTCCAAAAACTCAGGCAATGTGAAACAAATACATACAATTACAAGGCGTGATCATTTTCCCTTTCTGAATTAAATTTAAGTACCTGGATAACTTTCATTAGTTTACTCATTTCTTCCTAATCACCCCTGTAATATCATATGAATGTAGTTTTAACATGTATAAGACATACAATGGATGTTTTACTTAAAGGAAAACACAAATATGACAAATGTAAAGTCTAGCAAGGTGCTAAAGAAAAAAAGTGAAAAATAGCATCTTTAAGAGGGGCAAAAACTATTCAAATGACAAATGGTTCTTGAAGAAGCTAATAGTCAAGACTCAGATCTGCAAAAACATTGTGAGCTTATACATACGTATGGCATCTAAAGGGCTCAAAGAAATAGCCACAGAAACAAACCATTAAATAAAGAATTCTATGTAGTTTCACTTCCCAATGTAAGTAGACACAGTATACACTATATACATAAAATACCATAGCCCTGAATTCCAAATATATATTAAAGTCTTTCTTGGTTGAAGAAAAAATGTAACTATTCTGCACAGGTGTGTACTCATTTACTCCAAATGATCGCTTAGTGATTATTAAATGGTTCAGTAATCCATTCGACTGAGGATATCATCCGTAATACCAAGAGAGTAAATGTGAGATACTCACTTGATGCTCGTCATTCAATAATTCACGCATATCTTATCCATTAAACAATTATTTGCCCAGTGCTTACTGTGTGCAAAGTACTGTGTTAGGCGTTGAGGGAGCCACAAAGATGAGAGGAGATATTTATTGTCTAATGAGGGACACAATCCACAAACAATTGCAACTGGAATTAAGGTAAAGAAATATGGAATGAAAAGAAGAAACAGAAAAACTAACCTGCAGATCTCTGCTTCTCCTTACGGCTATGATTAGATAAAAGTACAAATACACTGAAACATTCCTAAGAACAAAGACCTTGCCTTACCTATGCATTCAGTGGCCACATGAGTCCCCTCTTATGCCTATTTTTATTTTTTAAATTTATTGAGTCTGCTGTCTACCACTGCTGTAAAGATGCCTTAGACTAAGTAAGAAATATACATGAATACACTGTTGTACTGGTTATCCATTTTAAGTTTTTAAAAGCACACATTTTGGGAGATGAGAAAGATATACCAAGGTTTTGGGCTTCTCTGCTTTGGGTTCACCGCTATAGTTATTCCTTTTCTCCTTCCTGTCACACCAGCAGCACTCAGCAGGGTATAAGCGACTCCTACCCACCTGCTTCTCCTGGATCTCAAGCTAACCACTACTCTAGAACTACCAGCAGGCTCAGCTGATAGCCTGGGGTGGGTGCTGGGCTGGGCCTCTATTGAATGGCCGGCAGTCCCTGACCTATCACCCTGAGCTGCGATATTGACAGTAAGAGGGAAAGAGTCACTTGGGGAAAAGTTAAGTAATTTACCAGTACTTCCACAGTATTTATACAAATGGAGGTGGGAAGAAGAAGGCCCTTTTGGAGAGTCCAAGACTAGCTCCTTTTTGGTTTAGCTTTTGAGCCAAGATAAATATTTCAAAAAACAAATCCCTAATGCTTGCCAAATTTAGTTAAGCTTGACAAACAGTCACAGTCTTGCCCCAACCTACCTCCCCATCCTTCTCTCTTGCCATTTTTGCCTACATGCTTCTTGGCTCGTGCCTCATTGAACCCTTTCTATGTTCCCTGGATGCCTCAGTCACTTTATGAAGTGTGTCTTTCTAAAATGCTATTGCCTCAGGCTGGAATACTCGTCTTCCTGTCAATTATTTTCATTCAGCCTTTGAAACAGCCCAAATACTGGCTCCCCAGCAAAGCCTTAGCTTACACAATGCATTGTTAAAAATCTGTGTCACCACGCTTATCCACCTCCTTATGAATCTGGTCATTTTTCTGTCTCTTGCTACTAGACTAGAAATGCTCTGGGAGTGGAAAATTCTGTTGTGTTCATTTCTGTTTACCCAGGACCTGGTGCCAAGAAAGTTTCGATAATTGGTGAATCACTAATACTCTGCCCAGAGTAAGCACTCAGTAAGTGTGTCACTGTCAATAATTTCAGGCAAGGCCTGCTAAAAACTATTCATCTGCTCTTCAGTATTTGCCTGAAAATGGAGCTGGGAAGAACAGGCCCTTTGGAGAGTCCACCGGGTAAGTAGTGAACCTGCTGTTCACCACAGTAAAGACACCTGAATCCTAGAACCACAAGAACTTATGCTTAAATCTCACTTCCGCTCCTTCAGAAAGTTAACATGGATCACTTCCATGGAAACAATCATGTTAATAACATGAGCTACTGTATAATTAACTTAGTTAAGTATCTCGAAGCTTGGTTCCTTTTTGTAGTGTTTTCCCATATTCAGAGACTCTGTTGTGATATTAACTACAAAAACATTTTGTGTTGACCTGAAAACTAGACATAATTCTTACTGGCATTACATTTAAGTAAGTCACATTAGCTAGTGGTATTATATAGAAATTTAAAACATACAGTGGACTTCCACAGACATCCAAGTACTGCAGTGCCTCATCTAGTCAGCATATTCTGGTTTCTTTTTAAAAGAATATAAATTATTTATCCAGCATTATCACGGAATAAGGTATTTCACAAACCAGATTTTTCTGGATAACAAGTTTTATAAGCATCGCATATCTTCTAGATTTAAAATACTCTCAATGGATATGTATCACACAATACTACACAATTATACTTAAAAAAAAAAAAAAAAGCCCAGCACAAGAAATATAATTTCACTTCCTTTTAATGATTCAGGATCATTATTATCAATGTCAATTACTGCACTATGCACCATCCATCCTGTAATACAATGGTACTCTGAAGGACTACTAATAAATATTGGGCTATCTGCCTTTATCCTAAGTGGATTCGGATTGTTTTTATGACTCCTTGCTTCTCATTTTCTCTGCCTCCTCCCTTAACTCACTGTCATCTTTTGAAAAATTACAACAGGGTGTTCTGATAGTTATTTTTCAACTAATTGTCTAGATAAGGACTGGTTAAATTCTCCTAGAGAGCTAAGTGCATGGGCTTAGTGACTGTAGTTTGCCAGTCAGAGGTCCCTCTTTCCTTCAATATTTCTAAATGCATGAGGTGGCTGAGATTGTCAGAAGAATAACAACTGAGTAAATGGTTTGTAAGTAGTGCCAGCGGTCATATATATGCATCATTGGTTTATTACTTTTACTCAAGAATAATCAGCTTTATTATTAAGGTAAACCTTAAATTAGCTATCACTGTTTAAATATAAATGAAAATTGTTGTTCTTAATTAATTTAAATTTAAAAAGCCCAGTCATGAACTTCAGATTCAATATAAGTACTTGAATGTTCTTTATTATAGAGGGATATCTTTCTTCAGTTATTGACTTTTAAAAAAATTTAAATTTATTCTAGCATGATGGTATCAATATTTCAAATTCTAACTCAATCCTTTTCACCACTTTGTACAGATAGTCAGTTTCACTATATTCGATTTCTGTTCCATCAGGAAAACAAGAAGGGGAGGGAAGAGGGAAAAAAAAATGTATTTGTCATTCATTAAAAAATAAAACAAAAACCCAAACATTTAAGTGGGAAGCCATGTCTATGGAACAGAGAAATTCAGTAAAAGGGATGAAATCTGTTATTTTATAATTCCTGTCATAATTTGGTTAGAATATTAATCCAGTCTTGCTTCTGATCTTTAAAAACGAGAGAACTGGTAAACATTTGAAAGGTGTCACAGTAACAGATATCCACGAACTCTACAAGGCACTGAGATACAATAAGGGCAAATCTTGCTCCTCAGGGTTAATCCAAAATAAAACATTCATTTTGGTTAGCTTACAAATCAATGCCAGCTTATATGTCTCAAAATATTAGTTCAAATTAAAAAGTCATCCCAACTAAAAAAAAAAAAGTATTGGAATATATAAAGAATACAACATATTAACATAACAGAATTAAAAGAAAAGAATTTTTGGGGCGCCTGGGTGGCTCAGTCGTTAAGCTTCTGCCTTCGGCTCAGGTCATGATCCCAGTGTCCTGGGATCGAGCCCCGCATCGGGCTCCCTGCTCTGCGGGAAGCCTGCTTCTCCCTCTCCCCTCCCCCTGCTTGTGTTCCCTCTCTCACTCTGTCTCTCTCTGTCAAATAAATAAATAAAATCTTTAAAAAAAAAAAAAAAAAGAAAAGAATTTTTTTCCCAATAGAAAAGTCTACTTCTATTCTATAGTGATTTCCATTGTACCTACAATAATGACCAACTTCATGGCAGTAATTTTTTTCAAGTTTAAAAACAATAAATTTTAATAAAATGATATAATTAGTCTATTTCTTATTCAATAAACAAAGAAAATGGGTGGATTAAAATCTTGGTTACTCAGAGTTATATCAAAAAGGTCCCAGACTGCAACTGGTGGTCAGCTGACCTGATCACTTATAGCCTTCCAAGCTCAGCATTCAGGATTTAATACTGATTCTTAGTACTGCCTCGTCAGTTTAAGGAATATTTTAAACTGGGTTATTTCTTCCAGGGCATTTCTTTTTTTTTAAAAGATTTTATTTATTTATTTGAGAGAGAGAATGAGATAGAGAGAGCATGAGAGTGGGGAGGGTCAGGGGGAGAAGCAGACTCCCTGCTGAGCAGAGAGCCCGATGTGGGACTCGATCCCAGGACTCCAGGATCATAACCTGAGCCGAAGGCAGTCGCTTAACCAACTGAGCCACCCAGGCGCCCCAGGGCATTTCTTAAGCACTTAGATGGTCATCTACAAGATGGCTTAAGGAAAGCACAGGCCAAGGTCTCAGGATTAGAACTCACAATTGTCTAATTCTCTGATAGTCTGTTCTGCAACTTTAGGAGTCCCATCATTCACTGTTTATGCTCCCGCTCAAGAAAAATAACACAAAAAACAAAAAACTCCTTCCATTTGTTAAAAAAAAAAAAAAAAAAATCCATCTTTATGGAACGGTGACAGGTTTTCGCCCATAACTTGATAAAAGGGCATCCTGCAAAGATTTGCACTCTATAGTTCAGAGGACTTTCAATTTAACATATTTTATTATACATTTTAGAAATTTCCCACAAGTATAAATAATTATTCCCTAAAATCTAATAAACCTCCTGCTGAAAGTAGTGGATGTTAACCACAGTTAATCTATGTAAGTTGATAACTCTGTCCTTTAACTTCAGTATTCTAAGGAAATTCTTGAGCAAAATGTTTTGATTCCCTAGTAACTGTCTCTAACTCTAAGGAGAAAGGAGAGAAAAGCAAAATATCTTTTAGAGAAGAGGAGCACTTACTGGTACTTTGAAGGGTGAGGTATTTACAGTGTCCATGGAGTTGGGTTTCTCTGATGTACTGGTCCCTGAGATACTCCGTCTGCGGGGGGACCTTTCTGCCGGCACCTCTGGAAAAGAAGAAATAAACACCATGAAGAAAAAAAACTTGAGGATCTCTGACTACATTGTAAAATTAGTGGGGTTTTCTTCCCCCACAAAAAAATCAGTTTGCTTTAAAGGTACGTTACATTCTATCTCCACATGATTTATCTATCTCTGTGGTATTTGAACTATTGAGGCACTAGGGAGACCTGGTCATGCTTAAGAAATCTGCTTTAGCATGACAGGTTATAATTATATCTGTGCACATGTAAAAAGTAATTTTTTCTGAGCTATGTTTAATATCTATAATTCATTTACTATCTCTATCTCACAGTGTATGAATCTACTTCTCTATATGTCAGCAATATAGGAGTTAATAGAATCCAAAGAAATTTTTGATCTTCTTGTTAACAAAATACAGTCTTGTGTTGCATATGATTTGATGGTGTCTGCACAAAGGTCAAAGTTCAGTTCTGTGCAGATAAGATGATTCGCCAGACTGCAGCCAAAGGGCCACGAGACAACTGAAAGCTACTGCTAGGATAAAATAACATATATGCCTATGCAGATATAAAAATAGATCAGCTTCTCCTTGTGCTGGCAAGATGACCTTACTAAAATCTTACTCTGGAATCCTAAATCTGTTCAAACTGACCTAACAAGCTTCGGATTTTGCAGATGAGGTGATATTTTCTCATTTAATTACTACACACTATATATTAAGGTTACATTTAAACAATTTTTTTCAGAGAGTGATATAAATATATGCATATATATATGCACATACACACGCACACACAGATGATAGATATATACATATTATACCTTTATCACAACTGCTTCCCATCTCCACTTCAACTGACAGACATATAGGAATCCAGCTTCTCAGATAACATTAGATAATCTCAACATGGACAAGGAAAAAAAACACATCCTAAAAAAAGTACTCTGTATTATCTTCCAGATCTTAAAAAATAAGCCGGAGACTGACATTTTGATTCCTGCTGTTCTCCCTTTAAAAGACAGATGCAGTTTAAACTTCCATTTCTGGCCTCCTGGCCCCTGGGATCCGTGCTACTTCCACTTAAGAGAAAGCGTTTTTTCTCTCGCTCCCTCCCTGTGTCTTGCTCTTCCCCTCCCTCTCTACAGCTTGCAGAGAGCAAGCGAGAAAGAAACACACAGGACTGCAGCTATTCAATCAATCGTTCCGAATGCACATCCTCATTAGTTACTTTCAGGCTATTAGCAGACGCCCAACCACTGCCTCCCCTCAGTTACAGAAAATTTCACTGTATTACACTAATCTGCAGCAAGAAAAAACATTTGCTGAAATTTATATTCAGCTAGTGCCAAAAGGACACCATTTTACACAGACCTAGTAATGCACACAAATCAATCCCTCCCATGAAAATCCAATTGGAAGTGCTTACCCTATTACTATCTTTGCATGATGGACACTGATTTCCTTTCCATGACTAAACATATCTTCTGTGTGACATCTTGACCCGTAAGACATAAGCCAAATTGCAACATTCCTAATGACTGAGAGGTTGCCAACATAGCGTCTTATCTGCCTGCAGTACAAGAAAGTCCCATGCTATCACTGTTTTAAAATTACAACCAATAACTGTAAGTCTCTCAACTTCTCTGTCACCACCAGTGGTTAAATGAGCCTTAATGTACGAAGTCATTTTCAGAATTAGACACACACGACTTCTAAAAAATGGCAGTATAATTAGCTAAAATTCACAGCAATGGTACACAAAGCACCAAATTTAAACAAATCAGTTTTGAAAGCACACGGAACAAGACCTTCAGACTTTAGGAACGTGACTTTAAAGAGTGATTATCCAAGTTAGGCGTTTCTACTGTATGGGGGACAGGCTGGTGGGGAGAGGGGCTGGTGAAGATAAAAGAAAATTTCATCCTTCCTCTGATAACGACCTATAATTAGAAGATACATGAGATTGAATATTACAGTATAACATATTTTAATATCTGAATAATTGATGGAGAAACCAAACTGGAGAAAATAAGTTCCATTAGCAAGAATAAAATAATCCGGTAAACAGTTTTCCTTAATTTGCAATGTTCTGGATAAGGAAAAAAATGGAACCTTATTTCCTGCTTTTCTTTCCAATATCTAATTTTAGTTTTCAGGCATCTGAAATCACTAAATAAATATATTTCCAGGCTTTTAACAATGTGAAATTATACTGGCTAAAATGAGCAGCCACATTTTAAACTCTAACAAATATGTTATTTGTTGTACTTCTCTTTCTCTTTTAGATTCTCTTTCTGCATCATGAAAAAAAATCACAACTCTGGCATAGCTTAAAGAATATCACTGGGTTCAAAAAGGAGAAATTAAATTTTTCTTGAAGTTTGAACAACTGCCACTAAGAGGGCAAAGAGGAAATAAGCTAAATCAACTACTGATGAGAGGTCTACACTTCTCTTCTCAGCCCCCACAACAATGTAACTTATCTGACGATGCACACAAGGCCCTTGAATACCCAAGTTATTTCGTTTTCAGAAAATTCAGAACTATTTCAAAGCTGAGAAAAGAATATATACCCCAAGCACCAATGGCCACATAGAACCAGGTAGCAGCATCAGCAAGAACCGAATTAACAGCACGCTGGATTAGTCACAGGCAAGCCTGCTTATTAAACTGGTCCAGGCACCTTTAACTTTAAATCTCCAAGCAGAAAGGAAAGCTGCTACTATGCTCTTAAAGCCACATTTCTGCTGAGTTGGAAGGAAAATCTATACTGGGTCCAGTAGACCAAAATTAGACAGCTCTCTCCCCTGCCCCCACTCATGCCACATATACCACATTATTTTCACTTGCTGTAAAAATTATTGTCCTTTCATAGTCATAATATTTAATCACAGTCATTTTTAAATAGGCTCACTCTCTGAGACTGAGACAGAGACTTACAATATTGTTTCAGTAAAGGTCTGAAACTGTTTTGTTCACTTTCTCATCCTCTAAAAATATTTTTCACCTTCAGACTGAAAGGTAAAAAAAAAAGTTATAAAATATAAAAGCCTGGTTAAGTTTTAAATTTATTTCTTTATTTCCTTTGCCATTGGGTATGAACCAAGGTAAGGTGACCACTTCTCTTAATGAGAGAGAACCTGCAATACAGCTCCATATGGAACATACATTGAACAAAGAGACTGTGTGGGTGCTTTTCTTAGCAGCTCTACCAACTATCTGTGTGATCCTGTGTAAGCCATCTCACCTTTTCTGCTCTGGTCTTCATTAATAACCTGGGTTATTCAGACCAACCAGAGATGAAGACAAGATGAATGAGTTTATATGCTTTGGTGCAAAATTAACTTTTTCGAAGAAAGGGGCTCTCTAAATCCAAAGTCTGGTATCATAACAACATTTATTCTACGTAATACCTATTTTCCTCTCTGTTGATGTACCTTCTTTGGAAAGTGTGGCAAAGAAATTGACAGCTGGAGGATTATAGGGGTAAAGGCACTTTTGGTGGAGGATGTGCTTGTTCAACAGACAGAAGTCAACCTCTGCCTTTAGAACCTAATAGTTGTGTTGTTCATGGCCTTAATTCACTTATCAGGAAGCAACTCTCAAAAAGTATTTCAAGGAGGACAAAAAAGTAGGACAGTGTAAGGGAGATGAAGAGGTGTAGTAATTTCATTACAATAATTATAGTGAATGGGTAGATGTGTTGAGAAGAGGAGATGTGGAAGTCATCCTTCTAGGTTTATTAGGGAAGAATACTACAGGCAGAGGGAAGCCAATACGAAACTTCTACGGTAAAGTGCAGCACAGAGGCCAGTGTGACTGGTGTTGGTAGGGATAAAGAGTAGCAGAAAGCCTGAGACTGGGGCAGGTGTGCTCGGGCCATGTAGGCTCCACAGGCCTATGTGTAAAGACTTGAGCTTTCTACTCTGAAGTGAAAAATCACCTGGTCAAACATATTTCACCAAAAGGTACAAATCACATAGAAACCTTATGGAGATATATTTACTGGCACTTTCTTAATTATTTTCTTTTCAGGACTTTGAAAAGTGACTGAAATAATTCTGGAATACTATTATGTTTGGAAAGACAGTAAAGGTTAATACTTTTATCATATTGACTGAGTGTTAGGTTCCAAAAGCCTCTGAAAATATCTTAAATGAGAAAGGTATCTGTTATCATTATGCCCAAATATCGATAAGCATCAACTGCATTTATTTTGGTTCTATCACAATGAACCAAAGTTCGTATACCATCATGTCATATATGCATATACTAACCTAAATAACAGGGCTCAGATGTCATGAATTCTGATAATGTCTGCCACTCTTGGGATGAGTTACCATCGTTAAGAAATGATTCAAAATACTTTCTCTAAAGAGAAAAAGAGGTACTATAAAAGTTATTTAGGCACCTCTTTGAGGCAGAAGTATTTTTATGATAATTTTAGCTAATACTGAGTGTCTGTTTTGTGCTAAGTGCTGGATCTGGAATCTATCTTTCTTCGTCCTTGGGGCAGCCCCTGAGGTAGTAACAGTTATTACTCTCTTGGATGAGCATATCGGGGCCAAATTTAAAAGAAGAAAATAATACTTACCAATGTGAAAGTAATTTCAGAAAATTCAACATAAAAGATGAACAAAATGCAGAAAGACATTTATAAAGTTTTAATTTGGTGGACAATGATGTAAGAAACCAAAATAGCCTTCTTACAGCAAAATTCTCTAGTTAATGACAGATCAGAAAACCATTACATGCTCCTGGGTGCAGACAATGTGGCATATAGAGTATGCCTCAATACTTCCCATGAATGGCAACCCAAGCCAATTCCTAGTAATTTTGTGTACAGAATTATAAAACATGAATGAATGTGAATGCTCTGCCAATTATAATTATTCACAGACCCCTTTAATATTTTTGGTATTATATTTAGGAAACAAGTGTTCTAGTATTATTCTCAAAAGGGGAATTCTTCAGCTCACTTCAAAAACCTTTTTAAAAATCAATAACATTCCAACAAAGCCTGACAGAAAATTGAATACACACCAAACTGTTCATGCACCCATTCATGTCACTGAAATTTCAGGGTGCTGCTGTGAATGAGCCCACTTTACTATCATCTATTTGCCTTTATATTGTGCAAATGATGACAATAAATAAGATAGGATATGTCACTGGCTCAAGTTATTAATGAATAAAATAAACAAATAACGTTATTTCTTTATGCTATGAATTCTAAATTAGGAGGATTCTTTTTCCACAGGAACAGAGAAGATGTTTAAGGAACAGAATGGGAAGGAAGAAGTCGTATTAGGCAATGGGTTTGTATGGATTCAGTAAAGGACCTCAAAAACAAATGGCAAAAGGTGAAAGAGAAAAGGCTTTGTGTAAACGGGATTGCGTGTTTTGTTGATGGACTCCTAAAGGTAATGAGACCTTAAAGATTTGGGCAGAGAGCAATTTTGTAAAGGAAAAGTGACAAGAACAAAGAGAAGAAAATTACAGACTGCATTTACAGAGCTGCCAACACCACAGCACCTGGGCGTTTTATAGACTTCATCCACCTGCTTTTCAGTAGGACATTTTCTGCTGTATCCCATTTTTACAGCTTTAAAGCGTATGTACTGACAGTCACTACCATTCAGCTGCTCTAAAATACAAATCCCCAGAGCCACTTTAATCCATCCAAACTGTATCACTTAGACTGCAGTACCTCACTCAAACAAGCAGATCTTTCAAGTCTGCATGCCCTCAACACTTACTTCAATCTGAACAAATTGGTGGTAAGTACACAAATGTGGTGAATTCTCAGTAAGTAAAGCCATTCAGTCTCCCCACCTTTTCTTTACTTCAGCAAATTTATTCTTTATTTTATTATTTTAAAATTTTCTTATTAATATAATAGGAGGAAGGATTTCTCTCTGGTCAAGGAGTCTGGACACCCACAAGTATTCTATTTTTTCACATGATGATATTGGATGGGATAGTGGAGAATACTTTTAGTGCAAGTAACAGTCTCAACCAGAAAGGCTAAGAAAACAGCGCAGGGATGTTTACATGGTAGCTTAAGTTTCAAATACATAGTGTATCTCTGGTTCTTAGTGATAACCAACAGGGATCTTAATAATTATAATTATGATAAAAACATAATAAGGATACCTGCAACACCAAACTATCATTTATGATTCCTTATTACATGCTAAGTGTTTTATTTGAGTTATCTCTTCCATTGTCACAACAATTCTCTGGAACAGGGACTATCACCACCATTTACAGATAAGGAAAGAAAAAGAGGTTCTATTACTCTGCCCATGTTTGCACAGCTGGTCAAGGGCAGAATCAGGATTGGAACTCACGCAGTCTGGATCTAGAGTCTGTACTTTTTAATTACCATGCATGCTATCTTGTTCTCCCAGTCTTTTATATAATGGGCTGTAACGGAGAAGAAATAAGATAATCATGGAAACTCCAATTTTCCTCTTCCTAAAAATAACTCAAAGAACTTTAACAATATGCACACGATTCTTCATATTTTAAAGATAATTAAATCACTTAGCATTATATTATTGTGCTGAGCACCGAGTAATGTATAGAATCGCTGAAACTAATATGACACTGTATGTTAATTATCCTTCAATTTTAAAAAAGTGTGTTATCACATTGCATTCCACTTAACCAGTGATTTGCCAGCCTGGCTGTGAATTCAAATCAGCTGTGGAGCTTTTAATCAAACATAGATGCCCAACTCAGACCCACTGAATCACAACCTTTGGGGAAAGGGAGGGTATAGCATAGGCATAAACATTAAAAAAAACTTTTTTTTTAAACTTGGCTTCAGGGGTGCCTGGGTGGCTCAGTTAGTTTAGCATCTGACTCTTGATTTTGGCTCAGGTCATGATCTCAGGGTGGTGGAACTGGGCCTCGTGTCTGGCTCCATGCTTAACGCAGTCTGAGGTTCTCTCTCTCCCTCTGCCCCTCGCCCCGCTCACACTCTTTCTCTCTTAAATAAATAAAAATAAACAAACAAACAAACAAACAAACTAGGCTCCACGCCCAATGTGGGGCTTCAACTCACGACCCCGGGATCAAGAGTTGGATGATCTACCGACTGAGACAGCCAGGTGCCCCTGCATTTCTTTTTTTTTAATTGAGGTATAACTGACATATACAATGATATTGGTTTCAGATGTACAACATAATTTAATACTCATATACACTGCAAAATGATCAATAACTCTAGTTAACATCTGCCACCATATATGTATAAATTTTTTAAAAAGACAGAATTAAATCATACTCTGAGGGATAATTTATTGCAAAAAAAAAAGCCATCAAAGAAAACTCTCAATCCTGCAACACTGATGCTAATAACAATATTCTAGTTAAGAAACAAAGAGAAGTAAGGAAATGGGCTAAGGAGAGAGAAAGGTGTCTTAATGCAATGGTGAAAAAATTTGAACAAAACAGGAAGCGACTTATAAAAAATATCTACTACTGATTCCTTCAATTAAAAAGCCCTCCAAAAAATAACCCACCCTTAGGTGTAGGGATGAATAGATGGAGCACAAAGGATCTTTAGGGCAGTGAAAAAACTCTGTATGATACTACATGATGGATGCATGTCATTATACATTTGTCCAAACCCAAAGGATGTACAATATCAAAAATGAACCCTAATGTAAACTATGGACTTGGGGTGATTATAATGTGTCAATGCAGATTCATCAACTGAAACAAATGTAATATTCTGGTGGAGGATATTGGTAATGGGGGAGGCTGTGCATATGTGGGGATAAGGGTATATGGGAAGTCTTTCTACCTTCCTCTTAATTTTCCTGTGAACCTAAAACTGCTCTAAAAAAATAAAGAATTAAATAAAATAAAACCCTGTCTTTCTATCTTCCTAGAGCAATCCTGAGTACACCTAAGTGGAGAGGTAACTACTTAGGCTAATTCTATGAGACAAAAGTAGATAAACAGCATTAAAGTCTCAGGTTTTACAAAGAATAATCTTTAAATAAGAAAACATTGTTCAGCAAAAAATGACATTTTTGAGCATTTCAACCCAGTTATTTGTAAGACTTTCTTAATTTCACAGCTTCATTTTGGTGAGTAAGATTTTATGTTCAACTCTGGAAGGCACTATGTTTTCTAACTTTACAGAGATGTAAAAACTTTAAACTTTTCTATAACCAACTTAACATGTTCTCATTATTAGTATGTTTCATACATAATTGTAGGGATAATCTTTGATTTACTCATACCATGATTTCAGTATTCATCTTTAAAAATTAAAAAAAAAAAAAAAAGATTTGGTCCTTGATTATGCCAGGGTCTTTTAAGACTAGTTCGTGGAAAAGAAACAAAACAGAGGATCATAGGGTAAGGGAGGGAAAAATAAAATAAGATAAAATCAGAGAGGGAGACAAACCGTAAGAGACTCTTAAGGATAGGAAACAAACTGAGGGTTGCAGAAGGGGAGGAGTGTGGGGGGGATGGGGTAACTGGGTGATGGGCATTAAGGAGGGCACGTGATGTAATGAGCACTGGGTATTATATGCAACTATGAATCACTGAACTCTACCTCTGAAACTAATAATATGCTATATGTTAATTAACTGAATTTAAAATTAAAATTTAAAAAAGGACTAGTTTGGGTTTTATTCCAAAACAGACATTAATAGAAAGTACTTAAAAGTACTGAAGTATTGAAAACCCAAATATTTGGCCTCTAATATAAAGATGAGAACTTAATCATGTACTGAGGGTCGAATATACATATAGCACTGTACAAAAACAAAAAATGTTTACATTGGACATCACTTCTTAGTGAAGGTATCAGAAAAGGGTGTAGCCTGTGATGTTGATTTGTACTCCTTATGCCATCAACACTGCCAAGTCTCATTTCAAAATGTCTGTTGACTTCATTTACACTACCATCTATCACCCTAGTCCTGGACTTTTTATCTTCTCACGCAGATCATGGCAGGACTGCCCTAACTGATCTGACTGACTCCTCTGTCTTTCTCTGCTGAAAGCTATCCTGCTCGCCATTACCAGATTAGTTTCCCTAAAACATTACTTTCTTGGTGTAATTACCTTCCTAGAGATCTTTAGACAGTCAGGCACTGGAAAAAAACACCTGGCCCCGCCTTTCTTTTCTGTCAACACTCTCCAACAAATTGCCTTAGACAGATGATCTTTGATCTCAAACTGGCCATATTCATTCCCCTGCATTTGTGTTTGCTAATGGTTTTCACCTATATGCCAAATCTTAGGTGACCTTCAATACCAATGTCAGTTCATCTACTTCCATAAAACCAGTTCTAATTGTTGACATTTCTTTGATTTCCAATTAATACATTTGTAGAAGTTCGTATTACTTGATTATGTGTTCTTTAGTTTCGGGTACCAAACTACATTCCCGCCCAGTACAGTGTTCTGCAACTGCTGTCTTGAATAAGGTTTGAATAATGCAAGATTTGAATAATGGTGATCTTTGTCTCAATTTTTAAATAAAACAAGTTTCAGTAAAAAGAATTCTCTCCATTTTAAACATGTCTCCTGCAATGTTCTCATAAACCATTTGCATCAATTCTTGTTTGTTTGCAGGGAGTATTAAAACAGAAAAGAATAATTAGTAACAAATTTTAACTAAACAACTAAAAAATAGTTCAGCATAGTCTGGACACCTTTTTTTTTTCTCCTTTAATAAACACACTGGGTCATATAGATTTGCCATTTTTTTGTATGTTCAAATGGTAAAATATCATTTCATATACAACTTCATGTGGTTCAATTTAATACACAGTAAAATTAATAAATTTTCTAGTTATTTCTAATTCACATATGGAATTAAAGTGAAACATCTAGTTAAGTTTAAGAATCACTCTTTTTATGTATATTAGTTTGACTCTTCAGCTATAATTGAGATTTTGATAAATAAGCTTCATGAGAGCTTAGATTTAAAAGTTTTGAGGTGTTTCCTGGGATGCCTTGGGTGGCTCAGTTGGTTTAATGTCTGCCTTCGGCTCAGGTCGTGATCCCAGCGTCCTGGGATCGAGTCCTGCATCAGGCTCCTTGCTCAGGGGGAAGCCTGCTTCTCCCTCTGCCTGTTCCTCCCCCTGCTTGTGTTCTCACATGCACGCTCTCTCTCTCTCTCTCTGGCAAATAAATTAAAAAAAAAAAAAATCTTTAAAAAAATAAAAAAATAAAAGTTTTGAGGTGTTTCCTTCTATGCATATTCTTTTTGAAAATTCAAAATTTCCAGGTTCTCTTAAGAAGCACATTTAAACGTAATAAGGTTTATGTCTTGAT
Organism: Leptonychotes weddellii; assembly: GCF_054177405.1. NCBI lineage: Eukaryota > Metazoa > Chordata > Mammalia > Carnivora > Phocidae > Leptonychotes > Leptonychotes weddellii. Next base: position 94,786,422 of record NC_138374.1, on the reverse strand, counting down.
ATCTTACTCATTTCCATTTTCTTTAGATATCTGTTCAGCTTGATTTTCTTAAATTTTTTATTTGTACATCCCGTTCAGAAAATTTTTTGAAAGAACTTTTTTTTTTCTTTTTCTAAGGAAATCCCCTAAATAAAGGGTATAAGACCTAAACACAAAGGGAACCATGACCACCTGTGGGACTCAATAGGGATTCAACTGCCATGTTTACGGGTTAACATGACTCTTGGGATTTTTTGCTTCTTTTTCAATTTAGATATCAGAATGTCAATTTATTCATTTCTGATGAAAAACTGAATTGCCACTGATTGGAAACAGTAATGTAAGTGTAATCCAGCATTTATTTCTTTTTCAGAAGTCAAGCTACATGAGCAATCAAACTACAATAGATGGTAGATTAGATTCCATTTTATCTAACTTTGCAAATATCATAAAGTTGTTCATGATAGATTCCTATTTTTCAAGTCTCTGATTTCCTATGATTATGTTCCCTTTTTTATTTCTAACATTGTTTCTTTGTGCTTTCTTTTTCATCTTGATCAAATCTTGACAGTTTTATCTATTTTCATTGAACTTTTTAATAAAACAACTCTTGGCTTTATTGATTCTATTACATTTATTTCTGTCTTCCATTTCATTATCATCTGCTATTATCTTCATTATTTCTCTCCCTAAACTTTCTTTGGGTATGCACATACATATATATATTTTTTTTTTTTTTTTTAACTTGTTGAGACAAATGATTAGCTCATTAATTTTCAGCCTTTCTCCTTTTCAATATAAAAGGTTAAGGCTGTTAGGTTTCACTTAATAACTATTTCACAATATCCTACAGGTTTTGATATGTACTGTTTTCAGGATGTTCAGTTCTGTTTTATAATTTTTATTATTATTTCTTCTCTGACTGAAGAGTTCTGGATAAGCAACTTTAAAAGTTTCCAAAAGTAAAGGTTTTTTTATTTTTTAAAGATTTTATTTATTTATTTGTCCGAGGAAGAGCACAAAGCAGGGGAAGAAGCAGGCAGAGGGAGAAGCAGGCTCCCCACTGAGCAAGGAGCCTGATGTGGGACTTGATTACCAGGGCAGGATCATGACCCAAGCCGAAGGCAGATGTTTAACTGACTGAGCCACCCAGGCGTCCCAGTAAAGGTTTTTCACGTAAATTTTTGTTACTAATTTCTAACTTAGTTCAACTATGATCAAGAGAATGCGTTCTGTATGATATAAAGGCTTTAAAATTTATTGAGATTTGTTTATGCCCCCAGTCTATAGACCGTTTTCATGAAGATCCCATATGTGTACGAGAAGACTATATAATTGCCGGATTCAGGATTCTATACATGTCCATTAACTCAAGCTTATTGTGTTTTTTATGTCTAGCTTTACTACTTTTCATGGACAGGATTGTAGATTTATCAATTTCTCCTTATATTTCTGTCAACTTTTGCCTTATAAATTTTGAGATGTTGTTATTGGGTGCATGTAAGATTGTTATATCTTTCTAGCAATTTCTATATTTTATCATTAAGTGACCTCTTTTATTCCTAGAAATGGTTTTTGACATAAAGTTCCATTTTATCTTGTTTTCATGGCTATGCTAGCTTTCTTTAATTTGCCAAAGATATCTTTTTCCAAACCTTTTACTTTTAACCCTCCTGGGTCCTTATGTCTTTCTCATTCACAACATTAAAAAAGAAATTGAGTCTGGCTATCTTTACCTTTTAACATTTTCAACATTGTGTTCTCTGATGTGGTTGGATTTTATTTCTACCATCTTAGTGTGTTTTCTATTCACTTTTTAAAATGCTTTTTTCCTGATTTTCTGTCTGCTCAGATTGATCAAGGTTTAAAAACTCATTTTCTCCTCTACTGCTTTTGAAATCATGCACTCTATTTCTATTCTTTTAATAGCTGTCCTTAACATTTCAACACATATACTTAAAGCCTAATGCTAATCTTGATTTCTATCCTTCTCTTGAATAATTCAATGATATTAAAAAACTTCAGTTTGAATTACCCCCTTCCTATCTAACATATATATTGTTGTCCACTATTTTAGTTTTACCTTATCAGAACTGTGATTATAAATTCTCAGAGGATTTTTAACCTCTTCCCTCCCTGACCGGTAGTCCAGTCTAAGATAAGGAAGATTTGTCAGTTTTTGTCACTGACCAGATTTTTTTTTCTTATTTTCAATCATCAAGGGACCCAGTCCTATGAGAAACAATGGGGTGAGGATTTTGGTTCCTTTTTTTGGTTTCCAAAGTTTTATTTATTTAAGCAATCTGCACACCCAATGTGGGGCTCAAACTCAGGATACCAAAATCAAGAGTCGCATGCTCCTCCAACTGAGCCAGCCAGGTGCCCCAAGGATTTCCATTCTAATTCCTCACTTTGTTTGAACCCCAGGCTCATCTCCTACCTTGTGGCTATTAAAACTTAACATTCTGGGGGTGCATGAGTGGTTCAGTCAATTAAGTGTCTGTCTTCGGCTCAGGTCATGAACCCAGGGTCATGGGATCGAGTCCCGCATCACGCTCTCTGCTCAGCCGGGAGTCCGCTTCTCCCTCTCCCTCTGCCCCTCCTCCCTGCTCATGCTCTCTCTCTCTCTGACAAATAAATAAATGAAATCTTTAAAAAAAAAAGGAAATTCAAAAACAAAACAAAACAGCAACAAACCCCAAAACTTAACATTCCGGAATTCTAAGACTGGCAAATGCCCCCAGGACAATTTTACTACCTGGATATTTAGTTTCATTTTTTTCTCTCCAAGAGGATTTCCTTTCTTTCCCAGGAGAAGAGGTCAACCATGTAGTTTAAAATGTTTGTTTCATTAATAGGACATTTCTAGTTGTTTCTATGTTATTTTTCAGGATATCTGCCATTCTGCCAGAAATGAGAGTTTTAATTTTTGAATATACTCTCCCCTTGAGGTTACGTATAATTTCAGGAATCAGATAATAGTTATCAATACCAAATAATTAACCATAGTCAGTAGAGTCATTTAGAAACTTGAAAATGTTTAGGTTTTAGGGCGCCTGGGTGGCTTAGTTGTTAAGCATCTGCCTTCGGCTCGTGATCCCAGGGTCCTGGGATGGAGCCCCACATCGGGCTCCCTGCTCCGCGGGAAGCCTGTTTCTCCCTCTCCCACTCCCCCTGCTTGTGCTCCCTCTCTCGCTGTGTCTGTCTCTGTTGAAATAAATAAAATCTTTAAAAAGAAAATGTTTAAGTTTTGCCAAAATTATATTATTCTTTTATAGACCTCTTCTATCAAATAACTTCACTTAACAAAAAAAATCACTTAAATTCAGTTTAGAAAATGCAAAGTAATACAAAATATTTGAGTATTTTCCTTCTTATTCTAGAATTTAGAAAACACAATGACAACCTACTGAAATTGCAAATGCTACCAATGTACCTTAAATGTTACTTGCAAATATGAGAATAGACAACAGTGTAGAAAAGGAGGAAAAAGGATAGTGCTAACAGAACAATTTGGTTAACTGTGAAAATGGCTGAATCTCAAACTTTTGGGTATTTGAATAGCATTCATTCATTCAAAAATTAAGTGTTTACTAAGCACCTCTTTGGTGCTATTCTGGAAGATGCCAAAATATGAAGTGAAGGTCCCTACCATGCAGACACAGGGGAGTGCTAGGTGGACACACAAATGACTAACCACAGTGCAAGACTGGGATAGTTACATGCTGTAAGATGACTACACCTGCAGTATCTCCCTCATCTTCCCTACTTGCCACTGCTACGTCTCTACACGCATCTTTGATTCCTGTATGAGTTTCTCCTTTCAAAAGGTTAACGCTGTGCCCTTAATCCCACACTCACTCTCAAACTCATAAAGGATTTTGTGCCCTCAGTTATTCTAATAGGCTCAATATCTTGCTCTCTCCTATACCAAAAATATGTACAAGTCTCCCCAATTTTTAAAAAGGCACTTTTCCTTTTTATTAGTCACAGATTTCTCCAGGCAAGAGATGTAACCTGTGGCTTTCACTATCTCACCATCTGCTGTCTTTCTCAATATTATAAAATCTGACTTCTCTTCTTTCAACTCTAATGAATGAAATGGAACTGATAATTTCACAAGTTATCAAAAGTCTCCTAATTACCAAATCCAGTGGTCTTTCCTGACTTTTTTTTGTCTTTTGTAACCACTGACATTGTTGACCTTTTTCTACTTTAGCACTTGTAACACCATACCATCCTGGCTTTCCTTCTACCATTATGATCATTCCCTCTGCATCTCCTCTTCCTCTCTACCCTACCCCTACCCCACTCCCCCAAACTGGTGTTCTTCAAGGTTCAGTCCCTCACCTCTGTTTTTTCCTTGACAGTTTCTCAATAGTAGATCACTGACAGATGCTTAGAGCTTCAACTATCTTTCTTCTCTTGATGGCTCCCAAACGTTGCTCTCTACCTGTGACTTCATTTCCAATCATTAGAACTATATTTCTATCTGAATATATACTAGTCACCTCAAATTCAATATATCTAAACAGAACTCATCTTGTTCCCTCAAAAACTGGCTCCCTTTCCCAACTTTTCTATTTCTGTTAATAGTAACCACCATCCTCCCAAATTCAAAAAGTCTTTGATTTATTTTCTTCCCCATTCCTCCAATCTGTCAGCAATTCTGTTGATAGATCCTTTGTAATCTCTCCATCTTTTCATCTCAGTTTTTCATATCAGCTGTGCAAATATTCCTCTGTACCTGGAGTGTACTGGGTGCTGAAAAGACAGGGGATTGAGCCCCTGTTATGGAGGCATTCACAATCTAGTTTCAATAACAAATAAGCAAACCACTAATAATACTCTAGGGAGTGAAGTGTTAAAATAGAGGCACTTAGTCCATATCTGGACTTCCCTGATAGCTTTCAAACAGGTTTAACTGCTTCTGGTCTCATCCCCCTGTTGAGACACTTTCACATGTCCTCCTAAAAAATTATTTTGGTCACATTTTTTTTTCTTACTCAATAATCTTTAATTCTTTCCAACTGCTTTCCGGATAAAATTGTTACTTATTAGATTGTCAGAGAAGGTCCTACCCAGTGAGCCACCAAACATCCTTCAAGTATTGTCTCTCATCACTTCTTTACACAAATTTCCCATTCCTTTCAAATCAGTTTGTTCATTAGACATGAACATAATTTAATATTCCTCATGATACTCTTTCCATACAGAAAACTCCATTTCTAGAAAAATCTACTCTATCTTTTAAGATTCAGATTAAATCCTATCTGTGTAAAGCAATTTTCAGTGTTCCTAATTGAAAATGATGTCTCCCTGCTTCAAATTTCCAAGGCAATTTTTGCCTAGATAAATCATTTCACAACCAGGTACTGCTTTATTTTATTTTCTCTGTTGTCTTGAATTATCGTTAAATCTTTCTCACTTAATTATACATAGTTCATGTTTTCTCTCCAACCAAACTCTACATTTCTCACAAGCAGCTTTAACTTATACCTCTTTATATCCAGCCACAGTACCTAGCACAGTATTTTGTTCATGAACAAGATCTGAAACAGGGGCAGGGTTATGGAAAGTTCAGTTTAGATGAAGGGACGTTGCCAAATAGAAGAAATAGCATGTGGGATGGTAGCAAAGGGCAACGTTTGTGTAAGATATAGAAAGTCAATCCACTTGGTGAATGAAGGGCCCCTTGGCCCCTCCCCAAAGGAATATGGATGTCAAATAGAAGGGCCAGAATAAGTTCCAGAGTAAGGTGTTTTGATTTTATCTGGTAGGTGGTGAGGGAGCCATGGAAGGCTTTAGAATAGAAAAATGCACAGCACAGTTTTATGAGGTTTCATCAAACCAGCATTGCACTAGATCAACAGAAAGGCCTGAACATTAGTTAAGTTGCTATTGTTCAAAAGTGAAGTAGTAAAGTCTAACCAACACAAAGAGCTTTCCTTTCATTTCCTCTCCTAGAGAGAAATCATTCCTTATGGAAAGAAAGCATAATTTGATAGGTTCTTTGACACAACTCTTTTGGTTCCATTCATCCTAGATTCACCATAAAGTAGATTCAGGTTTCTTATTTTTCTCTTGGTATCTTCACTGGGAAAAGCATGTTGTAATTAATGGTAACTATATTAGCCAATGACATCATAAGAGCTTTGCTTAATCCGCAAGCTATTACAAGCTATATTTGAGATAATTTTCCTCATCGTTCCTCTGGAAGAACTTAGTAAATTTCTGTTTATCCATATATGGAGGTGTTTGCTACCCATGTTCAGGAGAGAGATTCAATCCCCCAAATAAGACTTGCTGACGTCCAGGTTCAGCACTACCACAGTACAGCAGGGGACCAATAGCTATCTACTCTCTCAGCAACTAAACTTGTAGCCCTTGAGGAGAATCATGACTGACTTATCTGTGTTTTATCTATTATGAATGCTAAGGTTTCCTCCCATTAGTGGATAATTTGTAGGAATTTGCATTTTTCTTCAAAGCATGTTCTAACATCCTTTGTCTTTACCACCTCCATTTGTGAATAAAGAGGAATTCATTAACTCTCCTAAACAGAGGATGAGAGTGAAGGAGGGAGGGGGCATAAACTGTAGTTACCTTTTATCTGCCCAACTCTGTATTTGAGTGAATTCTTTTTAGACATAGTGGGGTAATGGCCAAAAAAAGCAATAAATTAATCTTGAGGGTAGATAATTAGAATACAGAAAAGTATCATGCAAGATCAAGGGAAAGATGTTTAGCGATGACTCTACCTTCCTTTCCCATGATGCAATAGGGTCTAAATGGTTGGTTTTACTTAGGGATATTTGTATTTGCTTTTCTTCACTGATGTTTCTCTATGTATGTGGAGAGGAGGGGAATGGGAAGTAAATAGAATAGGATAGGCTTCAGAGAAATGAGGATTTAAGAAGTACACATATTTCTTAAAGTCACCCAAATACCCAAGACAAGTGAGGCTATGATAAACAAATTAAGAGTAGGATTAATATAAAAATATATATACCTGAGTCTTTATAGAACTAGAAAAGATCTGATTAGGATGACCCTTTACATCTAAACTGCACAAAAAGAGAAATCATGTACAGAATGTTAAGATTGACAACATAATTGAATTAAATAAAATGAAAACTTATGCTAAATATAATAAAAAAATTTTAAAGATAGATATCTTTTGAAATGGCAGAAGACTATTTTTAGGTTACAGGTAATACTCATGAGGAATAAATTAGAAGACCATAAATTTTGCTCATTTATAAGAAAGGTATATCTGTATTTAGTGAAATATATTATAAGACAAATCAAATTTATAAAAAAATGTCAAGGCAATTATTAATCTAACAAAAGTATTCACAAATAGGATTTGTGTATCAAGCTCTCCTATTACACTGATGACACAATTGGATTTATAACCTAACTTTCTTATGAATTTATTGTATCAATAATTCCATGATCAATAATTGCTTTACTCAGAAATTTATTAGAAAGCATCCATAAATGGGAAGTTTAAGTAACTGCTGGTCCATGTGTCCTATTTTATATACTCAGTAGAAATCTTGATATGAACATTACAAATATTTCACACCTTGCATAAAAGCTACTTCTCAATCCATATGTTGGCTTTTCTTGCACACAAAGCACACTGCCACTCTTACAAGGCAAGCCTCATCATCACTGTACAAAGAGGTATAGTAAAACAATAATGTATTTTGGCTGGTAGAAGTTGTCTAAATACCACGAACAGCTGACCGGATGATATAGTAAGCTTCGCACGGAGCTAGAACTCTTTGTTAAAGCAAAGAAACTGTCTCTTTCTCATAGGCAATGTTGGTGACACTCTTTCTATAGACATAAACAAACCTTGAAAAGCAAACAACTTAAACATATCCTCTTAATTCCTCTACCCCCTTTTAAAAATACAAAAGTGGATTTTAGAAAATCTGGGGTCTTACTCCCCAAAGTCAGAGAAGTTCAGACAGCAAACGGTTAAAAGAACAAGCGGAGCCCTACCGTACCCAGAAATGACAGAAGGCTCTTCTCCTCTTCGGTGCTACTATCCAACCACTCGGCCACATCACCGGGGGAAAGGAGACTCATTCTCCAGCCAGAAAACTTTTCCATACAGAGCACAATTACTGAATGATGGAATGGGAAAAGAAAGACACAAAGACTAAATTCTTGGGGGTCCAACACTTAAATTGCTGGCTAGGCGGTAATGATGAAAGAGCAAATGTGATCCTCCCTCCACTCTGAATTCTGTCTCAGTGACATCAATCTAACACAACGGGGGGAGGGGGAAGGAAATAGAGGGTTAAAAGAGGGTGACAGAAGAGAAGGGAAGGGAGATTTGTCCTTCTGTCTCTTAGTGTTAAGCTTTAGCCTGGAAGAGAAGCCAGGATAAAATTGAATAATGATTTGTGTTTAATGACAGGAGAAAGCAAAGGAAAATAAAGAATAAAGATACTCAAAGAAAAAGAAACAGGTTCCTACACTGAAGCAGCTTAGATAACCAGACAGCACAATAGCTAATCAGTTAAGTAAAGCATATCATCAAACAAAAACAAAGGCAAAAGAACAAATTCAGCATTTTGTTTTGTTCCGAGAAGAAAGGTTGTCAAATTTCCTTTCAGTGAACGAGAGAAAACTGCAGCCCCTAACCCCTTCCTGCTTTAGCTATTTCAACAGCATCTCAGCCCCCTTGGCGAAGACTTCCTGCGAGCAAAGGCAGGTTGATAAATCCGTGAATAGGAAGCTCTCTCATCCCTCCTTTCTCCTCCTCCGTTCCTCCCCCCACCTCGCATGGCGACGGCATTGATCGACAATAATGGAATCTGGAACTGACTGCCAACAGCAACATTAAGGATATTACAAGTCCACTTCATAAGAATTCGAGCCGGTGGTCGGAACTTGGGGGCAACTCTGGGCTTCTAGTCAATAGCTCTGTCTTTCTTAGCGAGAAAGAAAAAGGGGGGGTGGGGAGAGAGAGAGAGAGAGAATAGGAAAGGGGGCTGAAATCTGAAAGAAGTCAGAGAAGTGAGCTTGTTGGGCTGAAGGTTCAGAGATCCGCCAACGTCGGGAATGACTGTCCTTCAAGTCCTATCACTTACACTGTCATTGTGAAGGAGTCAGAGACAGATGGATTTTCAACATGATTTACATTACATACTTACATGCTTGGATTTAAGATTATTTCACAGGCTTACACTTCATTAATAGGCAGAGAAAAATCAAGCAGTAGAGGTATTTTCAGAGACCCATAAATCACCTATATCCCTTTTCTCTGGAGATTGATTAGGTTTGCTATGAGAAAACAACACTCTTAAAAAGCTAAGCATTTTCCCCTGCGTTAGCAAAACATTAGCTCTGTTCTCAGTAATCTACTTTCTATTCTAGCAGTCTGCTTTCCGTGAGAGAATTCTCACTGCTTAAGAGTTACCACCTCCAGATATCCTGAATCCAGACCCTCCTCTTTATATTGACTTCATTGTTCTCCATATGGACTCCAGTTAACTCTGACCGTAAGTTTCCTGAGGACACAGACCTTTGTTTTATATTAACCTCTATAATCCCAGTGGCTAGAGCAGTGCCTGGCACTTAGAAAGTGTTCGCTTAATATTTACTGAAGTTTTGTTTAGCTGCTTTAAAAGTATTAAAAGCTTCAGCAGTGGGAGGAGTTAACTAAATATTTTAGGATCTCTTTTTTTTTTTTTAATTAGTCATTTTAACAGACAGCAACTTAGAAGTAGTTATAGCAATATTATCAATTTATTTTAAAAAATAAAAAGGTATTATGAATTCATGTTTAAATAAATCCAAACTTTATTATTCAAAATTACATAAAATTGAAAAGTAGTGACAAATATATATATAACATTTTATTAAAATCCACAGTCTATGTTTGCCAGTTTCTAAACATGAATTGATATTCCCTTTGTAAGAACCTAATGACACAACAGTATCTCTGGAGCTCCCAGGTTGAAACCACTGGCCCAGAGCATCAAGTTCAAACTTTTTGGTGTGACGTGGCTCCTTCTTCTTTCCTAATAGCAGCTCCCCCAGACTCTCCTTGGCTTACCTATGTTGTGGAATCTACCTCACTACCATGCATGTTCTTTGCATGTTCCACAAGAAAGTAATCTACACAATTCATCTGTTTTGTTCATTGGTGTATCCCCACTGTCTACAGACAGATAATGTCTATAGCATTATCTGGCACATAGCAGATGCTCAAAAATTGTGTTGATTGGGTGCCTGGGGGGCTCAGTTGGTTAAGCGACTGCCTTCGGCTCAGGTCATGATCCTGGAGTCCCTGGATCGAGTCCCGCATCTGGCTCCCTGCTCGGCGGGGAGCCTGCTTCTCCCTCTGACCCTCCCTCCTCTCATGTGCTCTCTCTCTCTCAAATAAATAAATAAAATATTAAAAAAAATTGTGTTGATTGACTGGTGAGGTATCATTCTTTCTACCATGTACACCTGACAATATTAAACTGATCCACTGAGACTCAGCTCAAATATTACCTCTCCAGGTTTTCCCTGACACCTTAAGGCAGAGTTAATAGCTTTCTTATCCATACTTTCATTGTTATTGCTCCTATTACTTTATTGAAATTATTTTTGAATTATTTGTTTACATACTGATTTCTTCCACTAGACCTGGTGAATTTTAAAGGCAAAAACTGTGCTCTACTACCTAAAACAAATGTTTTAGTGCCTAGCATACAGTGGATGATTAAATGTTTATTAAATGATTAGTGAAAGCAAGACTGTGATTCTATATAGATAAGTACTAAAAAAATCCATATATTCCTGATGTAAGGATCCACACTATTAGTCTCCAAATCAACAACCAAAAATAAAACCTGGGAAATGAAAAAAATAAAATCTTTTATTTTATGTATTTTACTAAAGAAAAGGCAGTATAAGCAGAAAGATATCATCAAAATAATCTGGTACTAGAACCTTGATTTCTCTAAACAGAGTCAGCAAATGAGGCACCCCAAGAGAAAGCTCTGGATTGAAATTTTGTCATAAAAGGCATCACACTGTTTTTCCTTGCTTACAACCAGAACATAGTATGAATTAATCCTCCTTATGTAAAATTTTCCTTAAGAATAAAGCAACAGGGGCGCCTGGGTGGCTCAGTCGTTAAGCGTCTGGCTTCGGCTCAGGTCATGATCCCGGTGTCCTGGGATCGAGCCCCGCGTCGGGCTCCCTGCTCGGCGGGAAGCCTGCTTCTCCCTCTCCCACTCCCCCTGCTTGTGTTCCCTCTCTCGCTGTCTCTCTGTCAAATAAAATCTTTAAAAAAAAAAAAAAAAAAAGACGAATTTTTTAAAAAAGACTTTATTTAGGGGTGCCTGGGTGGCTCAGTCGTTAAGCGTCTGCCTTTGGCTCAGGTCATGACCCCAGTGCCCTGGGATCGAGCCCCACATCGGGCTCCCTGCTCTGCGGGAAGCCTGCTTCTCCCTCTCCCGCTCCCCCTGCTTGTGTTCCCTCTCTCACTGTGTCTTTCTCTGTCAAATAAATAAATAAAATCCTTAAAAAAAAAAAGAATAAAGCAATAAAACTTACCTGAAGATGTAAACATTCTATAGCAGGCTGTACATTTTGCTAAAATATGAGTCAAGGGCACCAAATACTGTGAGTAGGACTGTTAGAAAATATTGACTATAATCATCTCAACAAATGACCAAATCCCATACATTCTGGTGGTGATTATGTGTAGTACGTACTTACTATTGACATTTGTTGATTTTATTTTTATTCATTATTTTCCTAAAATATTGATAAGTATCTGGAAAATGCTTGGTGACTGAGCGTTTCTATTTGAGGGTATGTACATTTCCTTGTATCCATGTGTATGTGCAATAGATGTGTGGGCATGTGACACTTACTGGGGGGCAACTTAAGTTTTTTAGGTACTTCACTAAGTGCTTTACATAAAATATCTCATTTAAAATTCTTAAACAACAAACAAGTGGGATAGGTATTATTTTCCATGACCTGAGAAAACGAAAGATCAGAAAACTTGTCTTAGGAACAGGTAGTGATAGAAATGAAATTTGAATGTCTGAACGTTTGACCAAATTCCCTACTATACTATTCTGTATCCTACAAGGGCTGATATAGGCAGAGGACAGCAGTTTTTCTGTACAAGATCAGCTAGTAAATATTTTAGGCTTTGTGGGCCATATAGTTCCTGTCACAACTATTTTAATTCCACCACTGTAGGACGAAAACAGTCACAGACAATATGTAAAAGAATGGGCATGGCTGTATTCCAATACAACATAGATAGATAGATAGATAGATAGATAGATAGATAGATAGATAGAGCTGTGGGCCACAGTTTACTGATTCCTGATTTAGGCCCACACTGTCAATTCAGTCAACATTTTTTGAGTACTTAATGTATTTGTGGATCCCAGCCAGGCCTTAATGATTAAGAAATAAATAATTATTTGCCTGGATCAAATAAAGTTTTCTTTTCATTTTAATGACTGTATAATTGTCTCGATTATTTTACTTCTAAGACACTAAAAAAAACCCCAGTTCTTTCTTTCTTCCCACTTCCTTAGTCTCACAGTCCTAGAGGAAACTTAAATTTCAGTTGGAAAAAGGATATAAAAAATGTAGCTCCCTCTTCAATTACTTATATTCCTGATTTTTGTTCACTCATTTACAACATTAGTGACAGTATGTGCCAAGCACTGTTCTAAGCCCTGGGATGCAGTTGGATAAAAGAGACAAAATCTCTGCCCTTATGGAGCTTACATTCTTGGGGGAAGAGAAGACAATACATGAGATAAAAAAGTAAAATATATATTGTGTTAGGGTGAACAGTGCCAAGGATAAGAATAAAACAAGGAAGGGGTATAGGGAATGTTGGAGAGCTTTACAATTTTGGAGGGTAGTTAGAGAAGGCATCTCTGAGCAACTGACTTTTGAGTAAAGGGTTGCTGGGTTTTGGTGACGAGGGAAAAAAGAGTTAAAAAGGCCTGGAAGCAGTACTAGTCAGGAGATCACTGCAGGTAAACTGGATTGACAAAGGTGGAAAAAAGCAGATGAGGTCTGTGAAGCAATAGGAAGCCAGATCACGTAAAGTTGTAAGGTCTTTGGCTCTTATCCTTAATTAGATAGGAAGACTTTGAGGCAGAGGTGCTTTGTTAGGCTTACTTTTTTTTTTTTTTTTTTTACATGAGCCTTATTGAAATATAACTCCCATACCATAAAATTCATCCTTTTAAAGTAGTTTAAAATATATTCACAAAGTTATATGAATATCACTGTAATTTAATTCCAGAACATTTTCATCACCTCAGAAAGAAACCTTGTGCCCATTAGCACTCGCTCTCCCTTCCTCCCAACTGCTAAATCCATAGCAACTGCTAATCTAAGTTTTATCTTTATGAATTTTCTGGTTCTAGATGTTTTATATACATGAAATCATATGATATGTGGTCTTTTGTACCTGATTTAATTTAGTTTTATCCATGTTGTAGCATTTATCAGTACTTCATTCTTTTTAATGGCCAACGAGTACTCCACTGATGGACATTTGGGTTATTTCCACTTTGCAATAATACAAATACAGGCATACCTCAGATAGACTGTGGGTTCGGCTCCAGACCACTGCAATAAAATGAGTGTCCCAATAAAGGAAGTCAAATTAGTTTTTTGGTTTCCCATTGCATATAAAAGTTATGTTTACAGTATACATCTATTAAGTGTGCAATGGCATTACATCTAAAAAAATGTATATACTGTAATTTAAAAATACTTTATTGCTAAGTAATGCAAATCATCATCTGAGCTTTCAGTATACTGTAATCTTTTGCTGGTGGAGGGTCTTGCCTTGATGCTGATGGCTGCTGACTGGTCAGGGTGGTGGTGGTTGAAGGTTGCAGTGGCTGTGGCAATTTCTTAAGTAAGACAACAGTGAAACTTACTGCATCAATAGACTCTTTCATGTCAATTTCTCTGTAACATGATGCTGTTTGATAGCGTTTTACCCACAGCAGAACTTCTTTGGAAATTGGAGTCAATCCTCTCAAATCCTGCCACTGCTCTATCAATCAACAAGTTTAGGTAATATCCTAAATCTTTTGTTGTTATTTCAACAATCTTCACGGCATGCTGATTGGGAGAATGAGGGCCTTGCTCTGGATAAGGGTTTGGCTTAAGCGAAAGCTGTGGCTGGTTGGATCTTCTATATAGACCCCTCAAACTTTCTTCCTATTTGCAATAAGGCTGTTTCACTGTCTTATCATTTGTGTGTTCACTGGAGTAGCACTTTTAATTTCCTTCCAGAACTTCTCCTTTGTATTCACAACTTGACTAACTTTGGTGCAAGAGGCCTAGCTTTCGGTCTACCTAGGCTTTCAACACGCCTTCCTCACTAGGCTTAATAATTTCTAGCTTTTGATTTAAAGAAAGAAGCATATGACTCTTCCTTTCACTTGAACACTTAGAGATCATCACAGGGTTATTAACTGGCCTAATCTGAATATTGCTGTGTCTCAGGGAATAGGGAGGCCCGGGGAGAAGGTGAGAGGGAAGGAATGATGGGTCGGTGGTACAGTGAGAACACACAAAACATTAAGTTTGCCATCTTATATGGGTACGGTTTGTGGTGCCCCAAAACAATGACTATAGTAACATTAAAGATCGTTGATTACAGATCAGTAGAACAAACATAATAATAATGAAAAAGTTTGAAATATTCCAAGAATTACCAAAATGTGACAAGAGACATGAAGTAAGCCAAGGCTACTGGAAAATGACACCAACATACATGCTTAATGCAGGGACTGCCATAAACCTTCAATTTGTTAAAATATACAGTATCTGCAATTACAACAAAGTGAGGAAGAATAAAACCAGGTATCCTTGTAATGCTCTTATAAACATTTTGTACAAGTTTTTGTGTGCAATCCTTACACTCTAAGAGGATATCCAAATAAGATGTATTATATAATCTGCTTTTTCTGTTCCAAGACTTTTAAAATGCTACAGCAGAAGAGAGTTATTTTCCAATTTTAAAAGCACCAGTTTTCCTTCTAATTCATCTGGGATTTCTATCCTTCTTGAAGAAACCAAAACTACTGACTTGGTCTCTTTACTCCTGCTCTATTATTCTTGTACACAGGAAAAGACTAATGCTAGATACTCAGGAATGAACAACGGCAGGTAACATATGACAAGAGATCTTTTCCTAAGTTGATAACTAAAACTGATAAAGTTGATGGATTTTTTTGGGTAATTTTATATTTTGATATGGTTTCAAACTCACAAAAATGGTGCAAGAAGAGTACAAGAAACATCATATACCTTTTATCCAGATTCCTCAGCTCTTTACATTTTGCTACCTTTGCTTAATCATTCTGTGTATATTTTTTATTATATATACGCATTTTTCCCAAACCATTTGAGAAAGTTGGAGATATTATGGATGCCCTTTCCCCAAAACAGCTTCAGTCTGTATTTTCTAAACCAAAGGACATTCTTTTATATAACCCAGAAAAATTATCAAAATTAGGAAATTTAACACTGAAATTGTCTGATATTTTAAAGATAAAATTAAATATTCCTCTTTGTGCAAAATCCACTATACGAATTCTATTTCAGTATCATACCAAGTCCTTTGTTTTTTGGTTGTTGTTATTATTTAAAGATTTTACTTATTTATTTGACAGAGAGAGAGTAAGAGAGCACAAGCAGGGGGAACAGGAGAGGGAGAAGCAGACTCCCCATCAAGCAGGGAGCCCGATGCGGGGCTCAATCCCAGGACTCCGGGATCATGACCTGAGCCGAAGGCAGACATCCAACCTACTGAGCCACCCAGGTGCCCTCCACGTCCTTTATTTGAAAAACGAATTGTCTTCAAGGAACAGTGACTAAGATATCACAAGTATTGACTGCAAGTATAATTCAAAGGAATAGTCCGTATCATATTAAAATAATGTCTATCAAATTTCTGAAGGATTACTACTAAACTTATTAGTATTCAATATACTATTGTGATAAAGGATTGAAAGTAAGAATAACTAGTTTTCAAGAAGAGCAACTAAAGGACAAGTAAAGTGATTGACTGCATTTCCATCTTGATATTCCTTTGGATATGTCCAACCCTTTGCCCGAAAAAAGCTTAAAGTAAATACCAAAGTATGATTTTTCCTTATATTTTGGTGAGGAGAATATTTTACTGAAATAGAAACAGAGGTAAATCCTATGAAATTTATAGTTTAACACTTTAAATATTACCCCAAATATATATATAAACCTGAAACCATTTACATACAAATTATATATCAATAAATGCACATTGTTTTCACACATTGTTTTCATTTGCCATGTTATCTTACATGATTAGAGGTGAAGAAACTAATAAAGCTAAGGTGAATTTTTGCTCATTCAAATTTAGGAAGCAATACTTCTGGTATGGGAAGCCATTGAGTAAGAAGGTTATTATTATTAAAGGCATTCCTATTATATGACTATTTAAAACATATAATAGAAGGTACTTTGATGTCCTCTACTGAAAAGGGGTATCAAAATGTAAAGTAGGTTAAAAAAAAAAAAAGAAGGTAAGGTCGTTAACATTATTATAAAACAGACCCTCAAGAGTAATGTGTCAATCAAAGACTAATGGCAACTCTGTTTAGGGAAGTTAATGACTATCTAGAATTAAAGATAATCAGATTCCTTAAACACTAAAGCTATTCTTTCAAGGAAAAAAAAATGTAAATAAAGTGACAACTGTAGTTAATGAACAGGTAATTCCTTCTCAAAAAGATCCAGAAAGTGGCTAATGTATAATTTTTTTTTTTAAGATTTTATTTATCTGAGAGAGAGAGAGAAAGAGAGCGAGCACAAGTGGTGGGGAGGGAGGAGGGGCGGATGGAGGAGGGGCAGAGGGAGAAGCAGACTCCCCGCTGAGCAGGGAGTCCGAACTGGGGCTGGGTCCCAGGACCCTGGGATCATGACCCGAGCCAAGGCAGCACCTTAACCTACTGAGCCACCGAGGTGCCCCAATGTATAATTATTCTTGAAAGAATTATTTTTCCTAAAATAAAGTTAAACTTTACAACTAATTTGACTCAAAGTGAATACAATTCTTGGAGTCTTATTATTTAGCACCAAACACACTATCAAGCAACTGTAGCTACTGACTATTTACTGAGTGGGCAGACAGATGCATACACCTAACGCATGTAAGATTATAACTACGGCGTAAGTACACTGAAAGCCATTAGGGTAATATTTCCTCTAATCTGTCCCTACAACCAGCAATAATTTGAACATTTGTATCAAGAAAAATAAAAGATCAAATGTATTGTACACTGACAGTGTACTAGGTAATACATGAAGTGCTTTACATGTTTAATCCTTTTACTACGGAGAACAAGCCTGCGAGGTAGTAGTAGCATTTTTCCCATTTTACATCCAGGAAAACTAAGGTTTAGAGAAGCAACAAAGTCACAAAGCCAGTAAAGGGTTGGGGTGTTAGGATTTAGATATTTCTATTTCAGAGCTGACATTCTTAGCCACATTCTATATTTGAGTTTCTCTCTATAAAATTTTTAGATATTTTGGAAGAGGTTTGAAGGGTGAAGGTGAACAGTCATTAAGTGGAAAGTAAAACTGTTTTATTTGCTCAATGATCTAAGATACTGCAACAAGGTCAAACAAATTGTGTAGAAATCCAAAGATCCCTACAAAATCAGGAGGCCAGACCCCCACAGTCTCTAATGTGAAGGTATGAAAAGATCAGCTTGAATGTTTCTTTCCTTTGCACAGTAAATGATTCTGATAACCTGATTGTTTTTTTTATAAATATCTCTTAACAAAAGGATTTCACTGAACATTAGTGCAATGCTTGGCACACTGTAAGTGCTCATTATTTGTTAAATGAATGAATAAGTGAAAATATTTTCTCATGCCTGCTCAGGATACTTGACATAGTTTGACCCGATGGGCATTTTAATGAGGCTGTCTGATGCTGTGCTTGACAAATTTATTATTGCTAATTTTACAATGGAAACTGTGTAAATTTTTTTTATTTTTATTTATTTATTTATTTTTATGTTAATCCCCATACATTACATCATTAGTTTTATTTTTTTATTTTTATTTTTTTTTATTTATTTATTTTGAGAGAGAGAATGAGAGACAGAGAGCATGAGAGGGAGGAGG
>NC_138374.1:94730124-94767745 GCF_054177405.1 Leptonychotes weddellii | reverse complement strand
TTCCTTAAAGTCTGTTTTGTCTGATACAAATATTGCTACTCTAGCTTTTTTTCCCCATCTATTTGCATGAAACATCATTTTCCATCCCTTCACTTTCAGTCTGTGCCATTAGGTTTGAGGTTAGTGTCTTGTAGGCAGCATATAGATATGTCCTTTTTTTTTTTAAATCCATTCAGCTACCCTATGTCTTTTGATTGGAGCAGTTAGTCCATTTATATTTAATGTAATTATTGATAGGTATGTACTGATTGCCATTTTGTTCATTGTTTTCTGATTGTTTTTGTAGTTCTTTGTTCCGATTTTCTTCTCTTGCCCTCTTCCCTTGTGATTTGATGACTTTCTTAGTATTATGCTTAGATTCCATGCTCTTTTTTGTGTGTGCATTATAGGGTTTTGATTTGTGGTTACCATGAGGTTCATATGTAACATCCTATGTATACATACAGCAGTCTATGTTAAGTTGATGGTTGCTTAAGTTTGAACACATTCTAAAAGCACCACATTTTTACTACTCCCCTCCACATTTTATGCATGCTATATTATACATTTTTTATTTTGTGTATCCCTTAACTAATTTTAGTAGATATAATTGATCTTAGTACTTTTGTCTTTTAATATTTTAATCTTCATATTAGCTTTATAAGTCTGATCTACTTACTACCTTTACTGTAGATTTGCTTTTACTAGTGAAATCTTTTCCTTTGATAATTTTCTTATTTATAGTTATGGACCTTTCTTTTTTGCTTAAAGAAGTCCTTTTCACATTTCTTGTAAGTCCAGTTTTGTGGTGATGAACTCCTTTAACTTTTGTTTGTCTGGGAAACTCTCTCTCCTTTAATTCTGAATGATAACCTTGCTGGGTATCATACTCCTGGTTAGTAGCCACCTTCTTCTGGCCTACAAAGTTTCTGTTGAAAAATCAGATGATAGCCTATGGGCTTGTATGTAACCATTTGCTTTCCTCTTGCTGCTTTTAAGATTCTCTTGTACATAATTATTTGCTTTTATCTTGCTGCTTTTAAGATTCTCTCTTTCATTTTTGACAGTTTCATCATTATTTATATTGGCTTGAACTTCCTTGGGTTCATCTTGTTGGGGGCTGTGTTTCCTGGACCTGGATGTCTCTTTCCTCCCCCAGGTTAGGTAAGTTGTCAGCTATTATTTTTTCAAATAAGTTTTCTGCCCCATTTTCTCTCTCTTTTCTCCTTCTGGGAGGAAACCCTATTAGGCAAATGTTTGTATGTTTGATTCTGTTTCCCAGAGATCCTTTAACCTATCCTCATTTTTTAAAATTCTTTTTTGTTGTTTTTGTTCAGCTTGGGTGATCTCCACTACCCTGACTTCCAGATTGCTGATCTGCATCCTCTAATCTGTATCCTCTGCATCCTCTAATCTGCAGCAGATTCCCTCAAGTTTATTTTTCATTTCAGTTATTTTTTCAGCTGATTATTTTAAAATATTTTTTTCTCTTTTTGATGAAGTTCTCACTGAGTTCATCCATTCTTCCCTCAATTTCGATAAGAATCTTTATGGCCATTACCTTGAACCCCTTATTAGACAGACTTCTTACCTCAGTTTTGTTTAGTTATTTTTCTGAGGTTTTGTCTTTTTCTTTCCTTTGGAACATATTCCTCTCTTTATTTTAGCTGATTCTCTGTGTTTCTACATATTAGGTAGATCGGCTATGTCTCCTAGTCTTAAAACTAAGTGGCCTTATATAGAAGGGCATCCTGCCCCCAATCATCAGAAGTAGGAATTCCAGGGGTGTCCCCTGTGTGGGCTGCAAGAGGCCTCCTATTGTGATTGAGCCGGGACAGCTGTGGGTGTGCTGGTATGCAGGGCTGGACTCTCAGCCAGCTGCACATGTTGCAGGTGTACTAGTGGGTGAGGTTGGCCCGTACCGGACTGGGTAGGAGTAGTAGGTAATCATTGTGGGGGAACACTGGTCCCGAATGAGGCTGCCCGCTAGGTGTGGAAGGGCTGGAGTCACTTTGGAGGGGCATCTGCCAGGGCAGGCAGGTTGGGTGGGGCAGGTCCACAGGGGAATGCCAGAGCAGGGCGAGTGGCGCTAGTAAAGTAGATGAAGAGTGTCAGAACTGACTCCTGCCAGCATCCAGCCAGCTAGGCTAAGAGGGGGCAAGAGAAATGGTACCCACCAGCATTTCTATTCCTGGAGAAAGTTCCTATAGATCCCTTACTTCCAGCACATGCCCTAAAATTAGTCAATAAATCTTCATGTATAACCCAGGTGCTTTTCCAACTGCCACCTCTGTGTTGGGTCTTGAACAAGGTGATATAATGTGCTGGCGCTTTAAGAGTAGAGTCTCAGTTTCCTATAGTCCTCTGGCTCTTCTGGAGTTAAACTCCAATAATTTTCAAAGGCAAACACTGTGGGAGCTCATCTTCTTGGTGCAGATTCTCAGGGTCGGGAGTGCCCGATATGGGGTTCGATCCCCTCACTTCTCAGGGAGGACATTCTATGCCTGTGATATCCCCTCAACTTGGGGGTCACTGTGCCAGGGATTTGGTTCCTGACTGTGTTTCTGCCCCTCCTACCATTCCCAATGTGGCTTTTATTCTATATCTGTGGAAGAGCTGTTCTGCTAGTTTTCAGGTCATTTTCAGAGTGAGTTACTTTATATGTAGTTGTATCCTTGGTGTGTCCATGGGAGGAAATGAGCTCAAGATCCTCCTACTCCACTATCCTCCCCCTTCCTTATTATAAAATATTTTTAAAATTGAGGTATGACATATGAAAATTAGTGTTTTATATGGTACACTCAGAGCTTGCAAAAAAAATCTATGATTTACATAGTGCAATTTTATTTTGAAAATATATATGCAAGTCTGGTCCTCAGATACCTTCACCATCTAATCCTTTAAATGACCCAAAATGTAAAGTCCTTTACAGTACACACAGACTAGACAACTTTCAATATGAAAATAACCATGGCATCATTCCTCAACCCCTACATAAACAAAAAGGACTTTCAAAGAATGTCAACATCTTAGAAGTTTGCTTAGTTTTTTGGTTTTGTTTTTTGGATTTTTTTAAAATCAAGATGGAGAAATTATAGAAATATCTTTTCTCAAACACTTTGCTGAAGTATAAGATACACTCAGAAAAGTGTATAAATAATGAGTATACAGGTCAATAAATTTTCTCAAATGTAACTCATCCCAATAACCAGCATTGGGATTAAACAAAATAAGACAAAACAGAACATTGCCAGCAACCAAATGCCTCCTTTATATACCCTTTCCAGTCATTACCCCATACAGATAATCACCATCCTGACTTGATCACCTCCGATGAGTTTGAACTATATATAAATGGAATCATACAGTGTATATATTCTTCTGAGACTTTTTATGCTCAACATACATTCGTGAGATTTATTCTGTTGCATGAAGCAGTAGTTTATTCTTTGCCAATGTTGTAGAGAATTCCATTGTGTAAGCAAACCATTCTATCCATTCTGCTGATGAACATTTGGGTAGTTTCTGATTTTTAGCTGTTTTAAATTGTGCTATTATGAACATTTTTGTACAGGTTTTTGGGTGGGCCTATTTATGCATTCTTTTGGTACATAAGTAAGTCTGGAATTGCTGAGTCATGGAGCATTGTTCAGCTTTACTAGATATTGTCAAACAGTGCTCCAAAATAGTTATAAAATTTATACTTCCATCAGCAGTATAAAAATTCCTTTTGTTCTAGATTCTTGTCAACATTTGGTGTTTTCTATTTTTCTTATTTTAGACATTCTGATGGCTACGGAATTCCATTTTGGTTTAAATTTGCATTTCCCTGATAACTAACAAAACCGAGTATCTTTCTGCACGCTGAATGGCCATCTGGTTTGCTTCTTTTGTAAAATGGGCATTCAAGTCTGACCTTTTTCTCACTGATGTGTAGGAGTTTGTTATATATAATCACTGGATAATAAAATTTTAAAATTTCTCTTTTCAAACAAAACAAATGAAAAAGCAAATGAAAAGCAGAATCAGACCTATAAATATAGGGAACAAACTGATGATTACCACAGCAGAGGGGAGAAGGGAGTATGGGGAAAATGGGTGAAGGGGAATGGGAGATGCAGGCTTCCAGTGACAGAATGAATAAATCACAGAAATAAAAGGCACAGCATAACGAACACAGTCAATGATACTGTAATAGGTTGCATGATGAGAGACGGTAGTTACACTTGTGGTGAGCATAGTATAACACATAGAGAAGTTGAGTCACTATGTTGTACACCTGAAACTAACATAATATTGTATGTCAACTATACTCAAATAAAAAAATAAAATAAAATTTTCTTTTTTCAGATTGTCAGAGAAAAATGTAACATAAGCAACATCTGGATTAAACTGAAGAACCTTAAAACAGTCTATTCTCCTGTAACATGGGCTTGACAGGGGAAAAGAGAAATAAAAAGTCTATCTTTAAATATTTAATTTAAGAACTAAGCAAAATGAAATGGGATTATAATTTCTGACGCTGGGAGAAACCTAGTGGGAAACTGTCATAAATTACTGTACTTTGTAGCAATAAAATAGTCATACCCTCGAAGCTCACTATTTCTTGTTAATTAAAATTTCATTGTCAAATACATTTTGCAGTTTGCTCACAGGAACATGTTTCTGAAAATAAAACAACAACTGGTAAATAATTGGTTGGAGCTTCCTTTTAAAGGACCAGACAAAAGCCTGAGTTCTGATTTTAAATACCCTTCCATTTAAAAACAAAATAGGGTCGCCTGAGCGGCTCAGTCAGTTAAGTGTCTGACTTTTGATTTCAGCTCAGGTCATGATCTTAGGGTCGTGAGATTGAGCCCCACATCAGGTTCTGCACTGGGTGTTGAGTTTGCTTAGGATTCCCTCTCTCCCTCTCCCTCTGCCCTTCCCCCTGCTTGTACTGTCTCTTTCTCTCTAAAGTAAGTAAAATAAAATCTTAAAAAAAAATGAAAACAAAACACCCACCCCACCTCCCCAAAAAAACAACCCTGAAATAAAGTGGTGTCATCATGGGTTTACCTAAACAGTTCTACTGAGGCACCGGTGACAAACGTATCTAGATCCACTAGGCTGCTGCCTTTCTCATTACAATAAATTCCCTCTACATAGTATATTTTGGTTTTGTATTAGCTAAAAAATGTTTCTAAGGGAGATTAGTTTTCATTCCTGTAATGACAGCAGTAACTCCTAGGATTTTTTTCTTTATATCATGTTTTTGGTTTTGTTAATAAAAATGGTTGACACCAGGTCCAATTGAAAAAAATAAACTACTTTTTTGAAAATTTACCTTTAGAGGTTGATCATCAACAAATATAAATACTGAGTGCTACATTTGTAAGGGAAGGAAATGAAGAAAATGACTAAAAATGTATTTCAAAATTTTAGCAATTGTAGCTATGCAAATATATACAATCAAAATAATAGTACTGGTAAAATAGAGTGACATTTATTGTTTCAGGAAACTACTGTGCTGTTTCACCAAACTTCATTCAAGTGGAAGCAAAATGCTTCAAGGAAAATCTCACGGTGTATGTAAGCAAATTCTATAGAAGATAAAATAAAGACTTTAATTCATTAAAACTCGTCTTGAATTTCAGCTGTGTAATGGTGACTCACAAAAATCAGACCAACTACTATGTGATGCTATTCCTCTAACCACATGAAGAAAACAATTAATCTATTACCTTTCTTTGAATGATTATTTCTTATACTTTGAGAAAATGCTAATAAGAAATATTGTATGATCATACTGAGCTAACTCTTAGAAATGAGCTCTTTACAACAAGCTCTTGGTATGCAAAAGATGATTATCATTCCCTGTTAAGAGACTTATCATATCTTGTCCTGTTCTTTGACTGAACAAACCCATTTCTTTCTATATATTCACACAGGCTAGATTTTTTTTCTGGCTCTTCTTGCACTCACTTTGACATATCATTCCTTAAAAAAAAAAAAAAAGGAAATAAATTATTTTATATTCTATGTGTTTCTGGCAACAGGAGTTATAGAAGTAGAGACCCAAACATCTTACTTTCTCCTATCTGACCCAACAGACGAGAACTCAAATCAACTACACTACACACCACCCATTTGAAGTATAATTTAACAAAAAAGTTACCAACTAGAATATTAAAGAGTAGAAGAATATCCAGTTTTTCTAGTCTTCACATTAACTAAAGGTATTGTCTATGAATAATCAACTATGTAAAAGTGCTGTTAACATTTTTTCAAAGGCACTCCACAGTCTTTGGAATTAGATGCAAGACATCAGAGTTAGCAACTCGTCCAACAGGTTGGCTGTCCTATGTGACACCTGATCCTGACTGACACTTGCTTGATCCTGGCAGCTTAAGTTGCTTACTTTAGAAAGCCTGACATAAGAAAGAGCAAGCAGAACCAGGTAGCTTTTTCTTCTTCAAAGAAGAGCACTGCACTAACTTAAAATAACTTTTCAAGTCGCTGTTTCAGCAATTCATTTACTCCTAAAATACTGTAAACCTGAGAATGACAGAAATATGGAATCTCTATAGAGTCAAATTATTCATAAGAACTCCTCACTGGTTCCCTCTCTAGTTTTTAACTTCATAGTACTCCGAATTCAACTGAATGGTAAAGTCTGAGTAGGGGCATGGAGGACACTAGAGAAGATAAAGACCATCTGAATTTTAATGACTGATTCACTAAATCTCTCTTACTTGTCAAGTATGTACAAAGAAAGTATTATCACTGGCAATGCTTAAGGCTTCCAAACACAAGCTGAGATCATACCCATAATTAAATGTGGAATCTGGTAGACTGAATCCCAATAAGCACTAAAAAAAAAAAAAGAAGAAGAAGAAGAAGAAGAAAGGCAACTATAAGAGGAGTCATATTGCTGAGTCACGACTCATTTTTTTTTTTGAATCATTGTTCACAGTAAACAACAGAACATAATCATTTTTTCCCCTCTCTTCACTAAAAACTAGATATTTTAAGGAAATTTACGCAACTCAAGTATAAGAATCTGGTGAAATTTACTTCACAATAATCAACTGCTCCTTTACTAAAACCAATGTACAGGGAATTAAAAACAAGAACCGCCATGAACAACCACTAGAGAGCATGAAAGAACAGAAGAGAACAGAAAGAACAAAGCCAGACTGTAACACTTTTTCTCACTAGAGGCCAGTGAAGGTCAAGAATGAAGCAGAAGGGGAAATACATCCATCTTGTATACATAAAAGGATTCTCAGAGTTTTGAGTGAATAATCAGGTAACTTTTACAAGTAAACAATTAATCTGACAACTCAGAATGTTTTAGATGTCCAGCCTCAAGCCCTTGCTCTTGGTCTGTCTTTTGTTTGAAAAGATTTCATTCTTACAGTTTTAACTGGGATACAAAACACAAAATTATATCTAAGAGGTAGAAAGAAACTGCAACGAGAAAGAAGAAATAGCAACTCCTTTGAAAGAGACAAAAGTTTTAATCAACTATAGCCAACCTTTTATTAGACAAATGTCATCGCTATATTGCAAAGCTCTTTACCTTCTTTGAAAATTTAGTATAAAAACTCTATTTCTATGGAGAGAGAAATGTATATATATTTCATGAAAAAACATTTTAAAGAAATTAATATCAAGGAAAAGCCCTCAAGAGAGAAAAGGGGTCTGCCTCAAAAAAACACTGGTCAAAAGAGAATTATTTCATATCCATACGAGAGCTTCTTTCCTTATGCCACTCATTTCGCTCCACCCCTTCTATTCCCATTTAAATATTGTCTTTTGTCACACAATTGCTTATAATTGCTTTTCTTGACCATGGAAGGTATAAACCTGCATAATCTTATAACTGTATTCAGGAGAGGAAAAGGAATATGTGTTTCCTTCTAATATTTTCTCTTTCTAAGGCATGGTAGTGAGTTTTATAAAGGTTAGTTTGGTTGATAAAATAGCTTCTTTCATTTTAGATTAGTAAAATACCAGCACTAGATTAATGACATCTGACTGTTTCTGATGTGGAGAAATACACTCAGGCCAAACGTCCATCCTAATATCTATCCATCTATCTAACTATCTATCAATCATCTATCTACCTATCTAGCAATCATACACACACATAACGCACACATATCATGGCAGTCCCTTCACATGCTCCATGAAGGATAAAAGAAAAATCTAAGCTGTGTGTAATACAACATGAACACTGCTAACTGGAGAGAGCATTATGTCCTCATTCTCACAGTCATCAAGTCCTCTTATAAACAGTGTGCTTAAATAATGGATTCTGCACTAAGACAAACAGTCTCTTGTTTCCTACTGGGTGGAGAATGCACTTTGTAATTTGGTTTCCGATAGCCAAGAGCAGTAATGAAACTATTCCTTACAACTTACTGCTCATCCCACACAGACTTGTAAATCACCACACAGGCCCTGTCGAAAACTGGAATGAGCAGGTCAAGCTTTAACACAAAAGGGCCATATCCCTTCACTGTGCTTATAGCCACATTGAGCTAACTTGTTCCCAGGAGCTGTAAAGAGCCATGACAGATCCTTTTGACAGCGGCTATCTCTACTATTTAGCTCACTAGAATAGTGTGGCCTCTCTCAACCGCACAACGGTCTGCGCAAAAATGGAAAGAGCAGCAACCTTTTTTAGAGACTACATGAAAATGTATGAAGACAGATGTCCGCTGTCTGTGGTGGCTCTCGAACTTCTCCACTTAAGTTATCCTCTAACACATAATTCATGAGAGGGAGTAACAGAGGACCCTTACAAATGGAGAGAAACAGAGCTGGACCTTGGATAAGGAAGCAAGTGGTCCACAAACGGCTGGATAATTTAAAAACGTTCTCTCACATTGAAAAAGAATAATAATAAACACAGAGAAGGCACTGAATATGGAATAATTTTTTGCTTCCTGTAAATAGATACAGATCACAAAATCAGAGAAAAGCTTACTAAAAGTATACAGAAAATTGCTAAGTCCTAAAGTCTTCAAGAGAAATTAAAGTCAATTTGAAAGGATTTTAATTTCACATACAAATATTCAGAATATGCCACAGCTATTAATTGTTTATATAAAAGCAGAACGCACACTATAGCCATTTTCCTTAACTGAAAGCCATTTTTTTTCTTCTGATACTTTGTTATATATTTTTGGTTTTGATCGAGAGTGTGGTATTAATACTGATTTGATGACATCCAGCCCCCAGTATCTCTTTCCCATAAGATTTTAATCTAGGTTTATAATGCATTTGATCTATTTATGCAATAACTCATGCTACTTTAGGCCAACAGATACAGTATAGAGAAAATATAAACCCTAAAAATAACTGGTACCATGAAAACAACAGTAAACTGAAAATCAGGAGATGCAGATTTTCATTTCAATTCTGTTTCTTGAGCATGCACTAAATCCCCTAGTCCTCAATGTTCTCATTGAAAATGGAGAGACTGGCCTGTAGATGATATCTAAAATCTTGTTCAGATTTAATTTTCAGTGAGCTAATTGCTTAAAGTCTCTAACTTGTCATCTATTGGCAAAGGATATTAAAAGTCTACCTTGGACGGAAAGAACAAGCCAAGTTCTCATCTGAATGCTCTACTGTTGTGTACAGATCCAACCTGTTGAACTTTCTGAATGACAAAGATTTATTTATGTGCTTCTGAGACTCAAGCAAGGCTATTAAATTCTTACTGATGGTCAATATATTTTGTCTCCTTCAAAGAGAAATGAGCTGCATCCATTCCCAGTCATCTTAATACTTCATAAAGGATTTTGGGGAAGATCCAGAATAAGAATCCACTTCAAATTATTAAAGGAACAAGTAAATGCTGCATTGTTAATATTTTGCTATGACTGTTGCCCTTTTAATTTATCTGGCTCTTCTTGGGCTGCATTTTGTACTGGAATGCTGATAGCTTCCACACAATATTCCTGTGAACTGACAGAAATGAAAACCAACCTATTTCTTTAAAGCCAATAATCACAAAGGTTAGCAGTCATTGTATTTGTGTAATAAATATAAACCTCCACATTCCCTTTAAATATATACAAACTTAATTTCAGACTCAGACAGACTCGAGGAAGTCTTACCTGGGACCTGCATTCTGCGAAGTTTCTGGGTGTTGCTAACATGATCCTTCCGGCATGCCAGTCAGAAATTCAAAACACTTGTATACCGTCCTCGCCCGAGCTCACTCTGGCTGGCGCTCGTGCTCTCTCTTTTTTGCTCTTGCTCTGTGCCTCAGACAGTTTGGAATGCAGAAAAGCCAGAGCCAATGCCAGTCAAACTCAAGCCTTTTTTTCTTTTCCCCAGTTCTTTTGCTACAGAGCGCTAAACAATAGCCACCCTTTCTTACTCACTGCATCTCACTTGCACAGCACTGGGTGCAGGCAATCTACTTTAGGAGAAGCAATGGATTTACCAAGCTAGAAAATTCATTTCTTTCTGTCCCAAGAGGCAGTAGGATGGATGTGTGCATCTCTGCATTTTAAGAAGGGACTTTTTTTTTTTTTAAAGGAATCTATTTCAAAATCTGTCATATTTTAGGGAAACAAAAAATAACACAAATTTCAGAGATGCTTATTTTGAATGTTACTATGATGAATTAAAACATAAACTTTTCAAAGTCCAAAAACCAGGTAAATATCTTATAACTAATGTGGTCTAATACACATATTAATATATTAAATTCACTCTGTAGATCACCTTGTTACAACAGAAATATTTCAAATGTGGAAAAGAAAAATTGTATATCCCAAAATCTTTCATTTAGCTCTTAAGCTAGAACTTCATTAAAAAAAAAAAAAAAGGTAATTTTATAAACCGAGTGGCTCTTAACTCATTAAGTCAACTAGATATGAGGAAATTATAGATAATATCATTGTTCTTAGTTATCATTTCAACTTGTTTTAAAATCAGACATATTTCTAGGGTTCCGCCCCCCCTACATTCCAAAAAACGAAGACAGGTCAATGATGTAATCTTCATTACTGGTATGATGACCTAACACATTATGCAGCTGCTCAGTTGCTGAGGTTAGCATGTCACGACTGATCAGTTAAAAAATTCACAGTTTGAACCACTGAGCAGATCCCACCTGCCACTCCAGACAGAGGAACAGGACAGACATGAGAATACAATATCAATCTGGTATCTACCATTTAACAAACAGTTCATGGAAAGACATATTCTCCATCTAGCTATATTTATGTATATATTATATATGTAATATATCTCTCACACACTATCTAGTACACATAGATATGCACACATATATACACATAGGTGTGTGTGTGTGTGAACATATGTATATTACTTTTTTCCTCCCTTTTTTCTCCCCAAGTCTCAAAGATTCAAATTTAAAGTCTCCTTTAATACCATCTGATTTGGTTTTGGTTATCTAGTCTCATCTTCCTTGAAAAATCATTAATGTTTTAACATTGCATTTTCCTCTGCCTTTACTTTTGGTTTCCTATTTCTACTTCAGATGAACTATTCCTTTAAACCCTAGTGCTACTCAGGTAAGAATAAACAAAAGTTGTACAGAAAGGAACAAACTATGGGTCTGACTAGGAGGACTTTCAGACCACAGATCCCACCTTGCCCTATATGAAACAATACACCAAAACCGACTACGCTCTTCTCCCCAAAGGTAATACAGCTTTATCAGTATTAAATCATTTATAATCGACCTTAAAATTGTGCAAAGCACACTGAAATTATTTTTATTTGTTATTCCTATTTTGAAATAGATTACGATTTCCATAACCCAAGAGTTAGAACTGAGGACAGTGAGTCGAAGTTACAAGGCAGAGAGATTTCAGGTCAAGAACAGCAAGTCAGAGCCCCTGGAAATAGCTTTCTGCAAGGGCTCCCTGCTGTAAGAGACAGTGGCTCCCTAATTCTTCCCACACAGGTGACTGTCCATTTGCTGAATACACTGTAGTGCTGTAGGTCTCAAACTATGCTACTGAACAACGCTACTGTTCTGATGAGAAAACGGAGTAACAGCAATCTTTTCCCAAATGACAGAAAAAGTTCACGTATACAATTTTCTCAAGTGTGATTTTTTCTTCTTAAATATATTTTAAAATGTTAGAATCTGTTACTGTTAATCAACCTTAAAGAAGCCTAGACTGGCTCCAAAGTCAGATCAAAAATGACATTCTCAGATATATGAAGGTTAATTGTAACAATGGTTTATTGTGTTCTGCAAAAAGCACTTTTAACTAACCTGGAGTTCTGATACCTGATTAAATCTGAGAACCACTGTTGACGACAGGAACCCAAATATGATGTTATTCCGTTATTCAACACTCTTCAAAGAGGCTCCTATGCCATACTTTATTTTTACACTAAATCTTTTTTTGCAATCTTTTATGCATTACTATTTTTAATTCCCGGTTTTATGCCTTCCAGCCTTGGCGTTGCTGCTTCTGTCCGGAAGTCCCTTCCTCACCTGGTCCACTCTTATTTCTCCTTCAAAAGCCAGATTTAAAATTATTTTCTTTACCTTATTTCCTACCAGAGTTGATCACATTCTCCTCTGTGCTTGTTTTTATACCCTGTACTATTTTTTCTCTTCACAGCCCTCACCATTACCCAACATTATATTACATACTGATGTTTAATGTCCTTTTCCCCATCAGAATGTGAGGTAGATAGGGGATGGGGGCTGTGGGGAAACAAAGTGGGGAAGCGGAGGCTTTGTCTTATTTTCAGTTTATCCACAGAGTTTAGAATGATGTCTGGCATCAGCAGGTACTTAATGAATGACAGACAGATGGATAGATGGATGAAAGAATATATTTCACTTAGCAAACCTTTCATAAGTATCTAGAGTTAGGAGTACTTTGGAATATCTTGAGGATAGGGAGCACAGCACACGTATTTCTGATGCCAGAATCTAGCGCTGTATATGTCATGTGGTGAAACAAGAACATAAAGGAATACATCTCAGGCTTGTATGGTTTCAAGTAACTAACTGAAGGCAAAAGAATTATACACCAAGGGAGGGCAGTCATTTCATCATTTACCCATTTAGGACCTACTTGGACCAGGTGAAATCCTGATCTGTGAAAGTTGCTCGTTGGGAGTCATTTTCCCCTTCTACCAACACACAGCCATGTGTTGTGCTACTATGGAGCTTCTAAGGTAGAGACTGAAGAGACTGATAAAATCTTAATCTCCTACAACACTAGGGAGGAGTTCTCCAGGAGGCTAGAGAAGCATGAGTAAATATCTCACCCTTTAGCCATCCACTCAAGTTAGACATTGGCCGAAATTCATGTCCATGAAGGAGCTTTGAGCTGATGTATTGGATCTTAGATTCAGCATGTTCATTTTGGATATGTCAGGCCACTTAAGCCATTTTATTTCTGCTAATAATCACTACGTTGTAATTATTTGGTTTCATATTTCTTCTCTGTATATAGAGTTGGGTAGGGTTGTCTCAACTAATCTATCTTATGTAGCCATGATCCAACATCATATTTAATAAATAGTGCATTAGGTTGAACTACATGAAAATGCCATTTTTTGTTAGCCAGTCATGGTCAAATATCAGCAACGATCAAACGAATATTTAAAAACATTCAAAGACCGAATGAAGGGTTGGACCAGATAATTTTCAAGATCTCTTCCAGTTCTGGAATTCCATGATATTATAATTCAAACATAAATGAGAGAATCATTCATTTTCAATGCTTGGTCACCTTGACAAACTATGGTCCTCCTATTGCACACTAACATTGCACTCTGTTCTTGTCTGTTCTGGAACTTATCACAACTACAATTTAGTTATTCATATGCTGGATGTCTACCTGCTCCTCATCTTGGTGCCTACAAACTCCATGGTGGCAGGGACTATACCTGCTTTGTTCACTGATGTATCAGTGCAAAGTACAGCATCTGCCACAGAATAAGTACTTCATAAATATTTGTTGAATAAACAAATACTCTTGAAGGCTATATCTATGTGAGTTTCCAAATTCAGTATCAACAAATACTGTTTTTTTTTTTCTTTTTTAAAAAAGATTGTATTTATTCATTCATGATACGGGGTGGGGGGGGGCGGCGTGCAGAGGCAGAGGGAGAATGAGCAGGCAGAGCGGCAGGCAGGGGGAGAGGGAGAAGCGGGCTCCCTGCTGAGCAGAGAGCCCGACGCGGGACTCAATCCCAGGACCCTGGAATCATGACCTGAGCTGAAGGTAGATGCTTAACTGACTGAGCCACCCAGGAGCCCAATACTGCTCTTTTTCCTAAAAGGCTAGGATAATATTTTTCTAGTTATGAATCAAATAAGTAGCACGCTTTTTGAATTTTAATGAATAAAGATAGCATATTTCCCCGCACCCCTTACAAAAGTAATTATGAAATTTTGACATTGGTACAATTATAGAAGTCAATGTGAGAACCATTTAGACACCCTGACTGCATAATTTTCTGCAAATACCTGATTTTCTGAAAATCAAAGAACACAAAAAATAAGCTAACTGCATATAATTAAAAATGACATGCATGTCACTTTTATTTCTTACCAAATGAACAAATATAAGAAAAAAAAAACCAACCCTGTTAATACCCATCTTCTCCTCTTCCAAGCACAAACACATCTCAGCAGCAGGCAAGCTGAGGTACACACCAGTCTGTCTGTGTGCTTCCTCTTTTGAAGCAGGTGATCAGAAACACAGCTGCTTCTAACCATAAACACAATTTCTATTAAGGTCTCCCCATAAACCAGATTGGCATTCTGATACTGTGGTCTTCCCACGGCATTCTTTTTAGAGTTCATACTAGAAAAGGAAATCATTGTCTATAACTGGAATAACAAACACTAAAGTCACCCACTTTTTCAGAAATGCTTCTGAAATTCTGATTTTTATTTAAGTTTATTTTTGTATATTGGGACCACAACAAGCACACATACATATATGCTTCTCTTCTGATAAAAAAGCATTAAAAAGACTTGAAGACCTGTTAGTTGTAAGGTCTAGCAAAGTACTTATAAGTGTTTACAAAAGGCACACGCCAGTAAGTGACAATTATGACAGGCACGCAATATTTCCCAAACTTCTGGCTAGGCAGTAGAGCTTTACCTTGCTCTTCCAGCTACGAGAATTTAGTACACTGCATTTCCTCACCTGAAATGGCAACTGGCAGAGAGGAAGCATTATAGGGAAAGGGCAAAATCAAAGATCAGTCAACTTCCTAGTGCTCTGGTGTTCATATGAATAGGACCATATTTCAAAGAAAAATAAGCTAAACTTAAGTGGAAAAATACAAGCAAATCTTTTTCTAGTTCTATTTCATCATGTGAGTAAGAATATGCTACAGGTACAAAAGCAACACTTCTATTTCTATGGGAAAAAATCATTAAGAAACAACAAAAAGCAACTACAAGCATTCAGGGATAGGGTTGGGTATTAATGGACAATATCTCTGAATGTGCTCAGAGAGCCAAAGACAAGCCTGTGATATTGTCCCTCCTCATTTAAAAAGAGAGCTTAAATTGTACTTTAATAAAGCCTTCAAAAATTCATTTTCTTCAGTGGCTTCAAAACCTATTCACAATTATCTGTGAAGCTTGATAAGTTCCTACGAAGCTAATCCCGTCACAACTGAAGCACTACTGGTCTACCTTTCCCATATGTTGCACATACTGTTTCCATAAAATAAGTCACTAGGCATTTGTTTTTGTCTTACTTTTAAAGAAAATTCACAACTGTGGGCTACTGTTTCCATAAAATCCACTTGGAAAAAGCATAGATGTTAGAGTACAGTCCTCTTTAGCATCCCCCTAACACAACAACACACACACATACTACATAATTCAAAATACTACTGCATACCTCAGGTTCATTCAGTTTCACTCAATTTCCATTATTCCCTTGCAACTAACTAAAGCAAGCTAAAATCTAGTAGAACTCCAAGAGGTAAGTCATGAAGCATCAAAAAAAAAAAAAGAAAAGAAAAGAAAAAATTAGAAAATTCTAACAGCAGTTTCCTAGGAAAAAGAGTTCTAAAGTAGACAACCTAAGAAGTAAATGCTATTGTTTTGTCCATGTTACATGTGAGGAAATGGAGACACAGGCAGGTTTGAGTGAGTAATGTGCCCAAGGTCACAAAGTGGTAGAGCCAGAATCCATATTTCAGTTGGCTCTGGAGTGCTTTCTCTTAACCACTATGGTATACTAAATTAAACTACTTTTCCAGATTTATCTTAAGTGGCATTTTGGGGTTATTATTTTTCCTCTTCACAGCTTTCTGGATTTTCCCAAATTTCCTGTATTATTATTAATTTTATAAAAGAGCTTATATATTGCTCTAGATTTGGTTTTATCACCAGCTGTGGCTCTTTTCTTTATTGTGTATGAATCCAGACATCATGAAACATATGTCTATTAGAACAATATACTGAATTTCATTCCACTTGTGCTGTTTCATTTCAGCAATCGGACACAGCTCTATTCCCTGCAATCTGAGAAGAGCTCCTGACTTGAGAATGATAATTTCGAGTGATAATGTGTGAATGTTTTCTGAACATCTGGGTCCTAGGATATGGGGGATAGAAGAGAATAGAAGAAAGAAGAGAACACTAAGGAAAGGGGAAGGCAGATACTCTCAGTCACTTGGCCCCAGACCGTGTGTTCTCAGGAAAAATCCAATCAATCTTGAAATCCAACTCAAGAGAATAAGGGGCCCCTTTTCTCAGTTCTATGGATATTCTTTTTCCCTTATACAAAAAAAAAAAAAAAAAAAAGCTCTATACTATAAGAAATGAATTAGATATTTTTCCAGAAAAGGCATAATCAAATAGTATAAAAGGCACCAGAATTACAGCACGAGGCATGTAATCAATTCACGATCAATTCCAAAACAGTGATCCTACAAAAAAAACACAATGCAGTTCAGCAACACAAATACTTCATGCAAGGATATACCATTTGCTTTGAAACAAGCCAAATTTTTCTGTCTATCACAAGGCATAACATATTTTCTCTTGGCAATAAAATATGGTATCTAAATTTATTACTGTTGAAGATAAAGACAAAAAAATTTCACTACCAATAAAAAACTTGAAAATCCTCTGAGGGATTTGTTTCAGTGACAGTAACAATGAATTCCAATAAAAACAAAGAACTTAGTTTTCAGCATATTCAAGAATTAGGAGTATATGGCTGTACCATTCTTTAACCTACTTTCAATATTAACAGATAAATCTGCCCCAGGATATAGTAAATTTAGAGAGCAAACGGCTTTGGTTTTTGAACTAATTTAAAATGAAATAATGTATTTAACCTGCTGGTCTTAAAATGTCATACTGACAAGCATAACAATAAGTGAAAAATAGCTATATTTTAGGGAAGCCTAACATTTGAGTGATATTTTATGGGTGACAAAAATTGAGAGAGAAAAAATGAGATTAATGAATTTGCTAAGGAAACAGTCATTGGTGACTAAGGGCAGAACCACACTCTATTACATCTCTCAGGAGGCCATCCAGAGAAATAAGAACAGGGATTATCTACGCATGGGAACTGGAGACATCCCTTTACCCCTCATGTCAGGAAATAAATAAAACGGTTTCCATGTCATTGGCAAGAGAAATCGGGCCACAATATTGACTTTAAAAATATGGTATTATCCTTAAAGAAGTTCTAGGCTTGAATTGATAAGATTTGATTATTATAGACCACCCTTTATCCTGTAACATCAGTTGTTGCATAATTAAAATTATCCCCTACTAAGCTTCAAAATTTCTTACAACTTTTATGATGTACATTTTAAATTCTACATCATACCCATACACGTCAACATGAAATTTAAAAGAATATGATGAATTGGAGAATGCTGAAAATATACTGTGCTTTCTTGTTCCATGTTTAATCGTACTCGATATTTATTGAGTACTGTTAGTGCCAAACATGCTCGTTTGTTTGGTTTTTGTAAATAAGTTCTCTAAATGATGCATGAAGTTTAATAGACAGAATTCATTCATCACTGGCTGCTACCCCAGCCAGCACATGACTGCCACCCTGAGACTACCCTTCACCAATATTCTGGGGATGCTATCTTCTCACCCTTCTCGATCTACCCCTTCTATTACTTGGCAGATACGTTAGCCTGGAACACAATTTCAGGTTAGAAATCCTATGCACTTGGAACTTTATGGGATTCATACCCTTTTAAGAGAGACCCCAGAGAGCACCCATGCCATCTTCCTGCCGTGTGAGGATACAAGAAGTCAGCGGTCTGCAACCCGTAAGAGGGCCCTCGGCAGACACCACAGCTTGGACCTGCCAGCCTCCAGAACTGTGAGAAATAAATGCTTGCTGTTTAAGCCAACCGGTCTAGGTGTTCTGCTACAGCAGCCTGAATTAAGACAAGTCCTATACCTGAATGTATTATGTAGGCATAAATACAGCAGAGCTGTTAAATTTATTGCTAAGCCTTGGAAAAGTTTATGAAAATAAAAGTGTAATTCTAATTTTAATCAAAGTAACACATTTAGTTGTAAAAGCTCATCTTTCACCTATAACCCTACGCGATATCACTGATGTCAAACCTTATTAGAGGAGGCCAAATTTTCTCCTCACTCCCATTGTGCCTGCAGTTTTTTCTGGGAGGCTTATTAGAACTTTCTAGTTGCGGTGGCTACTCCAAGGCTATTTTTATCTAATTCTTATGTGCACTAAATGTACTTTTCTGTCTCCATTTCCTTTCAGTCACAGTCAATGAATTACTTCAGTGGCTCTCTTCCCAGTTCATTTGGCTCCTAATACATACATCTGAATACTTCTCTACAATTCCTACTTTTGAAATTAATTACAAAAAAGATTTGTTTAATATGTTTTTGACTCTTTGATGGCACTACTCTGATTAAAGTGAGAGGGAAAAAATCAGAAGGCCTTTAAGTGAAAAAATGTACTGAGATAAAATAATAATCTTTCTTTATTACCAGCTCTCTTTCTTTTTCAGTCTTTTACTTCCTTTCTATCTCATGAATTCATGTTCTTTTTACTCTTCTCTACCTTGAATTTCTTCCTGTTATCCTCTACTCTCTAGAGTTAGAAAAAAACATGCCAAACAACAGACAAAATCCAAATTATTTTTTATAAGCAGATAGAAAAAACGAAATGGATGGAAATTTCCTGTTGTGCTATATTAAATATCAATTAAAATGGGGGAAAAGTTAACATTCAAATTTCTGAAGCGGAAAGAAAATGGGCTGTAGATTTCAGAGAAAAGTAAGTAATCAAAACAATTCAGTAAACACAACACCTTAATGAGAAACCTGGGAGCTTCTCATGTTAAGTATTGTTACTATAAAAATCAGATGACAGGTGGGTGTCAAGAAGGTCTTAACAAAACGTTCTTCATCCCTGGAGGCAGCTCCAGTCTGTTTTGGACACAAACCCAATAGATTTTCCACCAATCTGATTCATAAATCCTGTGTTTGAAGCATAAACTAAAACGGCTTTGGTAAATAGTTTAGTCAATCCTGGACTACCAAAAACGGGGGTGGGGGGGTGGGGGCGTGAGGAGAGAGCACAAGTGAGAGACCAACTGAAGTAAGCAATGTTTAGTTAATTTTGCTCAAAGTATCTGAGTCATATATCTTCCTTTTGGAAAAGGTTCCATGGCAGCCATGTTAAATCTCAAAAATAAATCTTGAGATGCATTATAAACAACTCCATCCCCATCCTTCCACCTCTATTATATAACAGAATGGTGAATTATGAATACGCTTTAGAAGAAAGGAATTTGCCCAACTGTGCAAGTAAAAGTAAAAAAAACAAACGAGGGAAGTCATGAGGGACAGAGGCAGGATGTTTCCTAACATGTCACACTTCAAATTTCTTTATTGGGTTGACTTAAACCCATCCAAGCAAACAGAGAAATATAATACCTACTCTATTATCTCACTGGTTCCATGATTTTATAAAAATCAGAGAAAAATGAAGTTTGTCTCAAATCAAAATTTGTTGTTGGTCCTGCATTCCTCTTTCAAATCATAATAAAAATCTCATCTGATAAGGAAGCTGAGGCTCAGAGTTAATGATGAGAAGAGATGGAATTTGAATCCAGGTTAGGGCAACTTCAAAGCTTGTGCCATTTCCACTGCCCCACAAGTGCCTCTGATAAAGGCAGTCCTTCCAGAAGAACAGAGAGTTCTATTCACAAACGTGAATTTTCTTTCTTAAAGCAATAAACTCTCTGTCTGTGAATTAGCTGCTAAAACCGCTCCTGTGATTTTGATATGCTAATTAATCGCTTAATAACCAAACTCCAACAGTAGCACGCATGTTTATGCATGCTATCAAGCTCAAATGCAGCAAAAGAATAAAAAAGTCATTTTCTTTCACTGAAGGAATTTATTTTCTATTACATTCTGTATAGAAACAAGAAAATACCAAATACACACTATTCACTACTAATAAAACCTTAAACATAAGCGTAGATACCTTGCTCACTACCACAAGCACGATGTCAACAAGCAGCTCAGTGTCAGGGTTCCTAGCTGACATCAGCAAACAGGCACACCTGACAGCGTGAGCTGCTGCCTCGGACCACGGCAGTTACCAAGTTGTGGCTGTGACGGTTCGGAGTTCTTGGGGCTGCACAATGATATTTATTAAGTCTCTAACTGCATTCGTAAAATATTTCTCTGGAGTGGATGTGGTTTTCCCTACAGGAAAAAAAACAATACTTCCCACATCTAAGATGATTTTTCACTTTGAAGAGCTTCACCTGAAAATGTCAAGCAAGGGTTTCGCTAACATGTCTCACTCGGTCACTCACTCAACACACACCCACTAAGCCTGCAACAAAGCACAAAACCTGCTGGGGGCTGTGGCGATAACCACGTGAAGAAGCAGCAGTCCTGTCTGCTAAGAGGTTCCAAGCTAGTAAAGAAGATACTACCAACAACTTGCTGCAAACATTACGGACATACATTCAGTATTAGAGGGACAAAAAGAGCGGTTTCTCAGATGGAAATAAATGCTGGTGAATTCTGATAAGTGGAATGAAGAAAAAGACTGCCAAACTTCAGGATACATGGGGTTATCATACATACCCCCAATACTGAGGAAACACTAAAAAGTAATTTTCCCAATATTTAGGGGGAAAAAAAAGAAATAAAATTTTAACATGAAGCTAACAAGAGAACATTAGAAAGTAGTCCGGATTCATAAAATGGTGGTTTGAAACACAACAGCTGTCCAATAACCCTAGTTCATATTTTATTTAGTTTTTGTATAGGTCACAGGCAAATCTGTAATCTGAAGTGGGAAGCTGGGACCATGTTAAGAGCTGGAAGAGGATTATTTTGTTAGCCTAATATGATTTATGACTAATACTACTTGGAAAACTGTGAAATGAAACAAAATAAAATTACTTATAAACAATTTTTCTTACTAATGGTCTCTGAATTCTCATTATCCAATGTTACAAGAAACATAGTAAAAAATAATCCTAACTAAGGTAAAAAAAAAAAAAACTGCATTCTCCAACCTTCTCCTATTTTACTATCGTGGTCTTTGGGTTTTGAATTTGTCTGAAGAAATACAAACAAAAAGTGATACATTAAATCATAGGCACAGCATTTATGATCCACAGAAAACTTGTTCCCCAGTATTATTTCAGTTAGGTCTTATTTAACAAAGAGGTAAAGAGAAGAAAATATCCTTTCTAATACTCCTGAAAAATCCAGTACAGTTACTTTTATAATCTATTACGTTATAATCATCTAACATAAAAATGTCAAAGAGTTTCTAGTCTTCTTTAGTCAGAGTCAATTTCTCTTCTTCACTGGAGATAAGTAAACACTAAGTTGTTTTAATGGTCAACTTAACGTCCTGCTACAAATTCGTGACCGGAGAGTGAGATGAAACCTAGCTAATTTTAAAGCAGCGTATTTTAGCAATGTGAAACTCACTGGTTGGCATCAATATAACATACCTTTCCAGTTAATTGTATAAGATTTGAATTCATTGTTTTCCCTGTGTTTGAAATTCAACATAAAGAACTGAAATGTCCCTTTAGGACAGGTAGGTTTCTTCTTTCCCTTTCTCCCTCCCTCTCTCTCTCTCTCTTCATCTTTATTAAAGTTACGATTATTTCTGTCATTATTACTACTTAAGAATACTAACCCATTCATTGGATTGAAAGTTCAAAGGTTAAAAAGGGTCAGATAATGACGAGTTTGTCTCCCTCACATTCTGACCCATCAGGTCCCCAGTTTTCTCAGAAGCAACCTCTGCTAAAGCCTTCTTCTGTATAGTTCTAGGGTTACACACACACGTGCACACATATACACTCACACATGGTTATATGCATTTGGCAATTTTTACCCAAATCATAGTATAATATACACACACATTTCTGCACTTGCTCCCTGCCCCCAACTCCTTAACAATGTATCTTGGAAGTTGTTTCAAATTACTACACATGGAGCTACTTCTCCATAGGTGCATGCATGGTAGTCCATTATGCAGATTTAACATGATTCATTTAAAGAATCTCCTATGGATGTATATTTCGGTTGGGTCTGCTCTTGTGTTATTATAAACAATGGTACAATGACCGTGTGAGTAGATGTGCAGGACAAATTCTTAGACGTTAGACTGCTTCTGGAGCAAAAAGAGTGGTTACTCTTGCCAAAGTGCATCCTGCAGAGGCTGCCCTCTACAGAAACAATTTGGCATTAGAGGACTACAATGCTTGTTTCCTTCTATCCTTCCAAAACATTTTTAGATTTGCTAATCTTATAGGTAAAAATTGGCAACTTATTGTAGTTTTAATTTGCTTTTGTTGACTATAAATGAGGTACAGCATCTTTTTCTTGTGTGTAAATGACATACTAATTTTCTGTCGAACGGTATGCCTTTCTGTTTTTTACGTTTTTATGTTAGTAAAACATATGCACATAGTTTAGAGTCTATTAGTTTCACAAGACTTGTTAATATAAATGGCAATACCCAGCCCTCCTCTTCTAACACTGTTCTAACAGCTACTTTTATCTGTCTTAGCCAATTCTTTTGGTAGTTACCATCAAATCTTAAATAATATGGTTGTACTGATATTTACAATTTTTCCCATTTTAGACATTATCTTTTGACTTTCCACTATGGACGATGAGAATTTGATTCTTTCCTCCTCCATTACTACCCTAGAAGGTGCACAGACATTTCTGACTCTCCCGCAGTCCCTATTTAGTTCTGTAGTAATTTCGGTAAGGACAAGCAATATTGTGACTACGTGTGCTATACAGAATGCAGCCACACAGTGAATCCTATGTACACTACGGCACTGTGGTCAAAAGGAGAGATCCTGAAGGCAGACTGCCTGGGTTCAAATCCTATCTTTGCCATTTACTAGCTGCCTACGTATTTAGACAAGTTACTTAACCTCACTGTGCCTCAGTTTCCTTACCTGTAAATCAGTACCTTTTGGATTTACAAAGATTAAAAAATTAATATATACAAAGTGCCTAATATATAGAAGGTGCTATACAACCATTCTCTATGTCCTGAACTACATTTTTGTTTTTCCTGTAATTGTTGCCGGATTATTCATTCGTTTAAATTTCTATGTGCTTGTTGTTGATAATCAATCCAAATTTGCTTCAATCCTAAATTTGTTGTTTAAATTCGTTCCATTATATCAATTTTATCTTCTTGGAGAAGTCTTCACTGTACCCTTCCGATTGCTGTAATCTGAACTGGTCGTCCTCATTTTACAGCTAGTATAGAATTGTTTAACTCAGTTCTCACTATAGTGTTTTCCTGAGGGGTCCCTTTGTCTTCTCCCCTGTGTTGGATCTCCTATCCTATATTCCACATCCTACTCACTCTTGGTGAAGAATAAATTCCATTAGCTTTAGGAGAAATGATGTGTAGGTGGTAATTTTTTAAATCTTGCATGTCTGAAAATGTCTATTTTATTCTCATGTGTGAATAATGGCTTATAGCTAAACATAGAATTCTAAGTTGGAAGTTACTTTCCTTCAGAAGTTTGAGGACACTCCTCATTGTTTTCTAGCTTCTGATGTTGCTGATAGGAAGTCTCATACCATTCTGATTTCTGATCCTTAGAATATAATCTGTTTGTTCTTTCTTTGGAATTTTGTAAGACTGTCTCTATGTCAGGACACCCGGGTGGCTCAGTTGGTTAAGCGTCTGCCTTCGGCTAAGGTAATGATCCCAGGATCTTGGGATCAAGTCCCACATCGGGCTCCTTGCTCAGCAGGGGAGCCTGCTTCTCCCTCTGCCTGCCGTTCCCCCTATTTGTGCTCTCTCTGACAAATTAATTAATTTGTTAATTAAAAAAGAAAGAAAAAAGAAAAAAAAAAAGACTGTCTCTATGTCACCAAAGACAAATTAAGATAGAAATTTCCCAAAAATGTGCCTTGCTATAGGAAGCTCTTTCAATCTGGAAACTCCTATCCTTACTTATGGAAAATTTTCTTGAATTATTTTGCTAATGATTTCCTTTCCTTGTTTTTCTTTTTCTGAAACTCACTGTTTTGGTGCTGGACTTCCTAGACTGGCACTCTAATTATTTTATCTTTTTTTCCTTTACTTTCTGGGATATTTCCTCATTTTCATCCTCCAATACTTCTACTGAGTTTTATTTGTTACAATTTTTTTCAATACATGGCAGCTCTTTGGCTTTGTATCATAATCAGTTCTGGTCTCATGTATGTACTATTTTATCTGATAGCGATGCTTTTTCTTTAAGTTTTCTATTCCCTGCCTGTCTCTGTTCCTCCAAGTTTCTTTTTTCCTTTCGTTTGTTTTTTCTCTTTCATGCTGGAGGCTTTTCTTCAGATGTCTGCTAGTGTTGGGAATGTCCGTATTTTGAGATCTTTCCTCTTGGGCTGGTTAAATACTCCAAACGCTACCCTTCCAATCTCATGCCTGAAGGGTAAAGGCAAGTGAAGAAAGACAGGTGGAGGGGTCTCATCATTCTGTCTGCAGATGTTCGCTTAATTTCCTTGTATTTGGTAAAGTGTTCCATGCTTTCAATTTTGCCTGGTATGCCCCAATCCAGAGACTCTTGGATTCCCCACCCCCCACCCTGGAATTAACTTGCCATCTTATATTAGAATAAAGGAAGGGGTGGGAAGAGGAATTATTCAGTGGAATGGGGAAGAGACCTAGAGACCTAGGTACCATTTGTTCCTCATACCAGCAATTCCTGAGCTATTTAAAGATTCTGTAGTAAAAATCAGGTTCATTCTTAGCTTTCTTTATTGCCAGACTAAGATTTGGCTTTCTCAAGTCAGC
This sequence comes from Leptonychotes weddellii, assembly GCF_054177405.1. Lineage (NCBI taxonomy): Eukaryota > Metazoa > Chordata > Mammalia > Carnivora > Phocidae > Leptonychotes > Leptonychotes weddellii. The sequence continues at coordinate 94,742,447 of NC_138374.1, read as the reverse complement.
TAGGTTATTTACCACATTCCATTTGCTTTTCAGCTTTGAATTTATTGTTGTTATTGTTGTTATTATTATTTTGTCTGGTTGCTTTCTTCCCTCTCATTTTCCTTATCCTTCAAGGACCATGTCTTTAAAAGAAAATCCCTTTACTATATAGTTATAGTGGAGTTTCTGGAAGGAATACAATTAGATGCTTATGTTTAAACCACCTTTTTCTTCCCAGAAGTCCAAGAATCTAAAAACCATTCCTGAGTGCTCATGCCACTCAGTCCTCCTTCCCACTCAATTCTCCAAACACCACTGTGGTGTGCTATGATTTATATTGCATTAGGACTAGTCTAAAGAGGCCCCTCACCTGGGCATCACATGTTAGAGGATTCTACTCTAGTGCTCTTGGGCACGGATCCCCACAGAACTTGAAGGTACAGGCTGGGTTGTATTGAGTTGCATGTTTGTGGGGCTTCTCATGATGTGGAACCAGATTTGAAAATTCTAGCCAGGAATTCCAGATTGTTACAAAATATATAGTCAAGGTGGAGGCACACACCTATTTTATTTAGGTGTGTTTAAAAAAAAAAAAAAGTTTAACTTATATTAAGACACAGGATACAGCTTTGTAATAAACCTAGCAAGCAGCTGGCCCACAGCTCAATGTTGACTTCCTTCATGGTTTCTCCTTCCCCTGGTCTTCTGGCTTTATAACAACCGTGACAATAGCCTATACAAATGACCTACACAAATCAGAAAAGGAATCTCTCATTTAGGAACTTTACTGCCATCTGCTGGAAATTTTATGAAATAACTACAAATCAATAACCTGAGCCCACCCCTAGTTGTTAGGCAACAGCAACTAGCACTGCGTTGGAACCACCTTGACAGAAGTGAACAAATCTCTGCCGTGCCGAGATGGGGATGGGAGGAAGATAAAAGAACAAATCGAGACCCCAAACTTGCATTTACAAGTTGGAAGGAATTGTGATCTGGCACCTTGACTTAAAATGAGAACAGATTTCCTCAGAGAAAAAAACTGTTCTGCTCATCTAAATCCAGCTCATAAGAGTAAAATAAAGATTGGCTTTAGCTGGTTAGCTTGAGAACTTAAGTACTAGTTTTTTTACTTTATTCGTACTAGTTTTGAGTTCTAAATAACTTCCAAAAGAAATTTAGGAATATGTTCAAAAGTAACCGACATTTTGGAATTCAGTTGGCTAATAAATGCGAGCTACTTCTCTCCACTGGACAAACCTGATTAAATCAGGTTGGTAGGCAAGTCGGTTCTGTTATAATGCCTGCTTTGAAAATGTGAACGTCACGCCACAACGGATATAACAGGGCACAGTCTGTGACTATGTGAATTTGTTTGTTTATGCATGATTCATCTGAGAGACACTAGGCGAACAAAGAACACTGCACCCAGCTGAAGCAAGCCACGTAGGAATACACAACATGCTCGGATACATACATACTTCGGACACGACCAGCTACCTTCACTTCACCGCATGTGCTCTGAGCCACACTCATGCACATCTCGTGTAACAACAATGTTCTTTTCAGTTTCCAAAAAACCCTCTTTCCATCACTTCACAGTCAACTTATAAACTACTCCGATGCCTACTACCATAAGTAAATTTCTCAGATTTTTTTTCAAGGTAAAGTACTATATTTATTGTAGTATTTATATATTCTGCAACCATTTAACACATGTAAAAATGTGCTACCATTTTTATTTAGTTCCTATCCTTTTTAATGTGTCATTGAACAAGTTTTTTAGTATAGTACCTCTGATCCCCCTGTCCCTTAAGCCCTGTGATTTTTATTGTACAATTTTGCATAGTGTTGTGATTTTTAGAAATACACGTGTCACATTATTTTTTTTTTAAAGATTTTATTTATTTATTTGAGACAGAGAGCCTGAGAGGGAGGAGGGTCAGAGGGAGAAGCAGACTCCCTGCCGAGCAGGGAGCCCGATGCGGGACTCGATCCCGGGACTCCAGGATCATGACCTGAGCCGAAGGCAGTCGCTTAACCAACTGAGCCACCCAGGCGCCCTACACGTGTCACATTATAGAACTGACTGGGTACGTGGCTATTTTAACCTAGAGTCAAGCCCATTCTTCTAGAATATTATCATCAGTATTACCTGTTGTATCTTATAGAATCTTACAGACTTAAAGGAATTTATACTGGCTCATGGTTTTTAAGAAAACTCAAAACTACCCAACCAAAAGCTTCCAGGGACATTATTCTAGGGTCTTCCATCTTAATTATCCATAATATTTTTGATAATTCTTGAGCTCATTTGACCCTTCCTCAAATAACGTATGTTATCACTGAAATCTAGAAATTACAGAATGCAAGTATAAAGGCTAGATATTATGCAGCTATCTTAGCATGAACTTACTTACTAGATGTGGGTGATATAGTCTTAGTTTATTTATTAAGACATTTCAAAAAAAAAAAAAAAAACCCAAGGGCTGCCATTATTCACTGAGCTCTAATGTTCTGAGGTAAAAACATCAGGCTACTGATTCTTTTTCATAACTGCTTTGGTCATTTAAATATATATTACCCTAAAGTGCAGCTCTGCCTCTATTGGTTATATTATATATATAAAATATATCCAATGTATGTATGTGTGTATATGTGTGTGTGTGTATGTATGTGTATATATATATGTATATATATATAATAAATTCACTATATACTATGTCATAACATTACATATTAGATACATTTAATATATACATAAAAGTTTAGTATTAGCCAATTTATATTACCCTAAAGCACAAGACCTGCTTCTATATATATATAATAAATCTATATATATAGAACATATATAACGTTTTATTATGTATATTTTATATATATGTTTATTAGCCAATCTAAATATTGAGTACTATGCCATACACAGGAATTATTTATTGGCATTTTTAATTCTATTGCTTGAAAAGTGGAAGGATATGTTTTTTTATAATATTAAATCTTCATTATTCACATGCCCCTTTCTTTCAATATTAGTACCACCCTATATATTTATAGAAAATTCTAGCACCCTGAAAATATCTCATAAATTATCTAGATACCCCTAATAACGTTTTGGGAATAAAAAGAGATTTATCAATGGTTTATACATAAAATTAGAACTGAGGCTACTTTAATACAGAAAGAAGGTCAGAATTAAAGCTAAGGTCTGAATAATCAATATCCTCTAATAATTTTGATTAAAAGAGTTAACTTTTATAATAATTTTATAAATGCCTTAGAGAGGACATTCTGCTTTAATATTAATTTTCTTCAAAGTTTCCTCAAATTTTTATCACTTAGGTTAATAAACTTAGCAACCCATAGGTACAGAGTTGGCTTTTCCTCGATGTTTTTCTAATTTGGTTCCTTTATTGGTGGTGGTATTTTAAAATTTTTGGCTCCTTCATTTACATAAACATAAAAATTGTGGACAGTTAACTTTGCCTCTAAAAGACTTGATATAAATCTCTCTTAAGGCTTGCTAGTGTATATCAAAGGCGTACTATGTTAAATTATAATTTTATGTACATTTATCAAATGCTTCTGGGTTTTGAGGATTCCATGATAAGGAAGCATATTTACTTACCACAGGCACAGTTTTTCAAAAATCCAGGATTTTGTAAGTAGGACCACTGGGGAAACTTAAAGATTTTATCATAATATAATACAACAGAGGCATGAGACTCTGCAGTTTTGAGTCACCAGATGTCCGGCTTTGAATTTGCCCGTTCAATTTGACCCTTCTGTCTGAGAACTGAGAAAGCATGGAGTTATATTCGGCATTTTCTAATTAAGCCAGCTTTTTGGTTATGTTTATGTTTACATTATGTTTATCATGTTTATGATGTTATCTGCAAACAAGTATTCTTGCTCATTTCAAGCTCCAACTTTGTCTTGCCCATCTGAGCATGAGAGCATGAACCTTCCTGTCATGTCAGAAAAATGCTGTAAACAGAATGGACAGTTGCCAGCTCACCTCTGTGCTATCCACCAGCCAGGCATAGACAACATGCGGTAGTAGATAGTTTCTTCCATCAATGGACACTTCGTGAAAATGCTACGCACTGCTCAGCTTTCCCCTTTCCCCTATTTCACAGTGTTCTTGGAAGGTATCTGATGGCTTTTCTTTTTTTATGATTTCATTTATTTATTCATTCATTCATTCGTTTATTTTAGGAAGAGAGAGCAAGAGCGTGAGCAGAGGGAGGGGCAGAGGGAGAGACAGAATCTCAAGCAGACTCCCTGCTGAGTGTGGAGCCTGACGTGGGGCTTGATCCCACAACCCTGAGATCATGACCTGAGCCAAAGGCAGACGCTTAACTGGCTAAGCCACCACCAGGTCTTTTTTTTTTTTTTTTTCTTTAAGCTGAATTCATGTAGGTTACATTGAAAATTAACCTTTACTAGTTCTAGTTCATACAGTTAATTTAGATACCTCCCAATATTGTTAGTATGCAAAGATCCCTAATATCTAAAGAAGTAATTTCCTTTTGAAAATTCAGCAAATCATGCTTTGCATAGTTTGAATTTGAAAAATCTCTGATGAACAAATTAAAATCTGTATATTGTCACCAAGAGTAAGTAGTTTTTTCTAGGTTTTCTAAATCTGGAGATGAGTACTCTAGAGATGATGTTCATATGCCTTAAGAAAACATCTCATTTTCAGTGGAGAAAAATTTGGTGTATCAAAATTTGTGTCAAATGCCAGTGCATATGTAAATTTTAGTATCTTGGGTAATATGTAAACTGCTGAATGCAAGAGTCTGAGAAGTGCTGAGTGAGAAGTACATTCTGTGCTTAACCACTCCCCACTCTGCTGCCTCATACCCCACACACACTTCTTTTCCCTAAGTTTTTGACATTTATTAGGTTCTCATCAGTGTAAATTTGCCCATGTTAAACAGTGTATGAGGCACAAATATTTGCCTTCCCATCTTACATTCCAAAGTTCTTTAACCAGTTTGAAATCTCTGATGTACAGTTACACTGGCAGCCACTGTAAACGTTCTTCACAGATCCTTTACAGTCCCAGAGCTCCTTTCTGTCATCAATTCTCTGAAGTAGAGTAAAAGGGGCCTGTTTTTCATGAGTGGGCATTTCTCCATAGATGACTGTGTACTATGATTTGACATCTGCAAAACCAGATCAGTGTTTGGAGTTCCTCTACTGGAGAAGAGCAAAGAGAATCCAGAGCTTGCAAAGTGCAAGAACCATGCAAGACCAGAAGGTTTGCCCTATACACACTTGACACAACTGTCTTATCTGGAAACAAAATTGTGGATTTTTGTTCTCTTTTTTTTGCCACTGCTTCTTCATCTTCCTAACCACTACAGGTCGTTCCAGGCCTTCGTCTTCTACCTGCACACGTTTCCCTGGTGATTTCATTTAACCTCATAGCTCTGAATACCATCTATTTGCTAAAGGCCTACATTGTTATCTCCAGTCTGTATCTCTCTCTTGATTTCCACTTGGGTGTCTACTAAGACCAGCAAACTCAGTATGTCCAAAATTGAGCTCCTGATCAATCCCACTTTCAAATGTGCTTCTCCCAGTCTTTCCCATTTTAAAAAATCACAACTTTATTCCCCTAGCTGTTCTAACCAAAATTCTCCACTCTTCTGTTTCTTAACATCCCACAGCCAATCCAACAAGCATATTCTGTTGGCTCTACCTTCAAACCCAGAATCTGGCCACTTCTCAGCCCTTCCACTACTACCACTGTGGCCCAAGTTCTAGCATCTCTTGTTTATTGCAATAGCATCCAAACTGGTCTCTGAACTCTCATTAGAGAGTTTTTTGCAATAGCATCCAAACTGGTCTCTGAACTGTCATTCTTGCATCCCTACTCTTTATCTAGAGAAGCCAGTGGCTCCCCATCTCACAGAGTAGAAGTCACGACCCTTATCATGACCTATGACACCATCACGATCTGCTTGCCAAAGAGCTCAGTGATGTCATGTTCTACTACTCGCCTCCTTGTTCATTCCATGCCAGCCTCACTGGCACGTATGCTGTTCCTGTAACACCCCAAGCATATTCCTACATTATACTAGCTGTTCCTCTGGGTGGAACACTTCACCCTCAAGTATCCATATGCCTTACAGTCATTATTTTATCAGATCCATACTCAAACGTCACTTAACAAGAGGCATTCCTTGGTCACATTAGCTAACATTATACATCCTTGACACTTCCTATCCCCATTCCCTACTTTATTTTCTTTGTACTTATCACCATCTAGCACAGCATATATTCCACTTACTACTCTTGCTTATTGTTTGTCACTCCTCAATAGAATGTAAGCTCCACAAAGGGACAGATTTGTGTCTATTCTTTTCACTGTTGTATCTTGAGTGCCTAGAACAGCATTTGGCACATAGTTGTCACTCAGTAACTATTTGCTGCATAAATGAAAGGGTTTTTAAAAAACAAAAAATAAAAGCCACATGATATAATATACCACAATTACAACAGGTACTGTAATTAGTCATCAATAATCTATCTTCCTAACTACATAAGAATTTCCAAAGGCAGAAATCATATCTTACATCCCTTTTCATTCTTAGGGATTGGGATAGAATGTTACATATACAACAACTACTCAATTAAATACTTGACAGCAGAAAATTTTGCCTAAAGACAAATCCCTAGGAGGCAAAAATAGAACAGAATAATTATCTAATTCAACATTAGACTGGCATGTAAGGAAGGATGACTCTAAAAGTAGTCTTTTCCCCTCTGGTACTTATGAGCCCTAGCTTCCAGTGCTAATTTAGGACAGCCACTCCAAAAATGATCATGGACACCATGAGTCTGGATGGCTAACACACTTGTAGTCAAGGACAGAGGTAGAAGGTTGGCTCTGGACTAGACAACTTGGCCACTCATCTTAGTTTATCTTTGGGACCAGTGCCTGGAATGGTGGAGATTTTTAAGAATCACTATATAGTTCTCTCTTCTATAAAACCGTAATAACTCTTCAGACTATGATTACACTTCCTCAAAAGCAGCGACTTTTGTGGACCAAAGCTCGAACAGTCAATGGTCCCTGGAGAAGTGGCAGAGAGTCATCAACATAACATTACAAATAATGACAGCAGAAGAGGTGAAAGAAGGTGACTCTGAGCCAGTCCGAGCCACATAGAACCTGTATGAAATATAAATAGGCTATAAAATGGTTACACCCAGACAGGTTTGCAACGTAATTTAGGTTCACATCTAAACTGGTTTGAACACATACTAAAGAAGTACAGTGTAAATAAGATGAGAGGAAATCTTATTTCTCCAAAAATGACTCTTTGGAGAAAAGTGTTTGCTCCCCTGACTAATCTCTAGAAAACAACTAGATTACAACAACAAAACCCAACAAAAAACCAAGAACAAAATAAAAAAAACCCAACCCAAACAACCAAACCCTGATTTTCAAAAATACAACCCAAATCGCAGAATGATCCATATTAAACAACATAGAGACTATAAATGATTCCATATTATCTACCTATGAAATGTCCATGACTTAATGTCTAGGTTCACTAAGCAAATAATAATACAACAATGCAAAACACCAAAACACTCCCTACTTTTCAAATTCTTTTATTTTATTTAATCTTAATTATGTTTCTTTAAAATGACCTGACCTGTCTAATAATCTAATGATATATCCACTGGTAAGCACACAAATCATCAAACAGAACACACTTGGTAGGAAACAGGAAAAAGTTGTTTTGATATTGACATGAATTCCTTTGGTGTGTAACAACTGAAGTGGTTTGTTTTTCTTTCCCCATTTCTCCTTTCCGTCACCCACTCCAACCATGCATATAACTTACTAAATTACCTGATCCGACATCACATAAGGCAGCATCAGTAGCTGTGTGAACAGGACACAAACTATGCAATACCAAGTTTCTACACAACACTGGCCCCCAACCAATCTCAGTGCTTCAACAAGACCACTTAATGCTCTTTCAAAATTTAAAGGCAAGGAATAAACTCAGAAACAACACTTGACCCAGGACTGGCAAAGGTACTAGCACTCAGATAAATGTTATCTCTGTAAAATAACTTTGTTGCCACTTGGTTGTAAAGAACAGAACTTTCTAATGACTATTAACTGTACATTAACATACTATATTTCAACGTCCTTAGCAGGAAAAGCAGGATGTTTTGTGTTATTCTAACACTCAATAACAAGCCCATAAATTACCAGATAAAAGCTAGGAATTTTTTCCTTTTATTATCTTACCCAGTTTGGTGGCGCCCTCTGGTGGGTACTCAGGAAACTGGCCCTCGGAAGGGACACTGACGGTTCTCCTCAGGCATCGCCCTTTGCTGGAATCCGTCTGTTGCTCCTGTCCTCCCTCCACAGGTATCTAATGGACCCAAAAGAAAAAGGAGATGAAACTTAATAGTGAACTTGCCATAACTACCTTCTGATTGAATAATATTTTTAGTTAATAAAGACAGGAGTTTGTATTCATTAGAGCAAAGTAAACAAAACTTAGAAATCAAGTATTTACAATGGTAAGATATTACCAACCCCTTGTCAGGAAGTTTTTCTTTAAAAAGAAACCTGAAAGATCAGGAAAGGTGAGTATGTAAATTAGCTTACCTAAGTACGTACAAGTCATACCCAGGTGTGTACCTGCTTAGGGAGCTCTGAAAACAAAACAAAACACCCACACAAATAAAAGATTCTTTTGCATCAGAAACTAGTTCACAAACTCCAACTCTGGCCAATGCTCAAGAAGGAAAATTGAAATCAAAGCCAACCACAGAGACTTAGCTCCCAAACTCCATTTAAAAAAGGTTTTGTCAGATAAAAGGAGTAAAATCAGCCAAATTTTCTTCAGTTTTACAATTAAGCACTTGGAGATAGAGGATAAAACACATTTCAGCGGAAACTTGTATTGATACATAAAATGGCATATTTTCTTCTAAAAGTGAGATTAGTTTTTAAAATCCTAAAAAATTTTTTGCAGGCATAATTTCAGGAACATTTAAAGTGTTGTTTGTATATATGGAATAAAAACTATGAATGGTGCAAAAGATCTCTAATACCAATAACTGTCTTAAAACTTACTCACAGGTTATCACTGTAAAGTAATGGGATGACCCTAAGTTCCTTTCTCTCTCTCTCTCTCTTTTTTTTTTTTTGGTAATATGCTAAAAGATCAAATCATTTTAGCTTAGTGGTAAAAGGCACAGACTTTTCACAAAGTGTTTTTTTTTTTTTTTAAGATTTTATTTATTTACTTGACAGAGAGAGAGAGACAGCAAGAGAAAGAACACAAGCAGGGGGAGTGGGAGAGGGAGAAGCAGGCTCTCCACCGAGCAGGGAGAGCCCGACATGGGGCTCGATCCCAGGACCCTGGGATCATGACCTGAGCCGAAGGCAGACACTTAATGACTGAGCTACCCAGGCGCCCCTCACAAAAATATTTTACCAGTAACCTTTATCAGAATTAACAATAGCACTGGTAACATCTTAAATAGTCTGGCAAAATAGGTCAGTAATTAAATACAGTTTCCAAATTCTTCTGGCTCCAATACTGAAATTTCAACAAATTTCAATAATAATGATTAGCACTGAGTTCTTACTTTGCGCAAGGCTAAGGAATTTACATGTGTGACATTATGAGCAAGCTATTTTTATTACCATTCCCTTTTTACAGATGAGGAATAATTTATATCTCCAAATGATGACAGTGGACACATAGGATAGACATCAACTAATCCAGCAAAATTGGGATAGATAAAGGCTTAACTGTATATGCCTCCTGCCTTGCCTCAGTAACCCAACTGCTATGACTGGGGTCACGGGGATGATAGCAAGGGAAACTCTCTGTGTTACAGAGAACCTGAAGGGCCAACTCCTAATGTCTTCATAAAAACTGAAAGTTTGCATACTCTTTATAGGACCAAAAATTCCTGTAACTATGGTTACTGCTTGCACGTTGAGAAACCACAAGGCAGAATGAAGAAAGGTAAAATTCTAAAAAATAAGAGGAGACCAAATAATAGCATCAATAAAGACATGAACTCTTCCAAAAGTACTAAGACTTTACGAAGAGTAAGCTGAATCATCCATCCCTTTCAAGATAGAAATTATATTATCTCTACTTAAATAATTAAGAAATAGTACCAAGAGGTCAGATAACTCCTTCCTAGTAAGAAAAGCAAAAATGTATTCTCTACCCACCTTCAAAGTAGGATAGATGGGGGTAAGCTTTGGAAAAAAATAGTTTGAATCTTTGAACAAACAGATGAACCTAAATAAACACAACCATTTTTGCTATAGCTCTAAAAATGCCAATAATCTGAAATAATGAAGGCCTAAGCCACGCAGAAAAAAGACAGTGGTTATTTTTTATGTTTTAGGAAGGAATGACCCATTATGATCTTTTCTGTGGAAATTTATACTGATCATATCCAGAAAAAAGAAATAGGTTCTATTATCATATACTTTGTCTCTAACATATCTAAGGCAGAGAAAAATAAAATATATCAAACTATTTTGTCAAAGTTTTAATGTAGATTCTTTGTTTCCCATTCTTAAAATATGATCAAAGGTTTTGTTCAAAGGATCACTCTTAAAGGTTAGGGCATTTAACCGCTAACTCAGAATATTGAGGGAGAACAGTGTCGACTTTTATTCTAAACCTGCATTTCTTAAGAATATTTTACTTTTACAACACTATCAATTGATTCTTACCTAAAATATTTTTTTAAAACCTATTGATCTACTCTCTGAAAATCAGAGGGATCATATTCCAAATATCTTAAATGAACTAAGCTGGAGTTCACAAATCTTAGAACACAGCCAGAGAATCAGTTTTAGAAAGTCAATTTTAGAAAAGCAATCTTGTTCTTTCTGATTGCCCTAATTTAGTTTACTAGTTCACATTTGCTTGTTTATACTGAATAAGTCCTTAAATATTACATATCTTCCCAGTTTTAAAACATGAGAGGAATTTTTCTTTTTTTATTTAACCTCTTTGCCTTTATACTGTGGTTCTGAATGCTCTTTTTCCTCAGGGGAGTGGGGAGGATGGGTCAAGTGCTTTAATTCATTCAACTTTAAGGATTTATTTATTTGAGAGAGAGAAGGAGTGTGGATGGGGTGGGACGGAGGGAGAGAGAGAGAAAATCTGAAGCAGACTCCACGCTGAGACGGAGTCCAATGCAGGAATGGATCCCAAGACCGCGAGATCATGACCTGAGCCGAAACCAAGAGTCGGACGCTTAACCGACTGAGCCCCCCAGGCACCCCTTAATTCATTCTATTTTAGATAAGGAAAGAACATAGTAAGGTGTAAATGACTTCTCGGGTATCTAAGACATGTTAATAACAAAGTCAAACTGAATCTCTGACTCCTAGTCCTCTTTGTTAATTCCAAACTATCAATGACAATGAGGAGCAATATGGCACAAATAAATCAGGTTACTTAGAAAACATTATATATATAACATATACCTCTATATTGTCTGCAAAAATCCCCTTTCATTTTGTTTAGAATTACATAGGAATTAATTTTGATTTCAATCTGAGTACATACAGATTACACAGATAGTCAAGTACAAGAAACCAAGATCACACTAATAGCAAAAGAAAGCAGCGCTGGGGCACCTGGCTGGTTCAGTTGGTAGGTAGAGCATGCAACTCGGGGTTGTGAGTTCAAGCCCCATGTTGGGTGTGGAGCCTACTTAAAAGAAAAGAAAAGAAAGCAGTTCCTAAAGAATGCTTAAAAAATGTTCGGGTCTACTATATCCTTAGAAGGACTTTTTAATCCTTTTAAAGAAAAAAAAATACTTCCTCAGCTTTCTTATCTCCTTAAGTAGTGGATCTCAAAGCAAGCGGCTGTCCAGGCCCCAGCATCAGCATCAACTGGGGAACTTGTTAGAAATACACATCCTGGGGCGCCTGGGTGGCTCAGTTGGTTAAGCGACTGCCTTCGGCTCAGGTCATGATCCTGGAGTCCCGGGATCGAGTCCCGCATCGAGTCCCGCATCGGGCTCCCTGCTCGGCGGGGAGTCTGCTTCTCCCTCTGACCCTCCTCCCTCTCATGCTCTCTGTCTCTCATTCTCTCTGTCTCAAATAAATAAATAAAATCTTTAAAAAAAAAAAAAGAAATACACATCCTGGGCGCCTGGGTGGCTCAGTTGGTTAAGTGACTGCCTTCGGCTCAGGTCATGATCCTGGAGTCCTTGGATAGAGTCCCGCATCGGGCTCCCTGCTCGGCAGGGAGTCTGCTTCTCCCTCTGACTCTCCCCCCTCTCATGTGCTCTCTCTGATTCTCTCTCTC
>NC_138374.1:94718846-94730024 GCF_054177405.1 Leptonychotes weddellii | reverse complement strand
TCCCTCTCTCGTTGTGTCTCTCTGTGTCAAATAAATAAATAAAATCTCAAAAAAAAAAAAAGAAAGAAAGAAATACACATCCTCAGGCCCTACCCCCAACCTACTGAATCAGAAACTCTGGGGGTGCAGCCCAGAAACCCAAGTTTTAACATGCCTACAACTGATTCATATGCTTACTAGGGCTGAGAATCGCTGCCCTAAGGTGGTGTTTCTTTCCTTCCTATCCTGGCTAAGCTTCTCAAAGTGTCATCCCTAATAGAGGTTCTCAACCTTGGCTGCAAATTATAATCACCTAAGGGAGCTTTAAAAAACACTGACACCTAGACCACTCCTAGACATTCTGAGTTCAGGGGCTGGAGTGTAGCCTGGGTACTGAAATGTTTAAAACTTCCCAGGTCACTCTAATGTGCAAGCAAAGCTGAGAACCACTGATCTAGTCTCAGTACCTCCAGCTGTAATTATTTGTTTATTAATCCTTGACCACCAGTACTATGTGGTGTGGAGGTATAAATGTGGCGACATAAATAAAATCACTTAGCTTTACTAAATCTCAACTTCTGCATTTCTCAGGCAGGATCTTTTTGGTCTCTCAGCTGGATGCCTGGGGTAAGGCTTTAAAGAAGTTTCTCACTGGCAGAGCAGGTCTCTGTCATTGTTCAGTACAACACTAGTATCTCTATTTTGTTCTCAACACTTCAGTCGCTCTCTGGAAAACCTAGGTAGTCTTGCCCTGAGCATGTGTAGTCCGGCCCTTGGCCAAAGACTTGCCAGTATCCTTTCCAGCAGATTCTAGCACGTTCCCCTATAGAATTCTGCTCTCCGCCTCCTCAGTTCAGTGGGACTACCGCACTATGCTTGGACTTCAGGTAGAAGAGCACAGTTGGGAAATGGTACACAGCAGACAGCCAAGGCAATGGAGATGATCACTGTCTTTGGCTCTGTATTGTCCAATGCCTGAAAACATTATGTATAAATATATATAATCTCTAGTTTTATGGTTTTTTTTTTTCAATGGGAGGGCTAGTCTTGTACCAGTTAGTCCATCACGGCTGGTGCCAAAACCTCTTATTATCTCTTATCCAAACCACTAATATGATTTCTTCATTGGTGATGTTCTGCCCCTTAGACCTATCCTCTACACTGTCATCAGAATATTTCCAAAATGCAAATTTGATCGTATCACTGTGAGGCTTAAAGCCCTTCAATTGTTCTCCTTCACCTCTAGCAGTGGTTTTCCAAGGCGTGACAGTATGTTTGTGTGTGGAAGTATGTGACGACAGGGAGGTATCTCTCTGCTTCCATCAGAGCATAATTCTGTGTTTATCTGCTATATAGGGCTTCTACATAAGCTTCTCCACAAAGCAAAGGTTCTGCTAAAAGAGTGTTTTAAAACTATTATCTTATAGAGTAAGTGCAAACTCCCTAATACAGTATACCAGGTTTTCCACAATCTGGCCACTGAGTGTCCAGCTTCATTCAGATTTTACATTCTAGGAATACCAAATTGCTTGCATTTCCCTAATATATTCCCTATTTTGTAGTTCAGTGCTTTGCTTAGTTGGTTCTCTCGGCCTGAAATATCTTCCCTCACTTTCTTATCTATACCTGCCAAGCAAACTCCTATTCATCTTAACGCTTAGGACAGGCATCACCTCTTCCAGAAATCTTCCCCTTCCACTAATCCCCTAAGGGAAGGTTAAGGTACACCTCCTTGAGGTTCCTCCAATAATAGATCTTTCTCTGTCACTTATTACACTGAATTATAATTACTCATTTGTACAACTAATTCCTTGTCAATAGCTTCCAAGTCAATAGCTTGTACCTTAAAAGTCAATCCCCAAACCTTAAAATAGCTCCAATCCACAAATGAATGAATGAAAATTTGATAGCTAGAGATGGGGGCCATGTTAGGCAAAGGAAAAGACATAACATCAGCCAAGAAGTTGTAAACATATGACATTTGCTTTGTTTTGGAACAGGGGGTAGGCCAATTTAGCAAGAGCCTCTAGAAGTGTGGTAGACTATAGAACACCAAAATATATTATGATTGCATTGGGAGGGTTTTAATACCAGGTCATACATCATTCAGGAAGCACTGGCAAACTATTCCAGTTTTTAGATCAGAGGAATGGTTGTCTCTTCCTTGGTCTGTCTCCTTCCTATCTCTCCCTTTTCCAAGACATTCTACAGATTAATATTCATAACACATAGCTTTGATCAAATCGCTTCCTTTTTTTTTTTTTAAAGATTTTATTCATTTATTTGAGAGAGAGAATGAGATAGAGAGAGCATGAGAGTGGGGAGGGTCAGAGGGAGAAGCAGACTCCCTGTCGAGCAGGGAGCCCGACGCGGGACTCGATCCTGGGACTCCAGGATCATGACCTGAGCCGAAGGCAGTCGCTTAACCAACTGAGCCACCCAGGCGCCCCCAAATCGCTTCCTTTTTAAAGCTTCCCTTGGTAATGTCCCATTGCCAATAGCATCTTAATGACACAGAATACAGTCCTTTAGAATAAATGAATTTATTTCTTTTATTCTACCAAGTTTACTTGTGCTATTTATCAAATGCCATTTAAAATCTGTCTTATTTCCACAACAAAGTTTGGTATGGGGGATAGAGAGGGGAAGGAACTGTGTTTTATTCTTTGTAACTCCTAACTAGTGAATGCACAATACAGGGGCACATTATGTATCTGCTGAATAATCTGAAAGTGGTTCTGAAGGAAATATGCCATGGGTAGTTTACCCCAGGATAAATAATAGTTGATTTTTGGCTGTTTGCACAAAGCCTAAATGCTGTTTTCATCAATATATCTGAGTGTAAGTATTGCTTTCCAAAAGCAATAAAAATATTCTAAGATATTTTTAAATTGCATTATTACTACCTTGCTGCCTATACGCTACCATCCAGCTTTCAAAATTCCAACTACAGAAAGTAGAATCTGAATGGAGAAAAATGGAGCCAGGTTTATCCTTCCTAATGGTTTATTATTGCCAAAAAAAAGAAACTCACAAATTCAGCTTTCTTTTGTATTTTTATGCTGGCTGTACCCTAAAGGGGTTCATGATTGTCCTCTCTGCCATTTCCCTCCACTCCTTAATCTCTCGTTTACTTGGGCTTATCTCTTGCAAGCAAAATGGAATTCAAATGGCCTCCTACACCCTCTTTGAACTGGGCTGGTGCCAAGCCAGCTGGGGCCTTTGCTGGCATCCGGGCAGGGAAGTGTATTTCATAACACATAAGCAATGTCTATTTGGCACAATCTGCATGAAGCAATTTACTGAACCAATGAGTCATTTCTCAAGGTGATACTCCTGGCAGACTTCTCTTTCAGCATTCTGCCCAGACCTACCCTTCTGTTATATTCTCAAATTGGTAAGTGGTGTATTTAACACTCTTCCCATGTATATCCCCCAAGCAGACTTGTTCCCATTTCTGACAGGAAACATGCAGAGTTAAGAGAGAGCGCTAAAAGATCCCACACACTGAATACATGAGTGATACTAGACTAATATAATCCTCCCACATTCCAGCAGTGCCTGGCTAAGGCTTCAGTTTAAATCCTTATAGAATCTCTTAATTATCTTCTGAACACAGCAATAAACACCCTGGTGATTAGTTGATTAAGGTTTAAAACAGCCTTTTTAGGTAATTTTAGCAGGAAATCCCTTAAACTCCTTGTTTCAATGAATTCTAAATTTTCAATGCATAATTCCAAAGGTAAGTGTTATACTCTTCATGATAATGTGGGTGAAAGGTAGAAGCGTGACAGCATACTTTGATCCTTCCACCAAAAAAGTGGCTTTCTAATCCTTTCCTGTAATGAAATTAACAATATATTAAGTTTATCATTTAAGTAGCAGGCACAGCAATGGCTTTACATTTTATCAGAGATTTAATCCAGTTTTTCCAACTTAATGGCAGAACACACCTGTCTCAGGGCATTAAACTGTCTCTGTATCTGCTTTGTACCCTCATCATCCCTTCATCATCCCTTACCAGGTCTACTGCAATAATCCTACTCATGTACTCATGTAGTTCCTTCCAATCCCTTCACTCAATTTTCCACATGATCAACAGAGTTACTTTTCTAAGAAGCAAATCTGATGATGTTATTGCCCTGTTAAATACCTTTCCATGGTCTAAATCATTTCCAGGATGACATCCAAATTCTTTAGCATGGCCTTCAAGGCACTTTATTATTTTGTTCTTGCCAGCTATCAGCTATTTTTTTTTCCTCTTGCAAACTTTATTCCAAAAATTCTGAACATTTTGCAGTTTGCCAAAGAGATATGTTTCTTGACTTTGTATCCTTACACATACTTGGACTATCCTTCCCTACTTTTCCTCCAGCTGAGCTTCTATTTGTCCCTAAAGACATGGTTCAATCAAAAATTTCTCTGTAAAATCTTTCTGGCATTCTTCATTTCACATCACAGCCCAACCAGGCAATATGTCGGTTAATCCTTCCCTTATGGTTATAATTTTTGAAATAATTTATTGAGGTGAAATTCACTTAACCTAAAATTAACCATTTTAAAATGAATAATTCAGAGACATTTAGTACATTCACAATGTTGTACAGCTATCACCTGTTGAGTTCCAAATGATCATAGCTTTTAATTTACCTCAATGTGTCCCCAAATAGACTACATCTTTGCAACCACAATACTGCACACAAAATAGATGCTCAATAAATAAATAAAAATGAATCAAACATTCAACAATGGAAAAGCACCTTATGGATTATTTTTCTCCTTTTTTATTACCTAGTTTTAGAAAAAATATGGAATTAAGCCTCATGTTCTAGGAAGATTTATAACATAAAAGGAAAAGATAGAAAAGTCTCAAATTTATATTAAGGAAATGGATATTCAGAATCAAAGTTTATAATTTGCCTTTTAAAAAATCTATTGGACAAATATTTATTGAGAATTTACTTAGGTGTCAGGAACTTTTCTAAGCACTGAGGAATACAGCATTGAACAAAACAGACAAAATCCCTGCCCTAAAGCTTACATCCTCGTAGGGGAAGGGATACAATAAACATAATAAATTAAGTATAAGGCATTTCAGAAGGTGGTAAATGCTATGGGGGAAAAAAATATCAGAGCCAAGTAATTAGATCAAAGTTTTAGATGGGAGATATGAGGAGGGATTGTAATTTTAAATAGGTTGGTCAGGGTGGGCCTTATTGAGAAGGTGAGCAGGTGTAAGTAAAGAGCTGAAGGAGGTGAGAATGTGAGTCATACAAATATTTGAGGGAAAAGGCAAGGCTAAGGCCTTGAGGCAGGAACATGCTGATGTGTTCAAGAATCCTAACAATACCAGAATGGCTGGGACAGAGTGAGTTGGGAAAGTTTCTGGCCTTGAAAACTTACAAGAATGGAGTTACCATTAATGGAGATAGAGATGGCCTCTGGCAGGTTTGGGAGGGAAAATTAGGGGTCTAGTGTGAGGCATGTTGGAGATGACTATTTCTCCAAGTAGGGGTGTGATGGGAGATGGATATATGGGTCTAGAGAAGAGAGAGGTATAGGCCTGAGATGTAAAACTAGGAATCACAGCACTAGAGGGTACTGAAAGTCTTAAGACTAGATGAGATCTAAAGAAGTGAGGCCCAAGGACTGAACTCTGCAGCACTCCCCTGTTAAGATTTAAAGAGAAGAGAAATCTGCAAAGATGACTCAGGAGGAAGATGACTCCAGAGAGGCAGGAGGAAAACTAAGAGTGCATGAGGTCATAGAAGCCAAGAGAAGAAAAGTGGTTCTAGAAGGAAGGAGTAATCAACTGTATTAAATGCCACTGACAGATGAAGTAGGATGAGAATGGAGAACTGACCCCTGGATTTAGCGAGGTGGAGGTCACCAGTGAGCTTAACAAGAGTATAAATGGTGTAAGAATCTGATGGAGCAAGTTTAAGAGAAAATGAGAGAAGAGGAATTAGAGACAATGGGTTTAAAAGTTTTAAAGAATTTTTACTGTTAAGGGAAGCAGAGAAAGAGGAGTGAGATTAATCCAGGCTTATTTCTTCATTTAAGATGGGAAAAATAATAGCATGCTGATGGGGAATGATCCAGTAGAGAGCAAAAAATTAAAGACATAAAAGAAGCAGGGGAGAATTGCTAGTGATCCATCCTTGAATAGGTGAGAAGTAATGGAATGCACACACGTGGAGGGGCTGACCACTGGATTGTAGACAGGTCAACCATAGTTAAAAGAGACAAATCAGGATATAGGGAAATGCTTGCTGGTGGATGGCAGACATGGTATATGGTAATGAAGTATGCAGTTCTCTTCTGGGTGCTTGAATTTTCTCAGCGAAATACGCAGCAAAGTAACCAGCTATAAGAGGGTAATAGAGAGGGCGCCTGGGTGGCTCAGTCGTTAAGCGTCTGCCTTCGGCTCAGGTCATGATCCCGGGGTTCTGGGATCGAGTCCCACATCGGGCTCCTTGCTCGGCAGGAAGCCTGCTTCTCCCTCTCCCACTCCCCCTGCTTGTGTTCCTGCTCTCGCTATCTCTCTGTCAAATAAATAAATAAAAAATTAAAAAAAAAAAAGAGGGTAATAGAGAAAGGATTAGAATAGAAGAGATGTGAAAAAAAAAGTCATTTTATAATTTTTTTAAAAAGATTTTATTTATTGGGGGCGCCAGGGTGCTCAGTCGTTAAGCGTCTGCCTTTGGCTCAGGTCATGATCCCAGGGTCCTAGGATCGAGCCCCACATCGGGCTCCCTGCTCAGGGGGAAGCCTGCTTCTCCCTCTCCCGCTCCCCCTGCTTGTGTTCCCTCTCTAGCTGTCTCTCTCTGTCAAATAAATAAATAAAATCTTAAAAAAAAAAAAAGATTTTATTTATTTGAGAGAGAGTGAGAGAGAGAGCGCATGCACAGAGGGAAAGAGAGAGACAGACTCCCCGCTGAGCAGAGAGCCTAATCCCAGGACCCCAAGATCATGACTTGAGCGGAAGGCAGACACTTAACTGACCGAGCCATCCAGAGGCCTTGAGAAAAAGTCATTTTAGAAATCATTTTGGATTGTGCTACTCAAAGTGTGGCCCAAGGTCTTGTGTAAACTGTCACTGGTCTGCAATAAATAATTTAACAGTGCAGAAATTGAGAAGTGTGCCTCATGTGATCAATGGGTTTCACTGTACAGCTCACTTTCCATGAACATGTACAATTTTCATGATTTTATTTCTTCTTTTCCTGTGTTATGGTTATTCTGTATATATTTGTTGAATTATAATTTCATTTTGGTTAAATCTAATTAAAAATTGGGACTTGTGTATTTACATATTTTTAAAATTTCAATTTTCTTAACTATTCATTTTATTGTATTTTGTTCACAGTCGGGTGGAGAAAACACTGGTCCTTCACCGCACATAGATTGAGAAGCATTAGTTCAGGAGAGCTGGACAATAATTAAGCTAGGAAAATGTTTTTTGATTGCCACGCAGCATTAGGGGCTCACATGAGGTTTGCAGCCATTAGTTTAAAGACCGTCAGCATGATGGATCTTCTGCAGACACATTATGCTGCATGGAAGCAGGGCAAGACAGAAGAGGTGCAGGATTTGACTGAGCTATCGTGTTGCCAAGTAAGCATGATAATGCATGAGAAGGGCAAGGAAACAGTATGCAAGGGATTGATCAGAATGGCTGACCATGGAATTCAGGCTGGGTGAAGAGGGAAGAGACGATATCAGAGGTCTAAGGGTCAGAAAAGGTTACAGCATCAATGGACCATGGGTCTCAAAAGGACTGAAGGATTGTTGGAATAAGGGATGAGCTAGAAAGCAGAAGGTGATGAGGAGAGTGTAAAATGCATGAAATTGAGAATATGAAGAAGTTGTAGCGATGAGGTGGGGTAGAGGAAAAGATTCCTGGAGGAGAGAGGTCAAGGACCTCAGACCCAGTGTGTTGGAAGAAGCGTCTCTGCAGATTTTGGAATCATCACAAAATAAGGCCAAAGTAGTGTTGAAGCTAATGATAATGAGCCAGGAGCTCAAATCAACAAAAAATGAAAAGGAATGACTGAAAAGGAAGATGACTATAAGAGGAGATGCAGGATTTGGACTTTTTAGGGAAAATGAGGGAGGGCAGGAAGCAGTCAGAAAGAGGAAGAACAACTACTACAGGCAGCGTGGTATGAGGGCTGTGGGAGAAAAACAGCCATCACTTGACCAGACCTCACAGAAGATGGTGTTCTCAGGGAAAACACAGGTTCTCTTGAAACCAAGAAGTTAAGGAATGCCTACAACGAACAGCTGGAAGAAACAGCTGGGTTTGCTGATGATGGACTGTGACTTGCAGAGGGTATAGTGATAGGGTTTTAAGAGGTGGTAAAAGATGAGCAGAAGGCAGGGACAGAAAAGAGGATTTACAGAGCCATATACAGACTGTGGGAGATGAGGGGTTCCCCATTTGTCCAGGGCTACTCAGGATGACTGGCATAAAAACAAAGTATGCAAGATATTGTTTCAGAAAGTTACTCCTCATGGACAGTTATTTTATGAGACAAAGGTGGGGCCCAGGCCTGGAATACTCAATTGATCAGTAATCTTTAATCAGTGGATTTCATCTTGGTTCTAGATAAGGCATGTTTCTTGACTTATGCTCTCTATCCTGACTATTTAATTTCTTACAGTACTAAATTGAATAAAAGGTAGATAAGGGCAGAAAGATAGCAAATGATCTATTCATAACACTCCTTATTAATAGCTCTGATAAATGACTGCTGACAAAGCAGGTTGGTTAAAATGAACATTTTCAATTATCTGTTTATTCAAACTGGATAACTAGAAATCTTCTATACTAATATTCACTCCACCAATTTTTATTGTTTTAACTTAATATAAACACAGCAACATGTACTAGACTATCCCAGAAAAGGCTGACCTTTATTACATTATTTTAATAAAATAAAACTTAATAATATTAAAATACTGGAAAAGGGTCATGGGTAGGGAGATGGTAACAAAAGCAAGGCAGATTTTTCAACAGATGGAGAAAAAGAATAAGCATCATAAAGAGCACCTGACCTAGGCCCTCGGAAGTAAGAATTAAAATAAAAGAGGGGCGCCTGGGTGGCTCAGTTGTTAAGCGTCTGCCTTCAGCTTGGGTCATGATCCCAGGGTCTTGGGATGAAGCCCCGCATCAGGCTCCCTGCTCAGCAGGAAGCTGGCTTCTCCCTCTCCCACTCACCCTGCTTGTGTTCCCTCTCTCGCTGTCTCTCTCTCTCTGTCAAATAAATAAAATCTTTAAAAAAAAAAAAAAAGCACTAAAATAAAGAAACTAAAATTCTTTTCTTGTTATTACCTTGGCTTTACTATATTAAAGACTGCTGAGTAAGAGAAGGGATAGAAAAGAAAAGGGACAGAGACGAGGAGAAGAGAAAAGGGAGATAGGGAGCCACAGCCGAGAGCTGAGAAACGTATTTGCTGTTCACTGCTGCCCCTGAACTCACTTCCCAGGAAGGATGACTTACTAAACTGGTATTTTACCTACAGCTTTTTAGGTATTTACCTCTATTTTTGGCAAGTAATCTTTGTCCTTTGTTGAGCCAGATCTTTTCTTCTCCTCCCCTCTCATTAATCCCTCTTCTTTGTCAAGAACATATTGTTTATGCTGTGGAGGTAGGGGGTAAAGCGGGGTTATGGACCTACCAAATCAGAATGATCTCAACTCTCTGACAGATCAGCAATAAGCAGATGAGTTATTTGGATGTGGAAGGACTTGTACACTGTCACAGTTTGAGTAAAGTAGTAAATAGCATATGATAAGCTCAAGGGTTTTTCTTCATTTAGAAGGACAAAGAGTTCACCTAGAGCTCGATGCCGGGCTAACTACATTCTGCCAACCTCTCCAGATGTACCCGCGGCCCTTCTCTCCCTTTGGTGCAAGAGCAATCTTGTTTTCCTCTGGCTTCAAGTTACGTCTGGCTAGTAGGTAACAACTGGCAAGAAATCAGAAGGCAAGAAAAGAGCTGGAGGGTTTCTTCTCCTTTGCTTCCTCCCTACTGGCCATCTTTGTTTGGGCAGAAGCCGTGCTCTTCTGGGTAATGCTAAGCCCAAGCAGCCCTCTCGTGCAACCCATCCTCTGGTTTCCAGAAGCACCACTCCCTTCTTGGCCCTGAAAGTCTAGGCTGATAACAAGATTTCTGCTGTTACTAGTTCATGGTGCTTCACACTCTTTGGTGGGTCCCTTATGCTGTCCATGTCTCTGTCAATAGTCCCTTCATTAAACCTCTCTCAGTGAATCCCTGAGAGTGCCATCTGTTACAGTAGCTACACGGACATCACGTCCCATAGCCCTTCCGAGCAATTTTTGGAGCCAGGTCTACCAAATCCAATCTGTTCTCATTCCAAAATACTCAACTCAATATCTATTTCACTGTTCCTCAGTGAAAATCCAACCCTATCTTGTTGAACTCGCTCCTTCATGACAACTGGATATCATCATGATGCGAGCAACCCGTTAGACTTACAGGCATACCTCAGAGACATTTCAGGTTCAGTTCCAGACCACCACAACAAAGCGAGTCTAATGGGTTTTTTGGATTTCCAGTGCACATAAAAGTTGTGTTTACGTTCTACTGTAGTCTATTAAATGTGCAATAACATTGTCTAAAAAAACAATGTACATACCTCAATTTTAAAAAACTTCATTACCAAATAATGCTAGCCATCATCTGAGCTTTCAGGGAGTCATTATCTTTTTGCTGGTGGAGGGTCTTGCCTCGATGTTGATGGCTGCTGACTGATCAGGGTGGGGGTTGCTGAAGGATGGGGTGGCTGTGGCAATTTCTTAAAGTAAGACAACAATGAAGTTTGCCACATCAACGGACTCTTCCTTTCTCAATTTCTCTGTCGCATTCAATGCTGTTTGATAGCATTTTACCCACAGTAGAACTTTTTTTTTTAAGATTTTATTTATTTATTTGAGAGAGAGAGAGAATGAGAGAGAGAGAGAGAGAGAGCACATGAGAGGGGGGGGATCAGAGGGAGAAGCAGACTCCCTGCCGAGCAGGAAGCCTGATGTGGGACTCGATCCTGGGACTCCATCCCGGGACTCCAGGATCATGACCTGAGCCGAAGTCAGACGCTTATCTGACTGAGCCACCCAGGTGCCCCACAGAACTTTTTAAACTTGGGGTCAGTCCCTTCAAACCCTGCTGTTGC
>NC_138374.1:94694682-94718346 GCF_054177405.1 Leptonychotes weddellii | reverse complement strand
CTTCAGTCCCATCTTCAGGCTCCACTTCCGAGTCTAGTTCTCTTGTTATTTCGATGACATCCACAGTTGCTTCCTCCTCTGAAGCCTTGAATCCCTGAGTCATCCATGAGAGTTCGAATCAGCTTTGTCCCCCAACTCCTGTTAATGTGGATATTTTGACCTGTTCCCATCCATGAATCACAGGCATTCTTAAAGGCATTTAGAACGGTGAATCCTTTCCAGAAGGTTTTCAATTTACTTTGCACAGATCCATCTTTGGCAGCTATAGCCTTATGAAATGTAGTTTTTGAGTTTTTTTTTTTTTTTTTTTGAGAGAGAGAGAGAGCACGAGCACACACACAGGTGGGGGAAGGGGCAGAGGAAGAAGGAAAAAGAATCTTTTTTTTTTAAAGATTTTATTTATTTATTTGAGAGAGAATGGGATAGAGAGAGCATGAGAGGGGGGAGGGTCAGAGGGAGAAGCAGACTCCCTGCCGAGCAGGGAGCCCAATGCGGCACTCGATCCTGGGACTCCAGGATCATGACCCGAGCCGAAGGCAGTCGCTTAACCAACTGAGCCACCCAGGCGCCCAAAGGAGAAAGAATCTTAAGCAGGCTCTGTGCTAGGCATTGAGGCTGGATCTCACGACCCTAAGACTATAACCTGAGCCAATATCAAGAGTCAGTCGCTGAACTGACTGAGCCACCCATGAAATGTATTTCTTAAAGAATAAGACTTGAAGGTCAAAATTACTCTGTCTTCCATGAGCTGCAGAATGGACACTGCGTTAATTAAAACAACATGAATCTTGATATACATCCCCATTAGGATTCTTGGGGGACCAGGTGCATTGTTAGTGAGCAGTCATACTTTGAAAGGAATCTTCTTTCCTGAGCAGGAGATCTCAAAAGTGGGATTAAAATATTTCAGGAAACCGTGTAGTAAACAGATGTGCTGTCATCTGGGCTTTGTTGTTTCATTTCTAGAGCACAGGCAGAGTAGAATTAGCATGATTCTTATGGGCCCTAGGGTTTTCGTAATGGGAAATGAGCACTGGCTACAACTTCAAGTCACCAGCTGCATGAGCCCCTGCAAGAGAGTCAGCCTGTCCTTGGAAACTCTGAAGCCAGGACTGACTTGTCCTTTCTAGCTCTGAAAGTGCTAGGTGGCATCTTCATCCAACAGAAGGCTGTTCGTCTACCCTGAAAATCTGTTGTGTCGGGTAGCCACCTTCAGGAATGATCTTAGCTAGATCTGCTGGAGAACTTGCTGCAGCTTCTGCATCAGCACCTGCTGCTTCACCTTGAGCTTTCATGTACTGGAGGTGGCTTCTTTCCTTCCTTAAGCCTCATGAACCAACCTGTGCTGGCCTCCAGTTTTCTTCTGCAGCTTCCTCACCTCTCTCAGCCTTCACAGAATTGAAGAGAGTTAGGGCCTTGCTCTGGAATAGGCTCTGGCTGAAGGAAATGTTGTGGCTGGTTTGATCCTCTATCCAGACCACTGAAACTTGCTCTGTCTCAGCAATAAGGCTGTTCCACTTTCTTATCACTCCTGTGTTCACTGGAGTAGCACTTTTAATTTCCTTCAAGAACTTTTCTTTTGCATTCATAAGCTGGTTTGGTGCAAGAGGCCTAGCTTTCAGCCTCACTTGGCATTCAACATGCCTCCCTCACTAAGCTTACTCATTTCTAGCTTTTGATTTAGAGTGAGAGATGTGAGAGTCCTCCTTTCACTTGGAACACTTAGAGGCCATTGTAGGGTTATTAACTGGCCTATTTCGATATTGTTGTGTCTCAGGGAATCTCAGACAGGCTAGAGAAGAGGGAGAGAGATGGGGGCAGCCGTCGGCGGAGCAGTCAAAACATACACATTTATCAATTAAGTTCACCGTTTTAGATGGGTAAGGTTCATGGTGCCTCAAAATGATTACAACAGTAACATCAATCAAAGATCACTGATCATAGATCACCATAACAAATACAATAATAATGGAAAAGCTTGAAGTGATAATTACCAAAATGTGACACAGAGACGAAATGAGCATATGCTACTGGAGATATGGCGCCAACAGACTTGTTCAGCACAGGCTTGCCACAAACCCTCAAATTGTTAAAATGTGGTATCTGCCAAGTGCAATAAAGTGAGGTTCAATAGAAGGAGGTATGCCTGTACTTATAATTTATCATTCATACAGCCTCCATTTCTATAAATGTCTCATAACAAAATGCAAATAAAAACTAGCTTTCAGGAATCTGGTCAGAAAGAGAAGTAGCGGGGTGCTTGAGTGGCTCAGTCGTTAAGCATCTGCCTTCGGCTCAGGTCATGGTCCCAGGGTCCTGGGATTGAGCCCCACATTGGGCTCCCTGCTCCACGGGAAGCCTGCTTCTCCCTCTCCCACTCCCCCTGCTTGTGTTCCCTCTCTCGCTGTCTCTCTCTCTCTGTCAAATAAATAAATAAAATCTCTTAAAAAAAAAAAAAAAGAAAGAAAGAAAGAAAAAAAAAGAAAGAGAAGTAGCTTTCCTCAGAAATATCCACCTCACCTCCTTCTCCTTGTTGAGCAACACCAACTGGCTGTCTGTGAGGATGCAATACTTCCGCTCCCATGTTGTGGTCTCTGTGTAGGGTGACTGGCCACAAGACAGACGATGGGTAGGTGGCCCCTTGACATCTGAGTGACAAATATGAAAAACAAAAGGGAGAAATCAGTATCATGCTTACTTAGTAGACTAGTATTTCAAATGTAAAATTCTTCAAAATTGAATTAAATAGTTTTAAACATGAACCTAAATGTTAAGTTGAAAACTTAACCTCCTTTGAAGAAAATAAACTATTATAAACAGAGGGGAAAATTGGTGCTTTAGTCTGAAGAAAAGGCTGAAACCCTAGAAAGAATTGTTGGCACAAACCTGACACAGTAATCACCACTGTACATGTACTAAAACAATGGGAGGTTGCTTCACAGCTAAACTAACATCATTCAAAATAAAGAGGTGGGGATGACTCAGAGACAAGAACAAAAGAGAGAGCCTCTCGTCTTCAGGAGGACGACGTTGTACGTACACTTTGAGAGTACTGCTGACCCCAGACAAAGAATGAAGCTATTATCAGCCAGTGTCTTCAAAATGGCTTTATTTCTAGTCACACGCAAAAATTAAAAATATTTAAACTATAGCATCATATTACCACTAGAGGCCAGTAAGATCTTAAAAACACAGAAAGCAACTTCCTCAAGGCAAGATCTAAATATATTACCATCAGGTCTCTTAGAGGTGGAGGTACACATCAGAACTAAATGTCTGACTCTTCTCAAATGTCTCATTTCCCTATTAAATACCAAGTGGTTACTCTTACTTTGTTACTTTAAATTTTATTGATATGAACTGTTTACTCATTTAGGCTGCTATAAAACTTGCAACACATCTTAATCAAAACTACACATTAGATCTGCTAAAGAAGGCTTTTATGACAGTTGAATATTAAAAGTTCTTTAGCCACGAAGGACTCATTCCTAATATACTGAAGGGATGATTTTAAAGACATTATTTATTACAATGTAGTTATTATGCTAGAGGAGCATCTCAAACGGGAGAAATTAGAAAACAAACACCTATGATGAGGGCAGGAGAGTTGTAAATCATAAATAAGCACATTTTATCTATTACATGAGTGTTTTCGTTACTATTACTTTCTACAAGACTCTTTATCACAGGACGATAGGCATTGCTGCTACTGGCTCTGAGGAAATACAAATAATGTCCTAGATATTTTATATGATAATCACCCAAACAAGCAAAGGGATAGCTGGAATTCTGTCAGAAACAAACAAGTCCGTAACTAGGGCACTTAGGTGTAGGTCTCTCCTTTTGCATCGCCTTGTTATTTTCATTGCTCCTCCTGGCTTAACTTCCTTTGCTCTCTAAAAATCTATCTAAACTTGTTGCTCTGCATATTTAGGGGAGCTTATCAACTACCCTACAAATAACTCAGTCACAGAACCCATGTTACTGGGGCTTGGCTGGACATGCTACTAATTCTTAGTTCACTGCTTTCCTTTATCCCCCCTCATTGTTCTGGGTCTGTCTCCTCTGCACTGTGCACAGAAGTACATCTATAGCTTCTCCAGTCCACAAACTCTCTTCCCTACCCTCAAGTCTCCCCTTGTATTCTAAAAGAGCACGTAAAGGGGCGCCTGGGTGGCTCAGTCGTTAAGCGTCTGCCTTCAGCTCAGGTCATGGTCCCAGGGGCCTGGGATCGAGTCCCGCATAGAGCTCCCTGCTCGGCGGGAAGCCTGCTTCTCCCTCTCCCCCTCCCGCTGCTTGTGTTCCCTCTCTCGCTGTGTCTCTCTCTGTCAAATAAATAAAAAAAAAATCTTTAAAAAAAAAAAAAGCACCTAAAATTAAAGTTTTCTTTAGACTTCAAAATGTCCTGAAATTATCACAAAAAGCTTGAAACGAGGTGACTCTTAATCCTTTCTGACACATATAGAAGATTCTTGCCTGTACTTAAAAGCTGATTTTCTTCACATGATTTGGACAAACAAATGGGTTCGATTTTTACCACAATGCAGGCCTATTTTTAGAGTCAAATACCAACTCCACTTCAACAGAGAGGGATGCACCTACTTTATGTGGAAATGTGGTGGTTTTGTGGCCTAGACAAGTTTTCATTCAAATGACTAACCTGCTTACGTAAGTTAGCCATGGGTGACCTAAGCTGCCCACTGTAATTTAATTTGAACAGTAATCTTAGGATCTATACTAAGCAAGAAGACACTGATAGGCTCTGTCCAATAAAATTAGAACACAGGATACTATATTTATAGCATAACTCGGGTTTCCTGACCAAACAGAAATCTGTATCAACACTGAATTTAAGAATGCCTAAATTCCCTTCCCTGTGTCATCCTAAGTAATTCTCCTAAAGTCTCACTGTCTCATGTTCTCCCTTCCTTCAACCTGGGCTTTGTTGTTGGTTTCTTTGTGGTATTGTGAAACAAGACAGTGTCTCACACAGCATTTTGGGACCCCAAACTATTCCTCCCCAGTGCTAAAGGTAGAATGAAGTAGGGAGCAATACCACTGTATTTAAAAAATAAATAAAAAAATATTCTGTCTAAAAGATGAGATTGGTTAGCCATGTTATAAATTTTACAGTTTCACATTTATTATCTAATACCCACTTTTTGATCACTTTGTATGAATGTATACCAAGGAAGAAAACATGAGAGAAGTTAGAATAAGTGATTTTGGGGGGTTCTTTTAAGCACTTCTGGTGGATTAAGGTTTAAAAGGCATTTTAAATAACAAGATAAAATAAGATTCTAAAATAACCTATAGATTTGACTCATTCATTCTATCATGTCCTTGTTTCCATGTTTACGTCAAGATTTAACAGTACACTTGTAAAGCCTATATACTAAGATTATATTATATTACCACAGGACAGGCTCATCTTACCAATACTACCCCTCAATCAGTCAATCAATCAATCAATCAATATCAATCTCTCTCTCTCTCTCCCTCTCAGCTCTAGTAACATACTTCGAACTTTTGACTTCCAATTACATTTAGTGTCTAAAATTTATTAAAGAAAAGGATAACAGAATTACAAATAAGAATCTTAATAGCAAAACTGGAAAAAAAAATTTAGCTTTCCATTGTCCCAGTCCTATAAAGCTCCTAAGGGCATTGGATGCTGGCTTTACTACAAATACTGAATAATTTTAGAAACATTAAAAAGCATCAGAGGTGGGCACCTGGGTGGCTCAGTCGGTTAAGCGTCTGCCTTCAGCTCAGGTCATGATTCCAGGGTTCTGGGATTGAGTCCTGCGACAGCTCCCTGCTCAGTGAGGAGCCTGCTCCTCCGTCTCTCTCTACCCCACCCCCCTGCCCATGCTTTTTCTCCTGCTCTCTCTCAAATAAATAAATAAAATCTTAAAAAAAAAAAAAAAGCATCAGAAGTTACTCACTGGATCCCTTTGGAAAGCACTTCTCTAAGACTGGCTATTATCATGTGGGGACTAGTAATTCTCAAATTTCTTTTGATCTTAGGGTCCCTTTAAACTCTTAAAATTATTGACAACTTCAAAGACTTTTTATTTGTATGGGCCATATTTATCAATATTTACCATATTAGAAATTAAAACTGAGAAATTTTTTAAAAATAGTTATTTAATGGTAAGAAACCTACTGCATATTAATACACATAACATATTTTTAATGAAATGTAACTATTATCCAAAACAAACAAACAAAAATAAGTGAGAGGAGTGATGCTGTTTTAAGTTTTGGAAATCTCTTTTTTGAAGTCTGGCTGAATAGAAGATGACTGGGTTCTTATATTTGTTTCAGCATTGCATCTATTGCTTCATGTTGTTTGGTTGAAGTATATGGAGAAACTCTGGGCTCACACAGACATGCAGTTGGAAGGGAAGGGTATTTTAATAGCATTTTTAGATAACTGTGGATCATCTTTTTTAATACTATACCAAAGCCTGACAAGAGGATACTTCGTAAAAGTGAGTAAAATGTGGAATCTGACACCACAGCAATGAACTTTTCATATTCTGTTACATTAAAAATCATTGGTGTACCTTATCTTTGAATGGATTTTTTTTACCCATATGCATGAGTTTTTAACATCATACACTGATCATTTCCAAAACACTGGGTTAGTTTTGCAGATTTTCCAAATTATGGCACTTTTCATTATGTAATATCAAAAAATCGTATTCATTAATCTTCAGAAAAGTCTTGACCTTACCACAGAAGTCTTTACTGGGAAGCTATCAAGCATTTTTTGTCTTGAATTTTATCATTAGCAATAAATACTGTTGGCTTTTTCTCCTTAAATGAGAGCTTTATGTCTTTCTTTTTCCAGAAAATGTCTGCCAAATAGCCAAAACCAAAGAACTATAGTCTTTCAGTTGTTGTTTCAAAGTAAAAGCGGTGTTCCATGAAAACAAGAGGCAAGTTCAGCCATTTGCACAAAATGCTTTCTGTTGTGATAGCTGTCATACTTCAGTATGCAGCTCATGGGTGCTTCTCAATGTCATCAGACAGAATGTTAAAAAGATGTGAACTCTAGGGTTGAGAGTCAATAAAATTAAGGACTTTCACTGAGTTCTCCAGGATTTTCTGAAAACTGTTTGCCCCTCCTGTGTGTGGCGGAGGAGAATGCAATGACTATTGATAGTTTGGAGCCACCTCCTCGATCTTACTACTACTGCCTCAGTGGGTCTACTCATAATTGCTTTTCCATCACCAGTGCCAAAGTCCATACAGTTTTTTTTTTAAAAAGGGCAAGTTTATTGTGAAAATAGTTTTAACCTAACAGATCAGGGGGATCCTTGGGTTCTAGGGTTCCACAGACCATACTTTAAAAACCACTACTTAGACACAGGAAGCCAGTGAGGATTCCAAGGAAATCTGGCAACAGCTTGCTAAGATAAAGTAAGCAGAAAAAAACCAGAGGTCTTATATAATGGATGAGAGACTAATGTAATGGCCTGGCATGGGATAATTAGGGTCAGAGACTGGTGACAGTGAAATAGAAAGAAAGGGTTCATGTGACCCTAATTTCGAAATAGGAATTTAGCAGGGAAGTCCGCAACCAATTTTTTCAAAACAGGAATAAAGAAAACCTAAAGGGAAGCTTTTGAATTTGAAATGAATTAGAAGGAGTCACTGTAATCCATTATATCCAAATCACTTCAAAACAGCATTCAAAATGCCAGATTACTTAGTCTACCTGTCAATCTAAAAGTCAAACCCTGGGCCTCCTCAAGCACTAATATAAATTTAGTAACTACCTGGTAAGGAAACAACAGCAACAACAATTTTCTTGTGTATAACCCTTCCTCATAACCCTTCCTTGTAACCAGAGAAGGCGGCATCAGGGCCTGTCACACCCTTTGACAAAGATGATGAATAAAAATGGAAATTCTAGTAGGTATAATCTGTAACTAGTCTCGCTGTAACTTCTCTCTTAGAGGGTAAGCATCTTCTTGTCTCTTCCAGACTTAGAAAGCATCTCAAAAGACTTACAGTAGGAAAGTATTAAAGGGATCTGACTGAAAGCAGAAATAGGAGTAAGGAGAGTGGAAAAGAACAAGTCCATGACCAAATATGGAGAATGTCAAAGAAAAAACAGCTGTGAGAAATTTTATTATTTTATCATACAGCTCCATAGAAGTTCATCTGAGTTGCTTTTGTATCACATCATTTACTAGCCACGTGTTCTTTTAAAATTCCAACATTATAAGTTAAATGCAATTGGTAAAATCCGAAACATATTTACTGCTATCCAAAGCAAGCTTTACAGAGTATTCTACAGAGAGACTCTTCCAACTAACACAGGCCCTAAGGTTTCATTCAATCTCAATAGCCTTTCATTGATTCTTAGTACCAACCTAAAAAAAGCAAAAACAAAACACGGTTTTGGGAAATCTATCTCTACAGGTGAGATTTTAATGTATTAAAAAAGAAACACATTTCTAGCATGTAGTTTTTATAAACCGCAGAGGTCTGAACTACTTAGAAAGATCTATATTTTTATGTGTGTGTGTGTGTGTGTATTTCCATGCCAGAGCCAACCCGGTTTATTAATGGCAAGTTCTTCCCAACATTCAAAATTCAATCATCAGACTCATTTTCATTCTGAATTTGGTTAGAATTCAAAGTCAAAGTATAAACATTACTTTATTAAGTCTTGGAACTGGAGTGACCACTTTTCTTACAGAAGTAAAAATACATCTAAATAACTTTACCACAGAGCTATGCCATTCAAACTAGCTAAGAACGTGTCAATTTCCGGAACTACACAAAGGGCTATTTTTCTCTTCACCAAAATATTCAAAACAGTTTTAACAGAAGTTCAAGTTTAAATATCATTTATATTCATAGGCCAACTAACAAGCTATATTTTCAACAGATAGTTCTTTATTTTTCTAAAAAGAATAAAAGCCTTGCCCTGCCATACAGCTTTAAAAATGTGGTATATTCTTGGTTATTTTCTACAGGCAATTTCTGTTGCAACAGAAGAAATGTTAGAGTTGCCACGTGAAGACAGTTTTTAATCATAATGTCCATAACTGTAACATGCTGCTCAGCAGCAGCCCCCTGACGTTAGATATATGACCAAATAATTTTATAAATGTGTTAATGCTGTCTGCTCAAGACTTAATGTGGCTGCCATCAATTACTGCATCAATATATTTTAAGTCACTCTCTTTCATTTTTATAGTATTGAAAGGAAAGACAAAACCAACCAGGACATTAAAGTTTAATTTTCTTTATTTTCCCCTCCTTACATTTCCACCCTCCATATTCTGTCAAAATGTCAGAAAAATACCTATTTGCAGAATAAGCAAACAAAAATCTTCTTATAATAACTACCCAAACATAAAATTATTGGTTATGAACTCTGCTTTGTCCTGACATGCAATGAACCCTTGGGCTGGCAAATTACAGTGCATACAAATCGATGGCCCCAGTAGATTTAAATATGGTCACACTCACCTTGGTGAGTAATAAGGATACTAAGTAATAAATGATTCAGTATGTTTAAGATATAAAATCATTGCTAGGTCAGAAATGTTTGCCTTTATGGAAATACATTTTAGTCTATCATAAATTCACTATGAGACCGTAACTATTTGTTAAAATGAATTTATATTGTGTCTTTTATGCTTAGCTAGCCATTTATGTTTCCTTCTCAACTCTGGAGGCTTAATTGCCATGCTACTTGATCACTGGTGGCTAGTCAGTAAATCCCCTATGCTGCCCATTACCCTTTTTAAGAGAAAGGGAGGGCAGTTAGGAGACATCAAGGGACACTTCTTTCTGGTGAGTGATTTCCTTTAGACTAAGATTTGCAAAGGCTCCCTTTGCTGCCTGCCTCTCAGTCTCAGCAGCACCAGGGCCTACGCCCGGGGCTTCTACCTCTGCTCCATCACAGGCCAGAGTTACCTGATAACAACGTAGTAAGTTCCTTGAAGGCCTGACCTTTATAGTAGACAATCAGATGTTTGATAAAGGTAACACTTCTTTTTTTAGAAGAACTAATTTTAATTGGACGCTATTATCTACCTATTTTAAAGAAGATGACCGGGGTGGGAAACGATTACCGCGATGGTTCCACCTTGCGTCTCCTTCCATGTCGCTAGTACAGTTTGCACTGCACCTGATCATGTGTGCCGTTCAAGAGCAGGCAGAACAGATGATACAGTTTTCTGCTGCTTTTCGGACATGCATTAGAAGGAATAAGTCTCATAATTTCCACACAGAGCCAAGTACTGCTTAAGCAACTCCATGGCTTGGGTAACTGAATGGAATGTAGTGGATGAGGCCACGTTTGGATGACAGACGGCAGTCAATCACACCCTGTACTTCAACCCCAATAGGACCACTTAACATCTACAGTTCATACTCTCACCTAAACAGAAAAATATAAAATACTCAAAACAATTCACTTATATACTAATCCTTAGAAGGAAAAAAAGGTCTATACGCAAGTTTTTCTTAAATAGCCAAGTACTGTGCAAATTTAAGAAAAGTGTAAGAAAATACTAATCTGTCCCTTAAAACATAACCATGGCCTTATAGAAATGATCAAAACTCAAGATGCTTTTTATGTCTCATATTGCTGCTACTGGTAGAAAAATGAACTATACTAAGAATCAATCTCAAACACCATGTAATACTCATTTCTTCTGTTATATTTAGCACCTCTTCCTATATTAATATACCCCCCCACGCTTGCCTCTTTTGAATTGAATCTCTTCACTTTCCTTTAGGGGCAGCTGCTGTGGGGAAAGAATCAGAGCTTTAAAAGGAATGTGATTCTTAGTGGAGAAGGAAAAACAGAGTAGTTTACCACTATTGAGAGATCGGTTTCTGAGGTTTTAGCAATTGGTTATACAGCCAATACTGTAAGAGTATCTCTCTATCTAAAGGAGCAAAGAAGGCAGACTACATTAAAAATAAAACCTATCAAGAGTTTGGCAGCATTAAAAAATTTTAATAGCCCTACCTCTCTCCACAGAGTCAACTGAAATAGAATTGCAGAGCTAAATATGCATCTCTTCTGAACTATGACCTGTTTGAGTCACAAATCACTGAGCCTACAGTGAAAACTATCAAGGAGATAATACAGGCTTCTCTAAAGAATCCTATCAGTCACTCACTGCTAAGTCGACAACCCAGTTGAGTCAGCTCAGTCCTGACGCAACTTAGCTGACTTACATAAGGAGTGAAAAACCTTTCTTTTTATCAAAAACCACTGACCTCAAATCAGGAGGAGGGAACAAATACCTAAATATGAGACTATAAAGCAGTAAAAGGAAGCATTTAGCATATTCTCTTCAATACATCCAATACAAATAGAACTGACACCCCTCTTATCCAAATCTAATCCATGCCTGCAAATGTGTTGGATGGCAAATTTTCATGTAACAGGAGACTATATTCTGATTTTAAGTGAAAAAAGAAATTTAGTTCAAGCTCATCTAAAACTCCCAATTAATTTCCCCAAATATTAAGTATTCTTAATACTTCATATATACAATATTACAATTGTACATACCTATATGCAATCCACCAAAAACTTCTAAATTAAAAATAAACAAG
Organism: Leptonychotes weddellii; assembly: GCF_054177405.1. Classification (NCBI taxonomy): domain Eukaryota; kingdom Metazoa; phylum Chordata; class Mammalia; order Carnivora; family Phocidae; genus Leptonychotes; species Leptonychotes weddellii. The sequence goes on along the minus strand of NC_138374.1, from coordinate 94,706,739 downwards.
CAAAATCATTAATATTTAATGAACTTGTTAGTGGGTATGTTTATGCACAACATACAGTATCAGATACAAATTACATTTTCCTCTTAGACTGCAGACATATACTGTAAGGTAAACAATAACCTGTTAAGATGCATAGTGAATGCAAACAGCACTACAAAATAAAATTAACAAGGCTTTCTAAAACTAACACCACTTCCATAATTTTATTTTTTCTCACAAATAGGTAAGAACCACATGCATACGTGCACAGTACATGGGGACATATGCACAGCAAAGCTTATGTCTTTCGTCTTTTGCCTCTCATTAGCCTTTATCATCTCCATCATTTCTCCTACTGTAAGAGGTTTACTAATCCTCCTTGGCTCACCTACTTTTCACAGGCTTTTCCATTATCTTAAAAGATATTTCGACTGCATGAAACCTTTAAACAACACGATCACGAAATACTATCCTGTTGGGAAAACAACTGATATAGGGGATGGCAGTCTACTCCACTTTCTCTTATCCAGATTCACGTGCAACTTAATGTTTTTGGCCAGAATACACGTGCGAATTTCTTTTAATGGTACTTCAATTTGGATGGTCAATTTTAGGTTAAAAATTTCCAAGTCATTGTAGCAAATATTTGGATGATGAGAGTTCACATACCAAGAGATACTTTCGGGGCGCCTGGGTGGCTCAGTTGGTTAAGTGACTGCCTTCGGCTCAGGTCATGATCCTGGAATACCCGGATCGAGTCCCGCATCCGGCTCCCTGCTTAGCAGGGAGTCTGCTTCTCCCTCTGACCCTCCCCCCTCTCATGCTCTCTCTCTCTCATTCTCTCTCTCAAATAAATAAATAAAATCTTTTAAAAAAAAGATACTTTCACATTACAGACAGTAAAGAGAAAAGAATGGATAGAGGGAAGCAATTGATGATAAGTGTAAAGTAGAAGAAATAAAAACAAAGGTCAACACAAAAAGAAATGCAGGTAGAGGGAGGTCCTTTGGGAAACAAATTAGAGTTGAAAGAGATGTTAAAGGCTAGTAAATCACACTCCTTCAGTTCATAGATCATTAAAATGAGGCTCAGAGAGAGAAAATTACTTGCTCAAAGTGATGCACTTAGCAAAGTTATCTTGTAATTTAGTTCTTTGATATGTAATCTAGAATTTTTTCTAACATATCAGTAAAGCTTCTTCTTGCTTTTTGTTTTGTTTTTAATTCAGTGAGTATTTATTTATTGTGCATACAGTACTGTACTTGAGCCTGGGAAAATAAGAGTGAGAAGGACAGACCTACTCAATGAACTCATAGAGCTTTAATTTAGTAGAGGGGTAAAATACTGTACAATTAGAATACAGTTAATTTAAACAATTATGATAAACACTGTAAGAAGCAATAGAGGGTGTTGTGAGAGCATATAATAAGAGCAATGGACTTAAGTCTGTGGCAATGGAGCAGCTGGGAAGATGGTCAGTGGGAGAGGGGAATGTAAGTACTAGCATTTCAGGGGAATGAAATCACAGGCCCAAAAGCCTTTGAGGAAGAAAGTGGTTCTGCTCCATAGACACCTAAAAAGGAGGCCTCTCTGGCTGCTGCACAGGGAACAACAGGGTAAGGGCAGGAGCTAGGAGGCTGGTGAGATAGTCTGGGCCAAGGTCATGCAGAGAGATCTTGGAACCAGACTAAGGATGTTTGTTGGTCTGGATCTTAGGAAGGAAAGGAAGCCCCTGAAGAATTTTAAACAGAAGAGTGACACTACAGATGCACATTTTTGTCAAGAGGTGAATGGGGTTTCCATTTACTGAGATTTGGAATTCTGGAAGAAAACCAAGTTTGAAGAGTAAGCTGATGAATTTAGTTTGGGTCCAATTAGGGCAAAAAAAAAAAGATCAAGTCAAAGCTAGATCTGCTATCCAGGTCCAAGACCTCTAATCCTGGCCTACAAACGAACCTGGAATTGCTTCAGGGAGTTCACAAATGCCTTATTCAAATTTCATTTCAAGAAATACATGGCAGCTACTAAGGTTAAAATGGAAGACTGGACATATATAATTTCATTTCTTCTCAAAACTCCACTAAAACTAAAGATAAGTTTATATTTATAGATAGAGACAGAGCTAAAACTCCACATAGATGGAAAGAAACAGAAATAGGGGAAAAATTAAATAAAATTTTAGAAGCTATGAAGAATATGTTCAAGTGTTAACTGACTTAGCAGGCCTGAGAAAACTGAATCCTAGTCGAAGAGTGAGGAAAGCTAAGAAACAACCCAATTTACATCAGAGAATCTTCAAAAAGTTTATGGATAGGCTAGTACTAGGTATCTCTCAGTGGGGAGGAGGGATGGTCTAAAATAAGACCTGGGTAAGTTAATTTAAGAATCAGTGTCCCAAGATCTTCTTTCCAATTAATTCTATAGGCAACTGTCACTCCCCAACTACCCAGGTGAAAGAATGAAGGTTTGCTTTCTTGGAAGGGTAAAATCAAGGGTGAACTAAAGGATGACTGTCACAGTTGAGAAGAGCATAAATGCTAAGAAGTGCTTTCCACAAAATTCTCTTAAAGCCACTCCCCGCCCCCCAACTGATTCACAGAACTGGCAGATAGACAAATTGCCCTGTGGCAATTAGAACATTCTGTGGGTATCACATCAGCTCAAGAGGAAAGAACCAAACGGAATTCTCCCAACAAATAGCTCATCTAGATCACCTCACACAAAAGCCTTCAGTAGACAAGCCCCAACTCTACACTCATATCTTCTAGGCAAATTTCTCACCTACAATTCTTAATCTGGAGTAAAGATACCAGAGATCAAAGAAAAGTCCCTACCATGAGAAAACAGAGATCAAAACAAACAGGAAAAGGCAATCTGAAGGAGACACAAATGATACCAGAAGAAAAAATACAACCAACCATCATTATCCTCAGAGGTATGAGAAGAAATAATGTCCATTAAACAAAAACAGGATGCTTTTTATAAAAAGCAACAATTATAGAACTAAAAAGAGCTTTTTGTATATTAAAAACATGATAGCAGAAATGAAAACAAAACTCAATAGTACAGTTAGAAGATAAAGTTCAGAAAATATCCCAGAAAAAAAAAAAAAAAAGACAGAGATGGAAAAGAAAAAGGAAAAGAAACTCGAGAAATTAATCCAGGAGATTCAACATAAAAATATTAGGAAAAAAAGATATCCACCAAAATACATCGCTAATAGGGCGCCTGGGTGGCTCAGTTGTTTAAGCGCCTGCCTTTGGCTCAGGTCATGATCCTGGAGTCCCGGGATCGAGTCCCGCATTGGGCTCCCTGCTCAGCAGGGAGTCTGCTTCTTCCTCTGACTCTCCCCCATTCTCATGCTCTATCACTATCTCTCTCAATAACTAAATAAAAATCTTAAAAAAAAAAATACATTGCTAATAAAAAACAGTTCACATGAAAAAGCTCAGGAACAAGAATGGATCCAGACTTCTCAAATGCAACCCAGGAATTTGGAAGACAATGGAGTAATGTCTTTAAACTTCCGAAAGAAAATTATTTCCAACCTAAATTATTCACTTAGCCAAACAATCAAGCATGTGAATAAAATAAAAATGTTTTTGATATTCAAGGCCTCAAATTTTGGGGAGTGTCCTAGTCTGCATGGCTTCCATAACAAAATACTACAAACTGGGTGGCTTAAGCAACAAAAATTTATTTTCCCATAGGTCTGGAAGATGCAAGCTAATTTGGTTCCTGGTGAGAGCTCTCTTCTGGACTTGCAGATGGCTGCTTTCTTGCTGTGTCCTCTCATGATGGAGAGAAAGAGGTATCTCTTCCTCTTCTTATAAAGGCACCAGTTCTATCAGATTAGGGCACCACCCTAATGACCCCATCTAACCTTTATCACCTCCTTACAGTCCTATCTCCAAGATATAGTTACATAAAATAATTGGGGGGGGAGGGGACACAAATTTTCAATCCATAACAGGGAGTAAACCGAAAAAACAGCACACCATATTTTTACAACAGGTGTTCTAAACTCAGGAAGAGAATTGAAGAGTATTAAAGTGATGATGAAGAGAAATAGGAGGCTGATAACTATGCACCAAATATAAGCAATCCTGACTGGAACAGTGTGAATAAAGAGACTGGCATGCTGAAGACATCATACCATGCTTTTTGCTACTTTACCATTTTTTAAAATACTGGAGCATGTGCTTGAATGAAAGGAGGAGGTAAATAAAAAGAGAGAAAGCCTTAAGATCCAGGAAATAGAGCTTCCTCCCTAAGAAAAAGGCAAAGAGAATTCTAAGGATGATAGCAAAGCAAATACCTAGGATAATAGCTATTCAGGGAACAGTCTTAAATATAAAAAGACTAGGGGGATTCCAAGAGGGATGTCACCAAGAAAAAAGAAAATCAAACAGAATAAAGCTGGATCTGATGAATTACCTGATATTACTGACCTTGAGTAAAGACTGTACTGCACAACTACAAGAAAGCATGGGAAGAATAAGTAATAGGTACAAAGAAACCTACACAAATGAAAAAAACAAGGCAATTATTAACCTCAGAAAAAAAGCAAGCAAAAAAAAAAGGTAAGAAAGGAAATGTAAGAATGACATTCAATCATGCCCAGTTTAGGCATAATAGTGTAAAATACTGAATACTGAATTTATATATATATATAAATTATGGTAAGGCAGTTGGGATGATTTTATTTGAAAGCCAACTCACCATGCACCATAACAAAAAAATCAATAAAAATCTCAAGAATTGATGAATTAAATAAGCAGCAGTATATTCATGTTATTTAGAATTAAGGAGGTATGTAAATGCCAGAATGAAAAATTAGAAGAACCAAAATTCTTGCCTCAGAAAAAGGAGGATGGGGTGAGGAAAACCAATATATTCTGTTAAGAAAAAGGCAGACAATCCAATCAAACAATGGGCAAAAGACTTGAACAGTCACTTCATAAAAAAAAATATCCAGGGCTGGGTGGCTCAGTTGGTTAAGCGTCTGCCTTTGGCTCAGGTCATGATCTCAGGGCCCTGGGATTGAGCCCCATGTCAGCAGGGAGCTTGCTTCTCCATCTCCCCGCCCCCTGCTCATGCTCTCTCACTCTTGCACTCTCTTTCTCTCTCTCTCTCAAATAAATAAATAAATAAAATCTTAAAAAAAAAAAAAAGACTATCCAAATGTCCATTTAACATGTAAAATGGTACTCAACTTCATTAATCATCAGGGAAATGCAAATTAAAACCACAGTGAGAGATTACTACTACATACCGACCAGAATAGCTAAAATGAAAAGATACTAAGTGTTGGTGAGGATGTGAAACAACTGCAGGTGGGAGTGTGAATTGGTACAATCACTTTGGAAAACTATTCGACAATATTTACAAAAACCAGACATATAAATATCCAGCAATTCTACTCCTAGATATACATACCCAACAGAAATAAGGACACATTTTCACCAAAGGACATTTATAAGATTGCACACAGTGACACTATTCATAACAGCCAAAACTAGAAACGATCCGAAATGTCCACCAATAATAGAATGGGTAAGTGAACTGCAAAGAGAGTGAAAGCACTACAACTAGATGGAACAACATGTATGAAGCTCGCAAATATGATATTGAGCAAAGGAAGTCAGACAAAAGATGTATGATTTTGCTTATATAAAGTTCAAAAACAGGTAAAACTCACCTACAATATTAAAGTCAGCAACATAGTTACTCTTTGGATGAGCAGTGACTGGGAAAGGGCGTAAGAGGGACTCCTGGGATGCTATCAATGTCCCATTTCTTCAGCAGGGTGCAAGTTACTCAAGTATGTTGCCTTTATGCAAATTCATCAAGCCGTACATGAATCTACAGGATTTGTGCACTTTTCTCTGTGTACATTATATTTCAATAAAAATCATCCTTTCTATTTTTAAAGTAAGCTCTACGCCCAACGTAGGGCTTGACCTCACAGCCCCAATATCAAGAGTCACATGATTGAGCCAGACAGATGCCCCAATAAAAATTATACCCAGTTCTACCACTTATAGTTGTGTGACCTTGGATAAATTACTCAACCTAAGTGAACTTCAATTTCTTCATCTTTAAAAATTGGATAACAAAACACCTACCCTCAGGGATTTCTGTGAAGTTCAAATGAAATAATACACATCAAATACTTAACAAAGTGCTGCACATATACTAAGCACACAAGTTTGGTATTACGATTAACCATCTGGGCACTGAAAGGGGGGAGAAAATCATTATATAGTCTCATTTTGAATGAATTTGACTTACATGAAACACAACTTCAGCTGTGTAGTCAGATGACTAGATTCAAATCTGCCACTTACTATTTCCATGATTTGGGGCAAATGATTTAACCTGAGACTCCACTTTCTCAATTATAAAAGGGAATAATAAGATCATGGTCTTGTGTGTATATGTGTGTGTGTGTGTGTGTGTGTGTGTGTGTAGAAAAAATTTTAAAGTTAAATTAAAAGTGAAAGTTCCAAACAAAGAGTGTTTGAAATATAAGTGTATCTATATTTTCATGTGTGCATATGTGTAGGTGTGAATGCATTAGTTATTTAAAAATATGAAGGTAAGTAGTGGAGGAAAACTCTAAAGGAGTTACAAGTGTTTGCCTCTATGGAACAGAAACCAGCTCAGGCATTGGGTAGAGAATATAACTGTTCTTTTTCATTTCAATTCTTATAGTACACACTTGTAATTATGTGCATCTATTACTATGACTTAAGATTACATTTTTTTTAAGATTTTATTTATTCATTTGAGAGAGAGAGAGAGAGAGAGAGCATGAGCAGGGGGAGAGGCAGAGGGAGAGGGAGAAGCAGGCTCCCCGCTGAGCGAGGAGCCCGATGTGGGGCTCAATCCTAGGACCCTGGGATCATGACCTGAGCCGAAGGCAGACACTTAACCATCTGAGCCACCCAGGCGCCCCTTAAGATTACATTTTAAAGTGACATTATTCATTTTAAAAATATACAGCTAAGTCCTACCAAATGAGAAAATGGTTCAAGGGAGGCTCCAAACTAAGTTGATCAATATCAAGTTCATGGACAAAGAAGAAAACAAAGTTTAAAGCACTTCAACACATTCATAATTCAACTTCTCTATCATGATACATAGCGTGGGTAGCATAGAAATGCTAACTTTGAGTCCACAGATGCTTAACTTCCTCTATTATTAGAGAATCACCTGTTACTAGGGAACCACCTATTTTTAACTAGTTCAAGTCTACTTAAAAATCCTAGGAATAAGAAAAGAAATGCTGGCTATAAGGCTTTTTGTTTGTTTTATTAATATCTAAGCAGCATTTGGAACATCAGGTTGAAACTTACACTTCTCATATGACTCTCTAAGGTTTTAATTTCCCCCATAAGATAAGTAATACTGTACTTGAATATGCAGGAAGGTGATACTAACTTAGGGCCCTGGTACATACTGACCTCTGCTAGGATTCTTATATAGAGCTGCTTAACATAACTCCATCCTGATTTAAGCACGTACAAACTGTTTACAAAGATCTCTTAGAGGCTACCCAAGCACAGGAATTTGGCAGAGTAAGATTCAGAGTCACGGCAGGACCACGTCCCAACTTGGGTTATTTGATTAAGTGAGTTAACACACTAGAAAAAGATACGAACAGTTTCTCGATTTCTGGCACACAGGGAAGTGCTCAGTAAATGTCAGCTCTCATTATTATCCTTGCTACTGAGAAGCATCATGTTAAGAACACAAAATCTGGAGTCAGACTGCCTGAAAAGGAATGGCTGCTCTATTGCTTACCAGCTATGAGCCTGTAGTCAAGATACTTAACCTCTTGGGGCCCCAGCTTCCTCATCTTTAAAATGGGAACATTATGGTCTCTACCTCACAGCGATGTGTAAGGATTACATGAGAAATGTCCAGCATTTAGAACAGGGCCTGGCATATATTAAGCCTTCAATAAATGTTAGCTCTTATTATTCTTCATACCTGCCACATTTGAAATAATGAGTTAGTTTCTTATTCCAATTCAAAACTACTGATGCTAAAAATATTGTTATGAAATGTCAGAGGGAAAAAATCCCGATTTAAACTATGAATGATCTTCAGGATTGTATGATGTACGTAAATAAATCTTCCTTGGAAATACTCTGAGGGAAAAAAAACAACTACACAGGTTTGCTCTAATAAAAGGAAACTTCCATTGGAAAGAGTCTGGTACACCTCTGTGCCATGAATCCACACATCATTCTTGACATAAACAAGGGAAGAGCCGATAAACTTATAGGCTTTTGACCACAGAAACAAGATAAGAAGAAGTGAATATAAGGGCAGAAACACATTCTTTTATTTAAACTGGTTTGGCAACTTAATGTACATCAGTTAGGTCAGTCTACTGATGTACTTTGCATATTTAAAAAAAAAAAAGAGAGAGAGGGAGAAAGAGAAGAGGAAGAAATAAGAAAATAATCTTTTTAATGGCATTGTTTTAATCTAAGCAATTAGTTCAAATACTCCCAGCTCTATAAGCCTCTTACAACCACACAGTTGATGGCTAAACTTGAGAAGAGCAATTAATCCTCATCTGTTTTCTACAAAAAGGTGTATGTACTTCTCAAATGCAATTACAAGAATGCAAAACAATGAGAAATTTGGTGGGTGATATATTTTGCCTTTTTTTTTTTTTAAAGAAAGTTGAATCCAAATTCAAAAGATTAAGCAATAGAGAAAGGCTGTCACTGCTTCTTAAAACTAAAACCTGAGAGAAATCTCTCTCTCTCTCTCTCTCACACACACACACACACAATTAAGACTCGATTCCTATGGGTATTCAGGTGCTTTCCCAAAATTGTCAGAACTCCTCTGTAGGTCCACAAACAAGAGCTCCATTGTGTGGATCTGTAAATTGTATGACATCATTGAAACACAAGCACCAATTGGTATCACAAACAGTTTGTGTTGCCAAGGATACCAGGAACTTTAAATACCCTGCAGTTGTACAAAGCCCAGGAGCATGACCTTCCGAACAATACCAGGAGCCTGCCCACTTTCTCTCTTTTTAGTCACTGTTTCCAACAGAGAAAGGACACTGATTTTGCCCCAATAATTCCTCCAAATAATATACTCAGGAATGTTCCTCAATCATTCAATTATTCATTTTTATATTCTCAACATAATGACAGCAAAAAAGAGGATTAAGAATTTACATAGGCCTATTAACGGCGAGACTCTCAAAAGGCCAGGCTGGAGTCCTTTAGTGAAACTTCGTATTAGAGATTTTTAAAATGCAATGCACATAAACACTTCTGATTAAGCCCTACAGTAACGTTCCTCTATGTTATGGAGTACCCTTTCAGTAACACAGAAAATAATTTTTTCCTTGTGTGCCATTCCTGGAAAAGTTAGTTTCCCTTACTTCCTATTAACTTTGAACTAACATATGAATTTAGTATGTAAAATTGCTTATTCTAGCTAGAGTAACTACTACAACACAGAAACACAGGCGAAGCGTGAGGTATTATGATTAACTATATTACTGTTAAGAGATGAACAAGTTTATAATCCTTTATAAAAGTAAGGTGGTACTTAGGGCCAAGTTGTTACAAAAGGCCTATGGCTAAGCTCTTCTCTAATATCTATCTATCCAGAGTTAGAACTATTTGTATCATATTTACATCAACTTTACTTGCGGAATGTTTTGGATTAATTACACGTGCCATTGAGATTTTAGTTCCAGAGTTCTTATTTTTCTATTGAGTAGATAAATATTTTATGCTATTATTTCTCAAAATGCAAGCTGCAAACTTACAAGGAAAACAGAAAGAACTCACAGAGACTGCAATTAGAGAGTCCCAAGAGCTGTCTGATGATGCTGGTGGCAGCAGGGAGCAAAGAGCTAAATGAATGGAAAGACACACCTTGTGGCTTCTCTCTTTGTATTACCTCACATTCAGATTGTTACAATGCCAGGATTACAGGGCAGAGAAAAAGTATCTCTATTTAGAGATTTTTGTGTATTTTTTTAAAATACCATCTTTTATTACAAACTCTTTTGAGTGAAGGCTGTATTAGATGCTTACTTATTTTATTTCAAGTTACTAAGTAGTGACTATATTTTAAGGAGCTTATAATTGCTTGACACTTTTGAAAAATATATATTTCATTGTTCTAACCCTTACAAAAGTCAGAATCTCAGTGAAGATAAAAATGATTTACAATGTGCAAAATTTTTTTAAATAAACAGTAATGGGAAGAATTAAATAGTGTGTGTAAAGAGCCAACTACAAATATAGAGAGAGATATAAATGTTAGGGTTTTTTGTTTTGTTTTGTTTTGTTTTTGTTTACTTTAGAAGCCAGTGTGGGGGCTTTATATAAGTTCCTAAGAGATTCCAAAAGTAACAAATATTACCTTGTCATGAGTGTCCATATGAAACAAAATTAAGTGTACTTTTTTATAAGCAAAGTATGTTCAATCATATCTTATGATCGTGGTCTACTAGATAAAGAAACATACCCGCATATAAATGTTAGCTTGGTAAAGACAAGTGCCCTGGCAAAATTCAACTTAGTGAATTAGAAGGCACAGCAGCCATGATCTGCTTCAGTGTTCTAATTACTGCCACTGAGAATTATATTTTAAATTTTCTTTTGCTTCAAAATTGTACTAGTGCTTCACTAAATTTAATATATACTTTTCTCTACCCTTCCTCATTGTCATAGAAGACTTTAAAAAACACCAACAACAGGGGCGCCTGGGTGGCTCAGTCAGTTAAGCGTCTGCCTTCAGCTCAGGTCATGATCCCAGGGTCCTGGGATCGAGTCCCCGCATCAACACTCTGGCTGCCGCTTCCCCTACTTGTGCTCACACGTGTGCTCGTGCGCGCTCGCTCGCTCTCTCTCAATATAAATAAAATCTTTTAAAAAATAAAATAAATTAAAAATAAAAAACACCAAGAAAAATTAAGTGGAAGCATCTCATCTTTTTGTAAAATTTCAAAATTTCATCAATTAACCAGTTTCACTGTAAATGACAGTGCTTTCACACTGTGAAATTTGGGCAAAGGGAAATAGAGCAAGAGCAAATGGGAAAAAAATTAAGTCTGGAGCAGCTAAGAAGCTATTCAATCACTATTACAAGTCCATATTTCCATTATACCCAAGGGGAGAGAAGGAAGAGTGGAAAAAATGGCCTGCAGCCCGATATAACAGGACAAATGGAAGAAACCATGTCCCCTGAAGCACAGGGCACAAAGAAATGTGGGATATTACTTCTAGAGGTTAGACACGTTGACTCCTTCCCTATTGGACAAAGATGCCACCTAGCACTTTCATAGCTAGAGAGGACAAGTCAGTCCTGGCTTCAAAGTTTCCAAGGACAGGCTGACTCTCTTGCAGGGGCTCATGCAGCTGGTGACTTGAAGTTGTAGCCAGTGCTCATTTCCCATTACGAAAACCCTAGGGCCCATAAGAATCATGCTAATTCTACTCTGCCTGTGCTCCAGAAATGAAACAACAAAGCCCAGATGACAGCACATCTGTTTACTACATGGTTTCCTGAATATTTTAATCCCACTGTTGAGATGTCCTGCTCAGGAAAGAAGATTCCTTTCAAAGTATGACTGCTCACTGACAATGCACCTGGTCCCCCAAAAGCCCTGATGGGGATGTATAACAAGATTCATGTTGTTGTCATGCCTGCTAACACAACGTCCATTCTGCAGCTCATGGATCACAGAGTAATTCTGACCTTCAAGTCTTATTCTTTAAGAAATACATTTCATAAGGCCATAGCTGCCACAGATAGTCATTCCTCTGATGGATCTGTGCAAAGTAAATTGAAAACCTTCTGGAAAGGATTCACCGTTCTAGATGCCTTTAAGAATGCCTGTGATTCATGGATGGGAACAGGTCAAAATATCCACATTAACAGGAGTTGGGGGACAAAGCTGATTCGAACTCTCATGGATGACTCAGGGATTCAAGGCTTCAGAGGAGGAAGCAACTGTGGATGTCATCGAAATAACAAGAGAACTAGACTCGGAAGTGGAGCCTGAAGATGGGACTGAAG
>NC_138374.1:94656581-94694182 GCF_054177405.1 Leptonychotes weddellii | reverse complement strand
ATGCCTTTAAGAATGCCTGTGATTCATGGATGGGAACAGGTCAAAATATCCACATTAACAGGAGTTGGGGGACAAAGCTGATTCGAACTCTCATGGATGACTCAGGGATTCAAGGCTTCAGAGGAGGAAGCAACTGTGGATGTCATCGAAATAACAAGAGAACTAGACTCGGAAGTGGAGCCTGAAGATGGGACTGAAGTGCTGCAATCCCATGGTAAAACTTGAATGGATGAGGAGTCCTTCTTGGGGATAAGCAAAGAAAGTGGTTTCTTGAGATGGGATCTACTCCTGGTGAAGATGCTGTGAAGACTGTTGAAATGACTACATAGGATTTAGAATATTATATAAACGTAGTTGATAAAGCAACAGCAGGGTTTGAAGGGACTGACCCCAAGTTTAAAAAGTTCTACTGTGGGTAAAATGCTATCAAACAGCATTGAATGCGAAAGAGAAATTGTTTGAGAAAGGAAGAGTCCGTTGATGTGGCAAACTTCATTGTTGTCTTACTTTAAGAAATTGCCACAGCCACCCCATCCTTCAGCAACCCCCACCCTGATCAGTCAGCAGCCATCAACATCGAGGCAAGACCCTCCACCAGCAAAAAGATTGTGACTCCCTGAAAGCTCAGATGATGGCTAGCATTATTTGGTAATGAAGTTTTTTAAAATTGAGGTATGTACATTGTTTTTTTAGACAATGTTATTGCACATGTAACAGACTACAGTATAATGTAAACACAACTTTTATATGCACTAGGAAACCAAAAAATTATTTGACTTGCTTTATTCTGGTGATCCCACAAAATCACTGAGATACAGAGATGTCTGTACTTGCATACCTTAAAAAGTATATTTTAAAATCACGCATATAAAAGTAAACCCATTGGCCAATCTTTTGATGTAGAGCCAAGCATTTCCTTGTGCTGTCAATATGCTGATTCATAGCTCTGCATGGTATTTTTGCATAAACCACACCCATTACAATCCAACTATTACTTCTAATTATTGTTTTATTTTTTGAAAACTTAAAGACACTGCTGAAATAATTGTGGCACAGAGTCCTCCTAGATTTTTTCCCATTTTTTATAGTTCATTCACCAGATTAAGAGCAATTATTCATAAGCAACTCCCTTAATTGAGCCCTCCCAAATTTTAAAATTTAACTTAATGGAATCGACTTTCTGTACCCACATTTCATCAATTCATAAAGAATTAAAAATAATGTAGTTACAACAACAAGAAGAAACTGGCAGGTCTGGAAGCAAACATCACTGATTCTCTCTAAGCTTCCAACTTCAGTGAAGGGTACAGAAGTGAGTGGGCTTGTTGGAGAGCAGCATGCCAGCCCCAATCGTGAGGGCACTCTAACAGTCAGAAGGTGTCACAGAAGAAATGGGGAACTAATCGTAGCAGTTAATACAGCAAGTCTCACAAAATACTTTAGATAGTTCAGTGAAGTTGCTCACTTAGGATATACAGACTCTTGAGTTACTGAAATACAATAATGTAAAATAATTTTACTTGTAAGTGAATTTATTTTTTCTCCTTTTGAAGATTATAAAAAGGCACTGTGTGAATCATTCATATAATTGATTTTAAAAGCCGAAAGCAAAAGTCATAATGTAAAACACAATGAAAACTTTAAATGAATATATTGTGATTCAATCACCTTAATAAAAAATAAGATGAAGAAAAAGGATTCTAAAATCATAAGATCCATTACATTTCTCCTTTCCCTAAAACTGCGGTGGAAAAAAAAAGCAAACTTTTTTATTATACCCATTTTCTAAAGAACACTTGTCTTTTATGTATCTTTCTTTGGTTTACTATCACATCATCTTTCATATTCAGGTTTAAATTTCTACCTGACAAATGATGTTTTTCATGTCACTATTTAACAACCTGATTTGTACTGAAGTCTTAATGAGAACTCTAAAAATGTAACAGAAGATTGTAGGGGAAGATAAAACTGGAAACATGTACAGACAAGACAAAAGACACCAAATGTTCTTGGATCTCTGAGTGTGCTAAAACAACTATTATCAAATTTATTTTTAAAATAATAAAATTGATATATTTTATGATGGCCAAACAAACCTCACAGTTGAGGCAATTTGTAAGATCGCTAAGTCTAAACTAGGAGATATTTTTCTTTAGTAACTCAAACTGCTAACATTCTGCAAAACATCTGTACCATTTTACATTTCTACTGGCAATGTATGAAGGTTCTCTAGATCTTCATCAATATTTATTATTATCTGATTTCTTTTTTTAATCTGGCCTTTTTTTTAATTTATTTATTTGACAGAGAGAGAGATAGCGAGAGCAGGAACACAAGCAGGGGGAGTGGGAGAGGGAGAAGCAGGCTTCCCGCCGAGCAGGGAGCCCGATGCGGGGCTCGATCCCAGGACCCTGGGATCATGACCCGAGCCGAAGGCAGCGGCTTAACCAACTGAGCCACCCAGATGCCCCTAATCTGGCCATTCTAATATGTATGAAGTGGTATCTCATTGTGGAATTTTTTCCACTTTGATGAATTGTAATTGACAAATAAAATTGTAAGGTATTTAAAGTGTTCACCATGATTTGATACATGCGTCATGGTGAGAGGATCCCACCAAGTTAATCAACATATCTAACACCTCACATTTTTACCCCGTTTTTATGAGAATGCTTGAATTCTATTCTCTTAGAAAAATTTGATTATACAATATAGTATTATCAACCATAGTTACCACATTATATATATTAGATCCTCAGACCTTATTCATATAATAACTGAAAGTTTAGGGTCAACCTTGTCAGGTCCCCTCCCTCCTCGGGAGCTTTGTACTATCACTTTGCTATCACTCAATAAAGTTGCTTTGCTGCCCACCCCCAAATAAATAAATATATATATAAATAACTGAAAGTTTATACACTTTTACCAATCTCCCCTTATTGCCCTCAACCTCTGCCCTTAGCAACCATAATTCTACTCTGTGTTTCTGAGTTCGACTTTTTTTTTTTTTATAATTAGATTCCACATATAAGTGATATTATGTAGCATTCTCTGTCTGGCTTATTTCACTTAATATAATTTCCTCCATGTTCATCCATGTTGCAAGTGGCACGATTTCCTTCTTTTTCAAAGCTGAAAGATATTCCATTATACATTTATATTTTATAACTCAATTTTTACATATATTGTTATGTATATATAAAATATATATACTTATTATACACATTTATTTCTTTATCCATTCATCTGTAGCAGGTATTTATGTTGTTCCCATACCCTTGTTATTACAAATAAAAGCTGCAATGGATATGGGAGTACATTTGGATATTCACTCAAAAGTGGGATTCCTAAAATATATTGTAGTTCTATTTTTAAATTCTTCAGGAACCTCCATACTGGTTTCCATAGTGGCTGTACAAGTTTATATTTCCATACAGTGTAAAAGGTTCCCTTCTATCCACATCCTCAGCAACATTTGTTATCTCTTGCCTTTTTGATACTAGCCATCATAACAGGAGGTGATTATCTCATTTTAGTTTTGATTTATATCTCTCTGAATATTAGTGATATTTAACACCTTTTCATACAATTCTTGGCCATTTGTATGTCTTCTGTGAAAAAATGTCTATTCAAATCCTTTGACCACTGTTTAGTTGGATTTTTTTTTTGCTATTGAATTATATGAGTTCCTTTTATATTTTGGATATTAATCCCTTATTAGATATATCATTTGCAAGTGTCTTCTCCCATTCCATAGCCTGCCTTTTCATTTTATTGATGATTTCCTTTGCTGAGCAGCATTTTAGTTTGATGTAGTCCCACTTCTTTATTTTTCCATGTGTTGCCTTTGCTTTTGGTGTCAAATCCAAAAAAATCAAGACAAATGTCAAAGAGATTGCCCTCTAGGTTTTTCTACTAAAAGTTTCACATTTTCAAGTCTTACATTCAAGTCTTAACCAATTTCAAGTTGATTTTTATGTATGGTATAAGACCAGGGATTCAGTTTCATTCTTTTACATGTGAGGATCCAGTTATTCCAACACCACTTATTGAAGAGGCTACCCTTTCCCCATTATATATTCATGGATCCTCAGTCGAAAATTAAATGACCATATATGCATGGGTTATTTTCTGGGCTCTCTAATCTGTTCCATTAATCTATGGCTCTGTTCTTATGCCAATACTGTACTATTTTGATTACTATAGCTTTCTAATACAGTTTGAAATCAGAAAGTGTGACTCTTCCAGCTTTCTCATTTTTTTGAAGATTGCTTAGGATACATGGAGTCTTTTGGGGTTCCATATGAATTTTAGGATTGTTTTCCTATTTGTATGAAAAATGCACTGGAATTTTGATAGGGATTGCACTGAATTTGTAGGTGACTTTGGGTGATCTGGACACTTTAACAATATTAATTCTTTGAATCCAGAACACAAAATAACATTCGATCTATTTGTACCTTCTTCAACTTCTATCATCAATGTCTTATATTTTTCAGTGTATAGATCTTTCATCTCCTTTGTTAAATTTATTCCTAAGTATCTTTCTTTTTGATGCTATTGTAGATGAGACTGTTTTCTTACTATCTCTTTCCAGTAGTTCATTGTTAGCATATAAAAATGCAATTGATTTTTTTATATCTATTTCTATACTGGAACATTACTGAATTTGTTTATTGGTTCTAGCAGTTTTTTGATGAAGTCTTCAAGGTTTTCTATATATAAGATGATATCATCTGCAAGGACAATTTTACTTCTTCCTTTCCAATTTAGATACCTTTTATTTCTTCTTCTTGCCTAATTGCTCTGGCTAATATTTCCAGTACTATGTTGAATAATAGTAATAAAGTTGGGTTTCCTCGTCCTGCTCCTGATCTCAGAGGAAGATAGTTTAGCTTTTCACCATTGAGTAGGTTACCTTCAGGGCTCTCATATACAGCCTTTATTATGTTGAGGCACAATGCTTCTATACCTAAGTTGTTGAGAGTTTTTATCATGTAAGAGTACTAAATTTTGTCAATACTTTTTCTGCATCTATTGAGATAATCATGTGATTTTGATCCTTCATTTTATTAATGTGATGAACAAAACTTATAGATGTGGGCATGTTTAACTATCCTTGTATCTCGGGAATAAATTACACTTGATCATAATGTATGATCCTTTCAATATATTATTAAATTTCGTTTCATGATATTTTGTTGAGGATTTTCACATTTATGTTCATCAGGGATATCAGCCTGTAATTTTCTTTTTTTCTGGTATCCTTGTCTGATTTTGGTATCAAGGTAAATTGAGTTTGGAAGAGTTCCCTCCTACCTTTTAGATGAGTTTCAGAAGGACTGGTATTAATTCTTTGAAAGGTTGGTAGAATTCACCAGTGAAGCTGTGTACTGGGCTTCTATTTGTTGGAAGATCTTCAATCACTGATTCATTCTCTTGAGTAACTGATCTGCTCAATTTTTCTATTTCATCATGATTCAGTTTTCATAGATTCTATGTTTCTAGGAATTTATCCATTTCTTTTAGGTTTTTCAATTTGTTAGGTTGTAACTGAGCACAGTAGTCTCTTATCCTTTGTATTTCTGTGGTAAAAGTTATAACATCCCTTTCATTTCTGATTTTATTTGAGACTTCTTGTTGTTTCTTGACCAGTCTATATTTTTATCTTTTCAAAGAACCAGCTCTTACTTTCACCGGTCTCTTCTATTCTTATTCTTTATTTCATTTATTTCTGTTCAAATCTTTCTCATTTCCTTTCTTCTACTACTTTGGACTTCATTTTTTCTTCTTTTTCTAGTTCCTTCAAGTGAAAGGTTACTTGAGACTTCTCTTATTTTTTAAAGTAGGCATTTATTGGTGTAAACCTCCCTCTTAGAACTGCTTTTGCTGCATCTCCTAAGTTTTGTTATGTTATGTTCCCATTTTTCTGATTCAAGATATTTTGATTTCTTCTTTGACCCACTGATTGTTCAAGGACACGCTGTTTAATCTCCACATATCTGCAAATTTTCCAGTTTTCCTTTTCTGATTTCTACTTTCATAAAATTAGTCAGAAAAGATGCTTGATATGATTTCAATCTTCTTAAATTTATTAAGACTTGTTTTTTGTCAAAAGAGGTAACTGCCTGTGTTCTCCTCTAGGATTTTAATGATTTTCAGTCTCACATATAGGTCTTTCAATCCATTTTGTAGTTATTTTTGTGTATGATGTAAGAAAGTGGTCCAGTTTCATTCTTTTGCATGCTGCTGTCCAGTATTCCCAACACCATTTATTGAAGAGAGTGTCTTTTTTCCACTGGATAGTCTTTCCTGCTGTGTCAAAGATTAATTGACTATATAGTTGTAGGTCCATTTCTGGGATTTCTATTCTGTTCCATTGATCTATGTTCTATTTTTGTGCCAGTGCCATACTGTCTTGATCACTACAGCTTTGTAATATAACTATAAGTCTGGAATTGTGATGCCTCCAGCTTTGCTTTGCTTTTTCAAGATTGCTTTGGCTATCTGGGGTCTTTTGTGGTTCCATACAAATTTTAGGGTTGTTTGTTCTAGGTCTGTGAAAAATGCTGCTGGTATTTTGAAAGGGATTGCATTAAATGTGTAGATTGCTTTGGATAACATAGATATTTTAATAATATTTGTTCTTCAGGGCGACTGCTTCTCTCTCTCTCCCTCTGACCCTCCCCCTGCTTGCACTCTCTGTCTCTGTCTCACTCTAAAATCAATCAATCAATCAATCTTTAAAATAGAGAAAGTTGGGGCGCCTGGGTGGCTCAGGCGTTGGGCGTCTGCCTTCGGCTCAGGTCATGATCCTGGGGTCCTGGGATCGAGCCCCACATTGGGCTCCCTGCTCGGTGGGAAGCCTGTTTCTCCCTCTCCCACTCCCCCTGCTTATGTTCTCTCTCTGTCAAATAAATAAAACCTTTAAAAACAAAAAATAAAACAGAGAAAGTTTCATTTTTTTTCTTCCTAATCTGAATGCCTTTATTTCGTTTTTTTAAGATTTTATTTATTTGAGAGAGAGAGCACGAGCGGGGGGTGGGGGGGGTAGGGACAGAGGGAGAAGGAGAAGCAGACTCCTCACTGAGCAGGAGTTTCACTCTGGCTCGATCCCAGGACGCCGGGATGATGACCTGCAGGCACTTAACCCACTGAGCCACCCAGGCACCCTGAATTCCTTTATTTCTTTCCATTGCCTAACTACCCTGTCTTGGACTTCCCGTAAAATGTCAAGTAAAGATGAGGTCACACTGGAGTAAGATTCATGTTCTTATAAGGAGAGAGAGATCTGAAGACACAGAAAAGACACACAAAGAAGGCGACCATGTGATGATGGAGAAAGAGATTGTAGTGATGAAGCTAAAAGCTAAGGACTGCCAATGAACACCTGAAGCTAGGATAAAGTCATGGAACAGATTCACCCTCAAAGCCTTCAAAAGGAACCAACCCTTCTCACACCTAGATTTCAGAATTCTGGCCTCCTAAACTGTGAGAAAATAAATTTCTGTTGTTTTAAGTCACTTGTAATGTAATGTAATTTGTTACATTAGCCCTAGGAAATAAATACAGAAGCTAAGATGGTCAACTGGAACCAGCATGGTGGTAGAAGAAATTTTAAAAAGGTCATAAAAAATAAATTTTTAAGTGCTAAAAACAAACAAGCAAAAACACACAAGACTTGATGATGAATTAGATTTGGTGACAGAAAGGGAAAATGAGGTATTAAAAAAGAAGCCATAGTTTATGGATTAACAAACTGGATGGTAGACTGTGATTTCATAAAGTTTCTTGGCATGTGATCTATTTATAAATATTATAATAAACTTTTGTCTTTAATTTCTATCTACAAATTCCTTCTTGAGTTTGCTGGGCCAAAGCCTGTGTTCTAATCTTAATAATTAATAGACTATTTCATTCATCTTCTTTGGTAGCATTTCAGAGATCTCTAGCTGAAGCAAAAAAATATAAAGGGACTGACTGCCAGTCCCAAAACATACCAAAAAGTACTCTTAAAAACAAAATAAATATTACCTTTAATTTTCTAAACCTCATGCAACTATAAACATTAAAATATAGCATTTACATTTTATTTAAATGTCATTGTTCATATTGCCCTATCACTGAGATAAGTTATTCCTATCCTAACATTCTCTTTCATGTATAAGCGAATAGAAAAATCTCAGAGTAAGTAAATTATTTGAATATTCATAACCTATACCTGGATTTTTATTATTCCAATTTTACATTTAAAATACAACATTTCAGGGATGCCTGAGTGGCTTAGTCATTGGGCATCTGCCTTCGACTCAGGTCATGGTCCCAGGGTCCTGGGATTGAGCCCCACATCGGGCTCTCTGCTCGGCGGGAGGCCTGCTTCTCCCTCTCCCACTCCCCCTGCTTGTGTTCCCTCTCTCACTGTGTCTCTCTGTCAAATAAATAAATAAATAAAATCTTTTAAAAAAATAAAATACATTTTATAAGTTTAGAATATAATTTTCCACTTAATTTTATTTTCAAATCTTGAATTTCTTTCAATTCCTCAGAATTACTTTTGTAATAAAAATTATTCAGACTAAATCACAATCTCAAAGTGAATTATGGGGAAATTATCTGAAGGAAAAAACCTCCTAAGATAGTTTTTTAGATTACAAGAGTTCAAGCATTTTATTCTTTAATAACATAATTTTTTCCTTTATTAAAAAAAATTATAAATTAGCACTGATTCTAGGGCACCTGGGTGGCTCAGTTGGTTAACATCCAACTCTTGATTTTGGCTCAGGTCATGATCTCAGGGTCATGGGATGGAACCCCATGTTGGGCTCCAAAGTCAGCTTGAGATTCTGTCTCCCTCTGCCCCCCACCCCTGGCCACTTGCGTGCTCTCGCTCTCTTTCTAAATAAATAAATACATAAAATCTTTTTTTAAAAATTAGCATTGATTCTGGACTCCAATGAGAAATCATCTGGCAAATTTGAAACTTTTATGTGTATGTTTTCTGATCTGACCATTTGACTCTCTGAATCTTTTAAAAAATTTTAGCTAAATCTAGCTAATTTAAAATAGTCAAACTCTTCTGTAAGATTTTATTTCATATACTGCCTCTATTTCCAACCAACTTTGAAAAGATTAGCTATACTATTAATGATAATGAAAAAGTTACATTTTTATTTTCCTCCTAGACTATAAGCATCTGAGGAAAATAACTCTCTCACCGTTTTTAAGCACATAGCAGCCACTTGATCAATAATTGAATTGAATTCATTAAAATACAATTCTGTGGCAGACGCTAAATGTTCTTTTAATGTACTTTTTAGCGCATATTTTATTATCATTATAATTATTCAACCATTCCTTGTCACTACTTTCATCCTTTTTTGTTTCTTTAAAAGAATTCAAAACTACATTTGAATTAAAACTAAGTAGAAAATAAGGAATTATTCAGTTAATATCTAGAACTTATACATACTGATTTTTATGTAGATTTCTAATATAATGTGACAACAAGGAAAACACAAAAGGAAATTTTTTTAAAAAGAAGAAAACACAAAAGGAAATTTTTTTTTAGTTTTTTTTTAAAGATTTTATTTATTTGACAGAGAGACACAGCAAGAGAGGGAACACAAGCAGAGGGAGTAGAAGAGGGGGAAGAAGGCCTCCTGCTGAGCAGGGAGCCCTATGTGGGACTTGATGTGGGGCTCGATCCCAGGACCCTGGGATCATGACCTGAGCCGAAGGCAGAGGCTTAACAACTGAGCCAACCAGGTGCCCCCAAAAGGAAATGTTCTAACAGAAGTATCAACACTCCCACATTATACATATATAGTAGCTTTGGATTACTAGTTAAGCTGATTAAAAACTGTATACATATTTAATGAGCAAGTTAATGTCAATGCAGAGATGAATAAAGCTATCAATTTATATAGCACCTTTTTCCTACAGATCTCAAAGCATTTTCAAAAATTTTCTTTACCATCTTCCATGAAGTGAGCAGATGGTAGGACTCTTCTAGCTTTAGATGGCAAGATTTAGACACAAAAAGGTTAAGCCCTTTCCCAAAGAGTCCAAGAGAATCAGGAGCAAAACAGAAATAGAACCCCATACTGACTCTTAATCTCCCATTAAAACTACCAGACCTCACTTTTAACCCTTGTATTTTCTGATCCTAGAATTTTACAAATAACAGTAGTGACAGCACCAACAAACATGGTGCTAAGAGCTAGCCACTGACTGTACGAAGGACTTTACATGCACAATCTCATTTAAGCCACACAGCAGCCCTGTTAGGTTGGTATTATCACTACTTCCATATCACACATAGAGAGACTGAGGCTCAGAGCATTTCAGTAAATTGATCATAGTCACACTGTTAATAAACAGTAAAGTCAGGACTTGAACCAAAGTAGTTTGACATATGACCACAATCATATGCTACATCTGAGTTACCCCCAGGAGTCAAAAGATTTTTAGTCTCATCAAACTAGATTTTGTACTTACTGGCAATTTGGTCTAGGTAGATGACCACTTGTCCCAGATTACACCTGTTGTCCCTAAGTAATTGTTAATGGTGCCCCTTTCAAACATCACAAGCCTCTGTGTTTAGATTATAAATTATAAGGTCAGCTTAATATTAGGCATGTGTTTTATCTTCTCTTGACTTTATTTTACTGAACTGTAGTTTGATTAGAGGACTTCCAAGTTTTTTTTTTAATTCTAAAATAATGTAACAACTTAAAAAGTATAAAGACACAGGTATCTAGGAAGGTTTTCACTTATATAAATATTCACTATAGTCCTCAGTTATAAATTTTCACAAAGAAATTAAAGTTTACCAAACACAAAAATGTTCACTAGTTAACTGACCCCTTATAAAAATCAATTCCCACTTGAACCCATTCCTGAACCTCTGTTGATCATTGCTGAATACTGTATGAGTGCAAAATAACTGCACAGCTAAACTGCTAGTCTTCCAAATGAGACAGAATTTCAAAAAACTAGTGAGATCTATGTTGGAAAAGAGCTCAGATCCCATGTAAAAGCTGTGATAAGGAAGGATATAGAAGAGTCATATCATTTAACAACTGCAGAAAATTGATATGGATGATGGCAAGCTAGTCTCTCTAAAGAAAATATGAGAAACGATTAAGAAAGAGTCTTGGGCCAGACAGCATGGTGTAGACTCAATTCTTCCTACTACTCCCTAATAAAGATCACTATAAACTTCGAAACTTCAAAAGGTAGCCACAGAACTCTGAAAATGGAGGGGCGCCTGGGTGGCTCAGTCAGTTAAGCATCTGCCAGGGTCCTGGGATTGAGTCTCACATCAGGCTCCTTGCTCAGCGGGGAGCCTGCTTCTCCCTCTCCCTCTGCTGCTCCCCCTGCTTGTGCTCTCTCTGTCAAATAAATAAAATTTTAAAAATCTTAAAAAAAAAAAAAAGAGAAGAAGAAGAAGAAGAACTCTGAAAATGGAAATACGGCTGACATGCTGAGGGCCCTAGGTCTGGAGGAACACCGCAGCAGGACATCTTGTAACCCTTCTTCAGGAGAAGGGGACCCAGGCCTTGCTCCAAACCTAGCAACAGAAAGCAGCCTACATAGGCTCATTCCTTTCAACAACATTAGGCAAGCCTAACAGCACTGGTGAGGGCATATTGATAGGGAGTGCAAACTGAGCAGCCCAGAGAAACACTGCCCTCCCCCACTGAGACACACTAGGTAGCTAAGTGAGGCACACCACAACATGGGCCCAGGCTGGGAACCGTTCTCCATCTCTTACAGTCAATGGAATCCTGCCACAGCAGCCCAGCCTGGAAAGCCTCTCTGTCCCCATGGGCTGGAGACAACTTTCTCCCTCCTAGAGGCACAGATGGCTTATTCTGGGGAAGCTCATTTCAATCCCTCACCTAACACCAGCAGGGACTATTAGGAGGCCCAGATAAACCAAGGAGACCAAACAGTATTGCAATGGATCTGAAACTTAAATTGTCAACGGAACCATACCCTTTAACAGAAAGCTTGTAGCTACATGCTAACCTAAATAGGGTGACTGCCTGCTAAAATAAAAGATTAAAAAAAAATTTTTTTAATAAAAGATTTAAATAGGACCCAGAGTTTCCTAACATAATAGCTAATTATTCAAGATTCAATTTAAAAAAATTCTGTATTATACCAGAAA
Source organism: Leptonychotes weddellii (assembly GCF_054177405.1). Lineage (NCBI taxonomy): Eukaryota > Metazoa > Chordata > Mammalia > Carnivora > Phocidae > Leptonychotes > Leptonychotes weddellii. The sequence goes on along the minus strand of NC_138374.1, from coordinate 94,682,007 downwards.
ACAGGAATATTACAACTTGAATGTGACAATCAACTGAGATGAATCAGATGTTTAAATTGAGAAGGAATTTAAAGCAGCCATCATAAAGTGCTTCACAATCAATTGGAAATTCTGTTGGAACAAATTAAGAAAATCCCGACAAAGAAATAGAAGTTACAAAAAGAATCATATACAAATTATAGAACTGAAAAATAAAATAACATTGATAAAAAGCTCACTGGAACAGCACAATAGTAGAATGGAGATGACAGAAGATAGTTTCAGGAAACCTGAGGACTGATCAACAGAATTTACTAAATAATGAGCTACAGAGAGAAAACAGCCTGAAAAAATAATAAATTTCAAAAGAATAAAGACCTGCAGGACAATGTTAAAAGATCAAACATCCATTATCACTGGGGTCCCAGAAGAGGTGAAATAGAACAGGGATAAAAGAGTATTTGAAAAAATCATGGCTGAAGTCCTCCCAGAAGGGTTTTAGCAAAAGATATAGGTCTACCCTTCAAGAAGCTGAGCAAACCCAGATAGGACAGACCCAACGAAATTCAAGATAAGATGTATCATAATTAAACTTCTGAGAACTAGACAAAGAATTAATCTTGAAAGCAAACAGAGAGATACTACCTACTGGGGAACACCAATTCAAATTCCAGTGGATTTCTCATCAGAAACCACAGAGGCCTGACAGAAGTGAGACAACATTTTTCAAGTGCTGAAAGAAAAAAACTGTCAACTGCAAATTCTGTACCTGGTAAAACTACCCTTCAGAAATGAAGGGGAAATAAAAACATTCTCAGATGAAGGAAAACTAAAAGAACTTTTTACTAACAGATGTACCCTTAGAGAATGACAAAGGGAAGTTCTTCTAACAGAAAGAAAATAACAAAAGGAAGAATTTTAGAGAATCAGGAAGGAAAAAAATAGTGGAAAGAGCAGAAATATGACATATAATAGTCTATCCTCATGAGCTTTATAAATATTTTTTGATTGAAGCAAAAATTACAATACCATCTGATACTCAAGGCAATGATATTTTAAAGTGGGAAGGTTAAAGGGACCTAGATGGAAGAAAAGATTTCCATACTTCACTCACTCAAAGTGGTAAAATGTTGACACTAGTAAAGCGTGATGTCACGTATGAATATTGTAAAAGCTCTCGAGCGATCACTAAGAAAACTATACAAAGTAATACACTCGAAACCACTGTGAGCAAATCAAGAAACAAACCTATGGTTGAAATAAGGTCTCAATCCTGGTGCTCTGGATAATGAGTGACCAACTGAATTGAGGAGAGAGCTAAAGATAAACACCACAGCAAGAGAACACAGATCTTCATTTGGAAAGAACTTTACAGACTAAGCAGTCCAACTACAGCCTCTAAATATACTTCTCTGCATAGGCATATGTGTTTGGGGAGGGAGGCATAATTCATCTGTACTATTATCATCTGCATTTAACAGCCAAATGAAGAGTAAGTAAAGTCATCCAAGATACTGCACTGATATTGGTAGGTTGCTTGCCACCCTTTGATCACTTTTCCCATTATAATCTTTGGTCTATCTCTATCAGAGGAAGGGAAGGCATTCAGTAAAAGTTACTGAACCTTACCCATGATCAAGGCTCAACTTACTGTAGTTAAATTAAAGATAGAAGAATAGAGATAGCAGATTGCTAGAATATTCAGGTCAAACTCTCAGGGTCTTCCATTTCTCATTTCTAAATCCAAAGTTGCCTTAAAAGGGGAAAGAGCTTCCTTCAGGAAATATATTTATCCCCACATACAAAATGTTTCTCCCCATAAAATAAACTTATTACTTTCTCCACAATGTACTTATTATGAAATAACACATGTGAAAGGGTCTAAAAACTACAAAGAACCCCCAAAATATGCAGTACTTTTGTTGTTTATTTTATAACATAGCTCGGAGATCTTTTGATATCTATAGATAGAGAGCATTTATTTATTTTTTTTAAAGATTTTATTTATTTATTTGACAGAGAGAGACAACGCGAGAGAGGGAACACAAGCAGGGGGAGTGGGAGAGGGAGAAGCAGGCTTCCCGCCGAGCAGGGAGCCCGATGTGGGACTTGATCCCAGGATCCTGGGATCATGACCTGAGCCGAAGGCAGACGCTTAACGACTGAGCCACCCAGGCGCCCGATAGAGAGCATTTAATTCTTTAATATAGTTACTCAGCACTCTGTATTTTACCCCAAGGGTTGACACAATTTACATTAATAATATTCATTTAGGATATATACATACTAAAAATATAGAACTCCACATGGAAGCATTATTATCAAAATCTAAATACTCAGATATATTCATAACTTCATCCTATTTTACTTTTTATAGATTATTAACTATTTATTCTTTCCCCAGAATTCTACCTTGTGCTTTACCTCTCTTACACTTTTATTTTAAAACTGTGTTGTTAAATTAAAACAATGCAGCAACAGAATACAGCACAAGGGCCTAGTTTTCCAATAAACTGAAATAGGTATAAATTTTAAAATGTAGAAAGAACTAATAGATTCTTCTAATGGTTCTGTTATATATACACATACTCACACAATTATATATAGTAATAAAATAACTGCACAGAGAAAGTAAAATGTGAAGAAGGATGTCATACTGCAATCGCACACCTTTGTTCAGAAAAAAAAATTCCAAAAAAATTTCACTTCTAGTTCTTGGTGAGTTCTAGTTCTAATAATGAATGCATAGCTGCAATTGCAATTATAACCCAAATTTTGTTTAAAATAAAAAACTTCCATAAATTCCCACTTCATACTTTTTCAAGATAAATTCTCAACCATCCACCACCTCCTCCCTCACCCACCTCCATACACACACATATACATTATTTAGTATGAAATTCTGGCAACTGCTTTAAATTATTTATTTTAAGTGGTATTTTTCCAATACTATTTACCCTTGGATAAAAGGTCCCTTTGCATCTAATATTTGAAGTAATCTAATGCTGACAAAGAAAACTGACTAAAAATAACAAAAATGGTCCTATTAATAGGGTTTCAATAAACAGTCCTCATTATTTTAAAAAAATGTAATGAACACTTAGCTTCAGAAGAAATGGGATTCAGAAGAAAATATTAAGTTCCCTTTGGCTGAACAAAATGATACATTTAGAATTCAATAGAGGACAGGAACAGGAAAGCATTATTCAAAGGAATATAATCTCAAACTGGAGACTAACAGCAATATCTGAGGCATAACTGTCAATCCAATAAATTGGAGTATAAATTAGAGAGGATTAATAAACCAGTTACAATCATGATTTCTACTAGCAACCAACCCCTGTTCACTGTGGACAGCAGGTATTCATAAAACACTGTTTGAAAAGCCATGTCCTACATGTTGGGATGAGCAGTAAGTGGTGTATGTAAGCGGTGAATCATTAAATGCTACATGTGAAACTAGTATTACACTGTATGTTAACTGGAATTTGAATAAAAACTTGGAAGAAGGAAAAAAAAAAAAGCCATGCCCTAAAGCTAATTCATAGGCCAAAAAGCAACTCAACAAGTTACTGTTAAATATAAAATCATCAGATCTATAAATTTGAATTCATTTAAATACTTTATATTTTATTACAGACATAGCCAGTTACCAAAATGTTAAATATTTTAAAATTTTTAAATTGAAAACAACTTTTAAATGCCATCGATCTGTTTTTAATAAACTAGAAAGGGATCTTTATTACCTTATTTTAAAAGCAGAACACCTCCATCCAACTCAAGGACCAGTAATATTACAAGAAGGCTTATTGTTTAAAACTCCTGGTTTAGGATGCTGTCAAGAGGATAGAGGTAAATAAAACATTAATACTAGAATATCAATGCCTAGTCTCCACACATCAGAATCATCACACAATCTTAAAAATGTTCCTTACTCTAAGATTCTGGCGAGTTCTACTGTGAAATGGATGAGTTCCATAAGGTAGAGTTTTCAGTAGTCCCTTGGATAGAGAGCAATGTCTAAACACTTTGAATAAAAAAGGTTCATTGTAAGTTGCTTAAAATACCATCACTACTACTTGGGAATGTTAATCATGCCTTTCTCAAAAACAGTTTGAAGAATGGAATCACTAAATACCCACGAACAGTGATCATTATATTTATTGTCAGTAATTTGCTGTATATTATTCTGCCAGTAGTATAAAATCATCACTAGTATTTACTCTACATCTATAGTACATAAAACACTGTACTAAACATATACCAGGCATGGGCTCTGCCTCTCTTTTAAAAAAGCTTAGATCTGGGAATAAACCCACAAATGCTGACAGCAACTCATATGTTCTAACCACCAGATACCACTTTTCTTCAGAACAACAAACCACACACATAGCATTCAAAATACCCTTTATTTTGGCCAAGGTTATGGTTATATACTGTGCTAAGTTATAATTGTACTGGTATCCCTTAAAGCCTCAAACTATTTTGACATTTTGGTGACAATAAAAAAAAAAATGGACAGAACACATGATTTCCGTTTTGTAAAAGCAAGTGAATAAATAATCATCATCAAATCCATATGTTAGAAACTAAGAGACAAACTAAGGATACCTCAATGAGAAAATTCACATGAGAATGGCAGGAAAAAATGACTGTGGTTTACTGACTCAAGCTCAGTCACTAAGAACCTGTATACTCATATGGATAGGGTTTCATAATCAAAGATTCAGAGTCATTACTCATCTTACTCCTCTCTTTGCTTCCTCCCAAAGATATACCAGCCTTGAGCATGAGAAATTGACTAAAAACTGCCTCAGGCAGATAAAAATATGACAATCATCTTGGCAATGAAGACAAATCGCCATGTTCATTAATCAAGCTACCAGCGGGAAACACTAGATCATGATGAACTAAAAACACAGGTGTAGGAAATTGCTAATTACTCAAAGTATTCAAATTAAGACTAAAATCTTATAAATATCTTGCACATTTATTAAATGAACACACAGATATGAAACACAAATCAAATAACAAGACTGTAACATGTTTAGATAACAAATGGAAAACTGAATATGATTAAAAGTCTCAAAACACCACATCCTTATTTTGGATGCAGGATAGATCCTTTACAAAATACAAGGGTAAATACCCAAGAGAAATGAAACATAGATCCACGTAAAAACTTGTTTATGAATGTTCATAGCAGTATAATTCATAATAGCCAAAAAGTAAAACAAGCCAATGTCTACCAACAGATGAATATATAAACAAAATGTATTATATCCATATAACAGAATATTATTTGGCCATTAAAGGAAATGAAGTACTGACAGATGCTATAACATAGATGAACCCTGAAAACATTATACTAATAAGAGGCCATACACAAAAGGCCACATATTATAGGATTCCATTATATGAAATCTACAGGCACACCTATGGAGACAGAAAGTACTTTAGTGGTTACCTATGGTTGGGGTAGGGTGGTGGGCAATTGGAAAATGCTAATAAATACAGTTTCTTTTTTCATGTTATAAAATTTATTGCAGTGTGGTTACACAACTCTTTGAATATACTAAAACAATTAAATTGTACAAGAGGGAAAACATTGTGATTCAACATACATGAGATACCTAGAGTAGTCAAACTCACACAGACAGAAAGTACACTGGTTACCAGGGGCTGGGGAGAGAGAAGAAAGGGGAGTTACTGTATAATGGATACAGAATTTCAGTTTGGGAAGATGAAATACTCAGAGATGGATGGTAGTGATGGTTGTACAGAAATGTGAATGTACTTAATTCTACTGAAACTCTACACTTAAAAAGATTAAAATGGGGGCGCCTGGGTAGCTCAGTTGGTTAAGCGACTGCCTTCGGCTCAGGTCATGATCCTGGAGTCCCGGGATCGAGTCCCGCATCGGGCTCCCTGCTCGGCAGGGAGTCTGCTTCTCCCTCTGACCCTCTTCCCTCTCATGCTCTCTCTCTCTCATTCTCTCTCTCAAATAAATAAATAAAAAATCTTTAAAAAAAAAAAAAAGATTAAAATGGTAAATTTTATGGTATGTATATGTTACCACAACTCAAAAGTTCAGTTGAGTTGTATACTTTAAGTGAATAAACTGTCTGGTATGTAAATTATATCTCAATAAAGCTGTTAAATAAAAATAAATAAGGTATATGTGTGTGTATAAAAGAAAGAAGAGTAAGCCTGCCACCACAATGGGTAAACTCCTAATCTATAATCACAAAAGTTCAGTGGCTCTGCTAATAGACTCTGGTTAGCCTCAAATAAGATGGCCAGATGTGCCAAGGTCAGGGTGCTAGCCTTGACACTCTCACTACCCCCACAACCCTTGCCTGAGTGATTTCACCCACTCCTGTGGCTTCAGCATCCATGTGCTCATGATTCTCAAATGTAAATCTTCACATGGAAACCTCTCCGCTGTTGAACTGCTGCCCCATTATTTCTCAGTGCTCAATGGGCAGATACTCCCAGGTTCCTGAAAACTTCGCAGACATCATATGCTCAGAAAGCCACAAAATGGAGAGGTAAGAACAGGGGCTTGAAGTCAGAGAGACCTGGGATTCTACCACTTACTAGCTGGGCAGTCTTAGAGATGTAACGGAGCCTTTCTGATTCTCTAATTCCATACTTTTAAAAGGAGAATTCTTCCAACTACCCACAGGATTATTCAGAGGAGTAAACCAGATAAATGAATATAAAGTACTCAGAAAAACCAAGCATTTAGAAATTACTAAACACATATTCACTGCTTCCCCCTTTAAACTTGCTCTACTTCTTTATTCTTAAATTCAGTTAAAAATGTCATCATGTTCCAAATCTATAAACCTTGTTATTATTGATTTCTATTTGCCTTCTGAATTATTCTAGAAATTCTATCCATCTCAGAAATGCCTTTTTACTGGAATTTCTACCCTCATTTATTTTTGACACTTCTTTAATTTAGGCTTCTATTATGTCTTAAACTCTGACACAATTGTATCTCTTCATCATCAGTCCATCATCCATGCTAACATAAAATTGTCCTCCAAAAAATGAAACTTATCTCCTACTTTAAAATCTGTTACCTTTGAAATCCAAAAGCCTTAGCTTGGTGTTCAGCATAGAACTCTTTGAACACTAACTCGCTTTCCTTTGTAGTCACATCTACTCACATTCCCACCCTCTGTGTTTTTCACTTTGTGAACTTCTCATCATTCCCTAGATGTACTCCTGACACTCACATTGTTCCCTTTGTAGAATACCCCTAATTCCTTTCCTTAACTTGTGAGACTTTTATTAATCCAAACCTATTTCAAATGACATGTTGTCAGAGACTGTGTTATTTATCTTTTACATATCCGCCTCCTCACCATGTTATAAACTACCAGAACATGGATGATGGGCTACATTCATTCTGTATCACCCTTGGTTGCTGGTGATGAAGGAAAAAAAGAGGGAGTCAACACTGAAGATCCAGATCCAGTTACATTAAGAAATTTTTGCTCTAAGGTAAATGCCAGAGACAACTAGTGTTTGGTATAAATCACACCATAAAGTTTCAGCCAGTGAAATAAATTATTAATCACAATATTTAAAACCAAAACCGAATCCTTTCTGTTTTGTTATTATTGTTGCTTGCTTGTTTCTTAAGACTTTACTAGTAAACCAAGGAACAACTCATTTTTAAAGGACTGAGGAGAAAAAACTGACCCAGTTGCAACATACATCAAAAAATATTTCTTGGATGACAAGGCAAGTTTTAGAATGGTTAATTGAGAATTCTACTGGTTTTTAGCCTAGGCCCTAACATTAGAATCTCTGATTTTGGAAACTGAGATTAATAGCAACTTCTAACACTGAGAGACAGGTACAAGTTTTTGGCATCATGCCCCTAAGTGAACCACCAGATTACTTACCTATGAAGAAATAAATTCTATCCTAGGTTAGAGGTAGCTCAGCACTCAAGATTAGGCATAGTCTTGAAAAACTACTCTATGGCTGATGTCACCATTAACTACCACTGATCACACTGGACTGGATCCTTTGCCTAATATCTCAACAAAGAATGTCTTCTGATTATCTCAGGGCTTGGTAATGAAAGGCTCAACAACTCAAATTTCCAGAAATCTAGCATGAAAAAAGATACTGGCAGCCAGAACATGGGATAACAGCTAAATAATCTTTTTTAGGAAATGAACTAGGATATTTCAGATAAATAAATAAATTGGCTAAGAAATTTTATTACTTAGGATACTGGGCTCTCTCTTATACATTTATTTCTCAACGACTTGGTGAATATAAGTTAAATAACTTTGTTTTAGCTAAAAAAGTCAAGCTAGCCAGTTATTTGTTAAGGAAAGTCTTCGCACATAAAACACATATTTTTTTCATTTTATTTGTCAGATTGCTCAGAAATTGCAAAACCACATGGAAAGAGTGAAATCTGATCATTTAAGCATGAGACAAAAAGAACAAGAAAATTTTACTTTCAAGAATAGCTTCATTGGAACCTTTGGTACAAATTCAATAAGGGAAGTAAACTAAAAATAAAAGTCTTTTTTAAATCAATTATACTTAATAATTAGCTTGAATTTTTATATTAGTTGGATTTACTTAAGTATGAGGCAAAAATAATTATTCATTTTGTTAACACGGGAGGTACTTAGCACATATTAATGAACTAAAAATCCAGGTGAAAATAATTTTAAAAACATAAAGTACCAAAATGAAAAACAAGTAGAAAAAATTATCAATAGTGACTGTAAAAATTTAAATCATTTCAAAGTAAAATTGCTAAATAATAAAAGCACCATGAATGAATTCACTAGAGATAATTTTTTTTTTTTTTCCTAGTAGGCGCTGGGCTTGGCACCTAACATGGAACCTGAACTCACTACCCTGTGATCAAGACCTGACCTGAGATCAAGAGCCAGATGTTCAACTGACTGAACCACCCAGGCGCCCCCACTAGAGATAATTTCTACAGCGTTATTTACATTCTAAAATTTAGAAGAGGATTACATTTTATTCAGTGGGCTAAAAAAGCAATACACAGTTCTGATCTCAAAATCACTTAATAAGATCCAAAAAAAATTACTGTGTAATCTGAGAGGTAGGAACATAGTTACAGGTGACTTACCAAAACAAAACTAAAAAAATGATCTTAGCAAAAAGTGCTAGCATACCTCAGCAAAAAACACCTTAAAATAATTGTCCACTGTACATAGGTTATCCCAAACATTTCAATGTTAGTTAAATAACAGGAAAAAGTATGATAAGAACAATACGTCTCAAGAGATGCCTATTTAATACAACTCAGTAGTCAACTTCGATTGATACTCTAAACTATCAAATATAGGGGCACCTGGGGTGGCTCAGATGGTTAATCGTCTGCCTTCAGCTCAGATCATGATCTCAGGGTCCTGGGATCGAGCCCTGCATCGGGCTCCTGGCTCAGCGGGGAGCCTGCTTCTCCCTCTCCCTCTGCTGCTCCCCCTGCTTGTGCTCTCTCGCTCTATCAAATAAATAAATAAAATCTTTAAAATAAATAATAATCAAATATAAAATTTCTTAATGTGAGAAACATATTCAAATCTAGATTCAAAATCCTATTTTTTGTAATACTGGTTATTAACTCTAAAGATTTAAATAATAATAGGTGTTACCAGTGGCATGTTGCTAAAAATTTAACAGCTACCACTTCTGAAACACTACCACCCACAACCATTACCATCTTTTGATTTGCAACATTTCTGAGGTATTAATAGCCCCACCATGGTTAATTTGAAGGTATCAATGCAATGTCATTTCATGGCAATTGAGAATAGATACACATTAATAGACCAGCTTCTGCAAGCTGGCTCCAGTATATCACTGAGCATTAACTTCCACTGAGCTCTTACTACTTGACAAGCACTGTGCTACAGACTATACATAGCCCATTTCATTTAATTCTCACAATAACCTACAAAGCATATATTACTTCATCTTACAAATGAGGAAACCGAGCCTCTGAGAGATAAAGTAATTTGCCCAAGGTCACATTACTAATGAGAGGTAGAGCCAGAATTTAAAAATATTTTTAATCGGGGCGCCTGGGTGGCTCAGTTGGTTAAGCGACTGCCTTCGGCTCAGGTCATGATCCTGGAGTCCTGGGATCGAGTCCCGCATCGGGCTCCCTGCTCAGCGGGGGGTCTGCTTCTCCCTCTGACCCTCTTCCCTCTTGTGCTCTCATTCTCTCTCTCTCAAATAAATAAATAAAATCTTTTAAAAATATATATATTTTTAATCATTTTAATTATCATTCTTCACTCCGACCCATTGTTATTAATGGGTCTGATTTTTAAATGAACTGAATCCATTTGCCTACTTATTTGTAGTACTACAGTAAATATCAATATTTTTTGATAAGAAAAATGAGATCATGACCTGAACCAATATTTGTTATTGATATTTATTGTAGTACTATTACTGATGACGTGCAAAGAGTTTAGAAACAGGTCTTCATGTCTCCAAAGACTGATCTTCTTTCCCCTAAAATATTATGCTTCTAAAATAAGGGATGCTGATTTTAAATATCGGATAAATAATCAGTAATAAAATGGAGCTCAGTACAAAAATCAACATACTTCATTATCATCTTTAAAATTAATTTTAAAGTATGCAATAAAAACAGAGCTCAATCACAAGTATAAAATATGTGATGGTTAATTTTTTCTTTTATTAAAAACATTTTCAAAATCCTGATGGAAAAAATAAATAAGTCATGAACAAATGGAAGTATACATACACACACACAGCTCTTGGGTGGGAAGTCCACATATTGTAAAAAACATTGCAATGGTTCTTCTACTGACTAAGCAGTTAGTAAGAAGCTAAAATAAAGTACTCCCAGAATTTGAGAACATATTTAGAAAATATCACTTAGACAAAACTGGTTATCTTAAGAAATGATTTATAGGGGTGCCTGACTGGCTCAGTTGGTAGAGTACGCAACTCTTGGTCTCATGGTTGTGAGTTTGAGTCCCACATGGGGTGTAGAGATTACTTAAAAAATAAAATCTTTAAAAAAAGAAATGATTGGGGCACCTGGTGGCTCAGTCCCGTCTGACTTGATTTCGGCTGGAGTCATGATCTCCAGGTTATGAGATCAAGCCCCATCTCAGGCTCCGTGCTCTACGGGGAGTCTGCTTGAGATTTTTCTCTCCCCCTCCCCACCTGCTCTTTTGCTGTCTCTCTCTCAAATAAATAAATAAATCTGAAAGAAAGAAAAAGAAAGAAAAAAACGTTTATAAATGTACAATTAAGATTGAAATATTTCTTACATCTACTCCAAGAAGATTCCAGGATGTATCCTCATGAACAGATGGCTTTATTTTTATTTTAAAGCAACTATTTTTTAAAAAAATGTATTTATTTGAGAGAGAGAGAGAGAGGATGAATGGGGGAGGGGCAGAGGGAGAGAGACAAGCAGACTCCCTGCTGAGGCAGGGCTCAATATCAGGACCCTGAAATCATGATCTGAGCCAAAGTCAGATGCTTAACCCACTGAGCCACCCAGGTGCCCCTAAAGCTACTATTAATTGGGCTCCCACTGTAAGTTCAGCAAAGCACTTGACACATATTATCTCATTTAATCTTTGTTACAACTTCATAGCATCTATATCACAGCTCTATTGTCTTTTACTAAATTTTTAATTTTTATTCCAGTATAGTTATTAACATGCAGTGTTATATTAGTTTCAGCTGTAAAATAAAGTGATTCAACAGTTCTACACATTATCCAGTGCTCATCATGATAAGTATACTCTTTAATCCCCATCACCTATTTCACCCATTCCTGCCCCTGCCCCGCCCCACCACCTCCCCTTTGGTAACCACCCATTTGTTCTCTATAATTAAGAGTCTGTTTCGGGGCACCTGGGTGGCTCAGTTGTTAAGCGTCTGCCTTCGGCTCGGGTCATGATCCCAGGGTCCTGGGATCGAGCCCTGCATCTGGCTGCCCGCTCTGCGGGAAACCTGCTTCTCCCTCTCCCATTCCCCCTGCTTGTGTTTCCTTTCTCACTGTGTCTCTCTCTGTCAAATAAATAAACAAATAAAATCTTTAAAAAAAAAAAAAAAGAGAGAGAGAGTGTTTCTTGGTTTGTCTCTCCTTTTTTTTCCCCTTTCCTCATTTGTTTTGTTTCTTAAATTCCACATATGAGTGAAATCATATGGTATTTGTCTTTTTCTGATTGAATTATCCTGCTTAGCATTATACTCTCTAGCTCCATCCATGTTGCTACACAGGGCAAGATTTCATTCTCTTTATGGCTGAGTAATATTCCATTGTATATATATATACCACTTTATCCATTCATCTATTGGTGGACATTTGGAGATAGCTCTATTTTTTTTTTATAAAGAAAATAGGTAAGTTATATCTACTTCACAGCTAAAAAGAGGAAGAGCCAGAATTTAACCTCAGATCTAACTCCAACGTAAGGACTAAGCAGTATATTACATAACTCTCATTGATCTGTTTGGTACCTGAAAATAAAATTAGAAATTTTAATTACTTAATTAAAATTAAAATCTTTAGTTTTTACTAGGATTATGACCTGTATTAATGGTCTTCCTTCTATTTTTCTCTGAAAAAATTTATACAATGATTTCTTACTTTTATAATTGGAGGAAAGTTTATTTGATTTTGCAGGTGGAAAAAAAAACCTTACTGCTTACAGAAATAGAAAAATCTGTGAAATAAGAGAAACTCCAGGAAACATTTTTAAACACAGAGACACTCAGAATATTTTAAACATATGCTGAAGTCATGTAGAAAAGAATAATTTGGTACATATTAATATACAATATGCAAATATTAATACTGCATATAGTTAATATTAATAGCTAATTAATAGCAAATATTAACAGCTAATATCCTAGCAAGGTGTTACACTAAATCGCTGAAATGCAGTGATTTTTTTTAAAGATTTTATTTATTTATTTTTCAGAGAGAGAGAGCACACACACACAAACAGGGGGAGCGGCAGGCAGAGGGAGAAGCAGGCTCCCTGCTGAGCAAGGAGCCCGATGCAGGACTCGATCCCAGGACCCTGGGATCATGACATGAGCCAAAGGCAGACGCTTAACCGACTGAGCCACCCAGGCATCCCTGAAATGCAGTGATTCTTCTAAGAAATGGCAGAAAGTAACATATTTCTCTGTATTTTGCAAACATCTCTTTTAATTTATAATGAAAACAGAAGGTCCAATTATAGAGATCTGAGGCACTAAAGTTCTTATACTAATTAATCCTCACCACTATTTATTAGATGTACATGTTACGAACTTACAATACGTTTATTTTTTCTAATTTGGTTAATGATTTCCTAGAATAAATGAGGAAGCTGCCAGTTACTTAATAATGTGTTATATTCCCAGCACTAAGAACAGTGTCTTAGGAATTCAATAAACAGTTGCTGAATTAATGTATAAGATCTTTTCCAATAGGATTTTTTAATGAAAAATTTGTTTAAAAATTGAATGAGCATATTAAAAGAAAATTATCTAGAAAAAAAATAGTCTTCTAATTCCCAAGTTAGGGGTCTTTAAAAACATAATTAACACTGGGGAGAGAATATTCTTATTACTATGGCATTATAAATAATGTCAGTTTAACCAGACATACACTGTAATCAGAAAGAGAGAACTACATGGGGTATATTTAATTTCCTTTTCTATTTTTTTTTTTTTTTAAGCTTTCATTCTTGTATCTACCTACTGACAGAGAAAGAAAAACAATTTAGGAATGAAACGGTCTCCTAGTAACTTAGAGTTTACATTCCATGTATGTTTACAATTACCTGATTTTTTTCTAAGTTTCACATAGCTAGTAAGTGGCAACTAGTAGGCCCTATGATATTTTGTTGATTTGATATGCTGTGATGGGCTTATGGTTACTCCTCTCTTACTGGGTGTTTCAATTTACTTCCACTATTGCAAACATGTTGACTCAGTGCTTAGACATGGGCCCAAAGCAGTTGGAATTACTTTTAGCTATAAAAAGTTATTATTTTTTATACTGTATCATTTGACCTACATATTATCTGACCTACATCAGATAAAGGAATATTCGCACAACTGGGGGGTTGAACATGGAATAGTTGTGAAGACTCTGAGCCTCTCCCTCTTAAATTGGTTAGGGACCCTGAGCATGATATATTTCACTGCTTTAAGCATGAGGGTAATTATGGTCAGCTAGGGCACAAGAAGCTTATTTATGCTCAGAACATACACATGCTCAGAACAAGTGTGGGTGCACAGAATTTAAGACTAGAACATTGCAATTTACTCACATTTGTTAATTTTAACATTCAACAATCAGGTAATCCTCTTTCTCTTTCCCATTTAAAAAAAAAAAAAAAACTCTATCAATGTAAGTTCATTTTCTTAACAGAAACAGGACCTAATATACATCGAACAAATGCTATGTGCCAAACACTGTTTTACATGCTTTAAATACATACTACATTACTTAATGCCTCCTGCATCTTGCAGTTCATATTGAGGAAGAAAAGTAACAAACACTAGTGGGCTTCAAATTAAGAAATACACTGATTTTCTTAACAGTCTTAAAGACATCTATGGTTTAATATTCCATATCTTGCTACAATACTATAATAGCAACCCTGATGAGAACACTTTTTATTCACATGGCATCTGTGAATAGATGTTATGTAAACTATAATGTACATAGTATTTTCATATTTCATGTATCACTTGTGAGGAAGGAATTACTATTCCACAAAGTGTTAAGACAGATTCAGAGATGAAACTTCACAGATAACTGGCATAGATGGAAGTAGAATTCAGGTCTCTTGGGCCACTCTTGTGGGGAATGAGAAATGCAGAAAGGTTAACACCTGCCGAAGGTTAGAAAAGCATGCACATGGACTCTCTGCTGGGTGCGAGCTACTGCTCACTGAGAAAAGGAGATCTCCAGACAAGAATGAGCTCCAATCTTCGTATTAAATAGCATATTTCATTTTTAAGAGCTTGAATCTTCACTGGTGAAGCGCTTAGGGGATATCACAGTGTTTATTAATAAAAATTACTGATCTGACTGGAAAGAATACTGTGTACTGTTCTTTAATTATTGGACTTGAAATCCCTTCTAATAGCACCTTAAATGGTTTATGCTTCCACATGTATAATTATTCTATGATTATAAACGATGAAGAATATTAGGAAATATATTAGGAATATAATAAATACAGACTATTTTGTATCTCCTTAAGTAAACCATAAATGTATAAAAAGTAGGGACAGAGTCTTTGAGTGCATCACACATACTAGGCGGACAACAGCTTGGCAAATTTACTAGAAACTGAAAGTTAACTACAAAAGCCCAAAATCTTTATGAACACAAATATTTAAAACAAAACAAAACAAAAAAAACCCTAAACCCCCCAAACCATAATAGCTTTCTTTCATCAAATGCACACATATTAACTATTGAGAGGCACTGATCCTAAGAATTTATTTCAAACTCTTAATTTCCTTTAACACTCCTTTACACCATCCTGTCATCACGTGACAAGGAAGCACATATACTGGCATCCAAGAAAATCCAACAACCTAGTTTTCCAAAAATTTCAACAGAATGTTAATACAGGCACATCAAAAATATTTTACTGTTGGTAATTATTTATAAGCCAAGGGTAAGAAGAAAATTTTAATAGTATCATTAAAATTTACTGAGCAAAAGAAAATTTAGGGAGGACAAGGTTTCGGAGGAATATTGAATTACTGGCACACATATATTTGGAAAACTCTTTTCAGTGATATGTCACCCTTTTGCATTCTTCATCTTCATTTTAAAAGAAACTAAACTGTACTCCAAAAACAAAATTCTTCAACAACTCCCATAATTTTCTAAAGAGTTTAAACATTCATGATGTGGTCAACCTTACAGTAAAGATAAACTAAATTATTCTAATAGCAAGAGCTTGTCCAAAAATGACCTCAATTGGATGGAGATACTATCAGAGTTTCAGTGCTGAAGTTTCCAAAAACAACAAACAAACAAACATGGGTTGTAACACAGAACTGAAATAGTTTAGCAGATAAGGTCAGTCATTTCCAAGGCAATCACATAAAACTTTAAGAGTTCTTTTTTTGGATTTAACAATGCTACCATTAATATAAAACATTTTTAAATTTAAACAAGTCTTAAATGAGGTTTTAAAAGCAACTGATGATTCTTTTGTCTGAAATGAATCAAACACAAGCTTCTATATTGTCACTAACAAATTCAAGATTTGCATCTCTTGCTTCCATATTCAAATTGTGGATTTTTATGACATAAGCAAATCAAATTCCAACCAATTAAAAGCTATCGATACAATTCTCCTCTAAATAGTTCTCTCTAATAATATTTGTTAGTTTTTATGAAAAGACAATACATAAATTGTTTAATTCTCAACTTTCGCATGAGGAAATTGATTATTTCTCCTCTAAATCTCATTTAACTTGCAAAAGTATATCAATGGAAATAAATAAGGGTTAAAAAACAAAGCAAAACAAACAAAACCCTTTTACACAGGCTCCAAAATAGAATTCAAGAGTATAACATACGAAAAAAAAAATTCCTTAATTTAACCAAATCTATTCTTTACTATTATTTACTAACATTCATTGAAAGAGGACTTCTGTAGTATTTATCACTTGTTAAAAATTATACAAATTAAATAAATTTGTCTTATTCTGAGCAAATACAATGGTTTATCTTATTATAAAACACAAATAATTAAAATTCCAATAGTAATTAAAATTGAGCCATCCCTTCTTTCTCCCCTTATTCATCACAATATACCTTCTCTTACTGGCTCATTGGTAGATTCTCCTTTTAGACTCAGCATCCTGGAGAAGCCATTGGAAAGAGTAGAGAAAATGCCACGGATGAAATATCCCTGCTGCTCAGACTCCTCTGACCTCCCTGAAGTCGGCCACGGTCTAACAAATCTGATATTGCAGCGGGGTTCTGGCTCTGAAATAGATCTGGTGAATGGAACCCGAAGTGACTGAGTGTTGACCAGGTTCAGCTTCTCTGTTGATGTTCCAAGGACCTCGTTAGCAGAGGAAGAAGCATTATTGCCAACCATCTTTGGCAGGACCTTTTGTTGTGGTTCATCCAAGTCTTTCTTATTAGTCTCCAATCTCTCCCTTTTGCCCCCTTTCCACCTAAAGCTGGGATGTGTTTGCCACCGATAAGCACCCAGTGGCTTTCCTAGATTGGAAACAGCATGTTCATTTTTCTTCCTCTTGCTTTTCACTGGACCACGCCATGGAAAGCTCTTTAAGCTTGTTCCTATCTCTGTATTTGCATAAGCAGGTTCTGACAAAGATCTTCGATAGCTTGGAGGACAAGGTGATGTCTGTCTTTTAAAGATGCTCATCTTCCATGACTCCATTTTTTAACAACTTCTCTAAAACTTTAAGTTTCCTCTACCCTGCAGTCTTTGCAGTCGAACCACACTTGTCCGTGCAGTCCAAAATATTCAACTGCTTAAGCAGCTTTCTTTGTGTGGCTTTGAACCACAGCAGATGTTGCTGCTTAAGAGCTGGTGTCATGTTATTACACCATTTTCCCAGATCTCCGAAATTTCAGCAGCACCCAAAAATCTCTTGCCTGAAGCAAATAATCTTCAGAGTGTAGCAAAAGTAAAGATTTCCAGAAGATCATCTCGCTTCCTGCTGTAGGCTACATTTCTGTACTAAGTTTTCAGGAAATGATTTTAAAGAAAATGAGAAGTGAAATAAAAGCGACAAAAAACCCACAAACACCTTTATGGACCAATAGCAGTTAAGTGTTCACCATGCAAATGATAGTGGGTTAAAGACAGATTGTGAAAGTACTCAAGCTGACATCCACACTTGACAGAAGAAGAAAGAAAACTTGCCTAAAAGCCTGCCCTTTAAGCAACAACTCTTCAGAATAGTTTCTAAAGTCTGTATTTCAGAAATTTAATTTCAAGAAAATCACTGCTATTTTTACCACAACTTCTCTCAAAATTAATACTGTTTTTCAATCAATAGGTAAAGTCATATACTGTTTTGTTCAACTAGGCACTACAAGGAGGAGGAAAAATGAGCAAAGGAATGCCAAAATTTAAAGCCATTTTAAAAATAAAATATACTAGAGAGAATTTTAAAAGCATAAATGGACAGAAAAGAGAACAGGGACAGAGGATATTTGCTATGAACTACAGCAAAGGAAAAGCAAAGCCTTGAGGCACTATCTTGTGGGAACTGGAACACAGGAACATATATATTTCGATGACTTCTAGAAGGGGAAAGTTTGCTTTGTAAATCTAGTTGGGATAAGCTGTCTGGAAATATATTCCCTATCGTTTAAACAAAGAAATTCCTTTACTCTTCTTTGTGCTGCTTACAACTTTAAAAAAAGAGCTGACTATTCAAAATTTTGTTAAAGCAAGTACCTTATAGGGAACCAAGATCATGAATGCCAAGTTTTTGGCTGGTTAATTTTTTTTTCAAATGTCTGCTCATAAACTCCTGAAAACAGGGGTTTCAAATGGAAAACCTGACAGACTTTGGGCCACCAATAAAAGAGATATAACATTGTAATCAAATCACTTTGCAAGTTGTAGAAAAAATAATTTCATCTGGAAAACTAAAAACCTATTCATGTAGTTGCAGAACACATACAATGAAAAACCGTTCTCACACTAAGTCTCATTACTATAGAAATAGGAAATTTACTACCTTATCTATTCTTCTAAACATATTAAAATGTTCTAGTTATTTCCATTATCATAAGGCAATAATCTCATTTTTGTTTGTTTATATAGGTTCGAAACGTGTATGTCTATATTAAAGAAATGCTGAAGTACTTGGCTTTCCCAAAAGAGTAACACATCAAACTAGTAAAGTGTCTTAAAATCATAAAATTTTCTCTTGTTTAAACTGAGGGTTGCTGGAGTGGTGGGGGGTGGGAGGCATGGGGTAGCTGGGTGATAGACATTGGGGAGGGTATGTGCTATGGCCAGCGCTGTAAATTGTGTAAGACTGATGAATCACCTGTACCTCTGAAACAAATAATACATTATTTGTTAAAAAAAAAAAAAAGAAGAAGAAGAAGAAGATAGTAGGAAGGGAAAAATGAAGGGGGGAAATCGGAGGGGGAGACGAACCACAAGAGACTATGGACTCTGAGAAACAAACTGAGGGTTCTTGAGGGGAGGAGGTGAGGGGATGGGTTAGCCTGGTGATGGGTATTAAAGAGGGCATGTATTGAATGGAGCACTGGGTGTTATACACAAACAATGAATCATGGAACACTACAACAAGAACTAATGATGTAATGTATGGTGATTAACATAATTAAATAAAAATAAATAAATAAATAAGTACAAAGTTAAAGAGTAATGTTTTAGAATCTTGAACACA
Organism: Leptonychotes weddellii; assembly: GCF_054177405.1. NCBI lineage: Eukaryota > Metazoa > Chordata > Mammalia > Carnivora > Phocidae > Leptonychotes > Leptonychotes weddellii. The sequence goes on along the minus strand of NC_138374.1, from coordinate 94,662,570 downwards.
TCATTCAGTTTTAGATGATATTTATCCAAATAAAATTAAATGTCACTGGACAAAAAAAAAAAAATTTCTCTTGTTTAAGAAAAAAAAGAGCAAAAAAAAAACCCCCCCAAAAACCAGAAATCTGACTTTGCACAGAGAAAAACAATAAACATTAAGCTCCAATCTCTATTAATGGCACATCACACCACCTACAGAAATTAATCTGTGATGAAAATAAACCTAAATGTAACACGTAAAACTGTAAAGCTTAAAAAATAAACCATAGGAGAATATATTTGCGAACTGAGGGTAGACGAAGATTTCTTAGAACACAGAAAAGTAATAACTGTGATAGGAAAACATGAATAAATATAAATGCACAAAAATCAAAAACGTCTGTTCAGTACAAGACATTAAGAAAATCAATAAGTCATAAAATGGGAGAAAATATTCACAACACAAACATCTCACAATTTGTACCACAATATATAAAGAACTACAACTAGTTAGTAAAAAAAAAGAAACCTAATATTAAAAAGTAGTCAAAAAAGAGTTGGACAAACCCTTCACAAAGAAAGCTATATGAATGATCAATAAGCATATGAAAAAGTACTCAACCTCATTAGTAATTAGAGAAATGCAAATTAAAGCTATAATGAGATATCACTCACATCCAATAGCATGGCTAAGATTTAAAGGGCTAAGAACACAGGTATTGGTGAGGATGTGGAGCAACCAGAAAACTCGTAACTGGTTAATAGGAACATAAATGGCTCAACTACTGAGACAAATTTGACATTTTCTTTATAAAGATAGACCTACATCTACCCTATCACCCTGAAGTTCTATTCATAGGCATTTATTCAAGAGAAATGAAAATATACATACTTGTACTTCAATGTTCACAGCTGCTTTATTTAGAACAGCCACAAACTGGAAACAACCCAAATGCCCATGACAGAAGAATGGATAAACAAATTGTGGTATTTTCATACAATGATGTACTACTCAGCCAGAAAAAGAATGAACTATTAACAACAACAACAAGAAAAATGTAGATGAATATCCCAGATATTATGACACCAAAAGGAACTGGACACAGAAGAGTACATACTGTATGATTCCATTTCTATAGAGTTCTAAAACAGGATAAACTAATCTATAATGGAAAAAAAAAAGTCAAAAAAGCAGTTGTCAGTGGCGGAGGACACTATTAACAGGAAAGGGGCACCAGGAAGCTTTCTGGGGTGATGAAAACTTTCTAAATCTTGACAGAGATAGGAAAATGTGGGTTTATGTAATTATAAAAACCCACCCAAGTATTCGCTTAAGATTTATGTGTTTTGGGGGCACCTTGGTGGCTCAGTTGGTTAGGCATCTGACTCTTGGCTCAGGTCATGATCTCAGGGTTGTGAGATCGAGCCCACATCGGGGCTCCATGCTCAGCATGGAGTCCACTTGAGATTCTCTGCTTCCCTCTGCATCTGCCCCTCCTCTTGCTTGTGCACGCGCACGCCCACGCTCTGTCTCCCCCCCAAATAAATTATTTTAAAAAAAACATTTATGCATTTTTCCATAAATTTTACCTTAAAAATTGTAAACAATACTGAACTTTTAGTTAGTAGGTTTGCTTAGCCAGTGTTACAGGTTATCGATTCTGAAACCATTTTCTGTGTATTTTAGTCTTGAGGAAAGGAGTAAACACATCAAAAAGAATAAATGGATGGGGGCGCCTGGGTGGCTCAGCTGGTTAAGCGACTGCCTTCAGCTCAGATCATGATCCTGGAGTCCCTGGATCGAGTCCCGCATCGGGCTCCCTGCTCAGCAGGGAGTCTGCTTCTCCCTCTGACCCTCCCCCCCATTCTCTTTCTCTCAAATAAATAAATACCTTAAAAAAAAAAAAAGAATAAATGGATGGATGAATAAATGAATACATACATATATACTAATACTAGAACTAACACTATGTGCCTCCTGATACGTTGAACTGTGAAGGATACATACTTGTGTGTTATTCTGCAAAAATACACAACCTAAATTTAATCTAATCACAAGAAATATCAGATAACCTCAAATTAAAGATCTACAAAAACTGTCCTTGCTTCAAAAATGTCAAGGTCAAGAAAATCAAAGAAAAGCTATGAAACTGTTGTAATTCAAAGGAGACTAAAAAGAGACTATTAAAAACAATGCATGATTTTGGATTAGATCCTGAACTGGGAAAAAAAAAAATAGCTATAGAGGACATTATTGGGACAACTGACAAAACTAGAACATGGATTATGGATTAGATAACAGAATCCTATCAACATTAAACTTCCTGATTTTGATAATTTTCCTTAAGATTGCAAAAGAGAATGTTCTTATTCTTAAGAAATTCACACAGAAGTATTTAGGGACATAGGGACATGATGTTTCCAACTTATTCTCAAATGATTCAAGAAAAAACTATGCATAGCAAAGTAGATAAAATATGATAAAGCAAATGGGGCAAAATGTACATAATTATTGAATGTAGGTAAAGGGTATATGAGAGTTTCTTGCATTCTAGCAAATTTTCTATAGGTTTGAAATTACATCAAAATAAAATATTGAACAAGTGAAATTTTTAATTCCACAACTATTTTGTTTGGGTCTATAATACAGGTAGAGACCATTTCAGAGTATCTTTTGACTAATATAAAGAAATATCTAGTTCCACAGGTTTTATGGGAGAGGGAGACTAATCAAGATCATCCCCTATTAAAATACCTCAATGGAAAATTAAATTAAGACTATAATTTTGAGGGGGCGCCTGGGTGGCTGAGTTGGTTAATCGTCTGCCTTCAGCTCAGGTCATGATCCTGGGGTCCTGGGATCAAGCCCAGAACAGCGCGTCGGGCTCCCTGCTCACCTGGTAGTCTGCTTCTCCCTCTCCCTCTGCCCCTCCCCACCCCGATTAGTGTGCTCTTTCTCCCTCTCTTGGCCCCCCCATCTCCCCTCTTTCTCTCACAAATAAAAAAACAAAATGTTAAAAAGACTAAATAATTTTGAGAAAAGTTGCACAGGAGGAGAACGTGAGCCCTGTAATCAACATTGTGAGACTCAGTGTTAAATTAGAAAATTCTTTTATATACTGAATAGGTAAGGTAAAAATAATTATCATAGTTTCTAAACTCATCAACTCAATTCTTTTGAGGAAGTACCACAAACCTTCTTACCATAAACTTCCTTATTTAAGGAATATGGAATTGGAAAATACTAAATAACAGAGAAAAAGATTCAAGAGAAATCAGAAAGCAAAAGAACTATAGACCGAGGCAGTGACAGTCTCTAAGAATAGCTAAAGGAGAAGACTCATCTCTCTCACAGCTGCTAAAGTTTGAGTCAAGTGCTTCAATTATCTCATCATTATGAAAGCCTAAGATTATTTATGTTAGTTATTTCTCCAAGTTTTATCTTTTATCTGAATTTAAGACAATAACTTGCCACTCTATATTTTCTGAATTTCTCAAAAGACATATTATGAATTCATGAATTTTTAAGAAAATATTCACAGGATTTATAGTTTCTTGAAATTAGAAACAATGACAGTAGTACCACTGAATTACCACATTCACTATAAATCCTACTGTAAAAACTGGCTGTGGATTGAAGTGTCAGTACAAGATCATTTCTCCTCAAATTTCAATCAACTACTTTAAAATTTTCACAATAATAATATGTAATATGTAAAGCACAGCTTTAGGAACCATTCTGGTTGCTAAGTCAAAAGAAACATGTGAATTCTCTAAATAAATATGCAAGTACTTACATCTGCATAGATATTTCAAATTGTAATTGAGCACCTACCATATATCAGGCACTGTATTAAGATTATAGGAACAAAAAGAGCACTGGGTGTTATACACAACTGATGAATCATTGAACACTACATCTGAAACTAATGATGTACTATATGTTAGCTAACTGAATTAAAAAAAAAAAAGAACAGGGCAAACACTGTCCCTATCCTCTTGGAACTGCCTATTGATCAGGAAATGCTTACATTAGGAAGGGAAAAGTATACAAGGTGTTAGAGAGGTATGTAGTAAGAGGATTTTTACCAAGTCTAAGGCTTAAAGATAGAACCAACTTCTGAGATTCTCTTGATCTTGAGATTCTATTATTATAGTCAATTCTACTATCATGTGACATGCATTCCTAAAAATCACCACACTATACAAAATTGCACAGTAAAACTACAGAGCTTATGGGGAAGATGGGGTTGGGGAGCCACACAAAGGAACTGCAACAATGACACATAAGAAAGATAAGAAGCTAATACAAACTGTAGACCATTTTATACATGTTAAATGGTTAAGAAACACCAATGTGCTAAAATAAATATGGCAGGTTAGTCTGAAAAAACCTTTAAGTTTGCCTGTGGAAGTGGGCATCAGAAGGGTTGCAGCTTCTGCTTTTTCATGAAGTAGTGGAAGGAGGGTTACCTGAAATCTAAGAGAGCCGCAGTACCCTGGGTGGATGCACGTGGCTCATAACTCAGTGGAGAACTGAGGCAGCTGCTAGCTGGCTGACATGTATACTTTGAGTATTTCCTATGCGATATAGTTTAAGTGGATACAGTTTTCTGTGTTCATCTAGTGTTTCTCAGACGAATGGCATAAGCAAACACAAAGTTCACGCAATGCTCAAGTTGTTCCTTAATATCAAGCACATGGTACAAGCCCTGCTTTTGAAAACAAGCATGATAACAGAACCAACTGTATTTTGTCTCCCCTTCCATACACAACTGACCACTGAATAACCACACAGGTCCACTTATACATAGGGTTTTCTGTTTTAATATAAATACAGTACAATACTGTAAATGTATTTTCTCTTCCTTGTGATTTTCTTAACATTTTATCTTATTTTTTATTGTAAGAAAACAGTATATCACACATACACAAAATATGTTATCGGTAAGGCTTCTGGTCAACAGTAGGCTATTACTAGGTAAGTTTTGGAGGAGTCAAAAATTATACGTAGATTTTTGACTACACAGGGGTTGGTGCCCCTAACCTCTGCATTGTTCAAGGGTCAACTGTAAAAAGGAGGTAAAAATCTACAGGAGACGTTACCACTGGAAAGCAGAATAGCAGCAAAGGAGAAGTGGCTCTATTTTTTTTTTTTAACTGAAGTATAATTAACACACAGTGTTATATTAGTTTCAGGTGTGCAATATCTCAACAATTCTATACATTATTCAGTGCTCATCATAGTAAGTGTACTCTTAATCTCCTTTATCTATTTCACGAATCCCCCCACCCCTCTCCACAACGGTTCTCTGTATTTGAGAGTCTGGTTTTTGTCTCTCTCTTTTTTGTTCATTCGTTTCTTAAATTCCACATATAAGTGCAATTGTAAGGTATTAATCTTTCTCTGACTTTTTTAACTTGGCGTGATACCCTTTAGGTCCACCCATGTTGTTGCACATGGCAATTTTCATTCTTTCTTATGATTGAGTAATATTCCTTTTTATATATATATACCACTTCTTTATCCATTCATCTATCAGTGGATACTTGGGTTGCTTCCAAATCTTGGCTATCGTAAATAATGCTGTAATAAACATAGAATTGCATATATCTTTTCAAATTAGTATTTTCATTTTCTTTATGTAGATACTCAGTAGTGAATTACTGGATCATATGTATTTCTATTTTTAATTTTTTGAGGAACCTCCATACTGTTTTCTGCACTGGCTGCCCCAATTTGCATTCCCACGAACAGTGCACAAGGGTTCCCTTTTCTCCCCATCCTCGCCAACACTCATTATTTCTTATGTTTTTGAGGCTAGCCATTCTGACAGGTATAAGGTGATAATCTCATTGCGGTTTTAATTTGCATTTCCCTGATGACTGGTGGTGTTGAGCATCTTTTCATGTGTCTTTCGGTCAGCTGCATTTCTTCTTTGGAAAAATGTCTATTCATGCCCAATGCCCATTTTTAATAGGATTATTTGTGGGTTAAAAAAAGGATTATTTGT
>NC_138374.1:94524977-94656481 GCF_054177405.1 Leptonychotes weddellii | reverse complement strand
AAAAAAAAAAAAAAAGGATTATTTGTGGGTTTGGGGGTTGAGTTGTATAAGTTCTTTACACATTTTGGATATTAACCCCTTATTGGATATATATATCCTATATATACATAAATATATATATGGATACCAGAGATATATATATATGTATCATTTGCAAAATTTTATCTTCTCCCATTCAGTAGGTTGCCTTGTCATTTTAATGGTTTCTTTGCTGTTGAAAAGATTTTTATTTTGGACTAGTCTCAATAGTTTATTTTTGCTTTTGTTTCCCTTGCCTGAGAAGACATATCTAGAAAGATGTTGCTAAGGCCGATGTCCAAAAGATTAGTGCCTGTGCTTTTTTTCCTAGGAGTTTTATGGCTTCAGCCGTCACACTTTGGTCTTTAATCCATTTTGAGTTTATTTTTGTGTTTGGTGTAAGAAAGTGGTCCAATTTCATTCTTTTGCATGTTGCTGTCCAGTTTTCCCAACACCCACCACCCGTCACATTTTGGTCTTTAATCCATTTTGAGTTTATTTTTGTGTTTGGTGTAAGAAAGTGGTCCAATTTCATTCTTTTGCATGTTGCTGTCCAGTTTTCCCACCACCACAGGAAAAGAGACTGTCTTTTCCCCATCATATATTCTTGTCTCCTTTGTTGCTATTTTCTTTTAGTCATTTTCTTTTTTAACAACAAAATCTATTGAGATTTTCATATGTAATTTTACAATGAGCATGCATATTCTGCTCCTTTTGAAAGCAGAAAACTTATATATATATATAAAACATATATATATATAAGGCTTTATACAAATATGTATACAGAAAATCGATAAATAGCAAAAATAAAAGCCTTAACATTAACCCAAAGAATCTGAATTAGAGAACAGGGACCTAGAAAAGTCATCAGAGATCAACTTAAACAACTCTTTCACATCATCAGACAAGGCCAGAGCGAAGAGATTTGTCCATTATTACTTAGTTAACAACAAAACAAACAGACAAACGAACAAAACCATGCATATCCCAATTCCCAGTTCAGGATTCTATAATCTCCTTAAATTAGAATTTTCCAAATTAGCCTTCCCAAGAACACAGTTGAAAATTTTCGACTTAAAGTGCCTAAGTGTGACATTAAGTCCAGTTATTGTAGTGTTAAAATTCTTTCTTTTTTAAAGTTTAAAATAGGCTACCATTTTGTCATTAAACTGTCCTTTCAGATTTACTTCATCTAAGGGAAGTAAGCAGAGATGAAAAGGCAAAACTTGAGCTTTCTCAGTGTACAGTCTGTCATCACTTCCTATCTTAAGACATACCTTTTCTACACTGAAATTCTATTCTATATATCCCACATGCCTTTTTGTAATAGAAGACATGACATATGCTATAATTAACAAAGAGTTCTGGAGTTTTGTTACTAGAACAAGAAAGTACATACCTTCTTAGATCGATTTGTGAAAAGCTTTAAAAATAGGAGCCATTTCTGTTAACTAGAAGAAGACATCTTTCAAAAATATAAAGTCTTTGTTTATACAAAGCTAACTAATTAATAACAAAACATCCCTTTCCCATCTCCTATCACTGGAGCACATCTGCTTCCCGATGAAACACTTCCTGTGGCAAAAACTACCTCCCTCCTAAGTGTAAAAGTCAAAGACACACCTGACACGTACACAACTGCTGCTTGTTGAAGAGACAAAGATATGTCCAAAAGGCCAAAGGGAGATTATTTTTATCAGACAAGTGTTGGAATCAATGATCTTTTAAAATAAGGAAGCATTTTAAAATAAAAACAAAAACAATTATGATTCCTAATGCTATTATTAAAGTCTTTTTAAAAAAAATTAAAAATAAAAACTCTGGTTTCCTCTAACCTCTCTGATCACACCTTCTCTATCTAGTCGAAATGTTGGGGAGTTTTTCAAAGTTGGGTCCTTAGCACCCCCTCTCACCATGCACATCATTCCCAGTTACCATATCATATCTCCAGTTCAGACCTTGTCTCCACTGAGCAACCTACTCATATACTCAATTTGACATTTTGTGATCTCAAAATCAAAATGTATAAGACCTAACCCATGGTCTTTTCTTTAAAATCTGGTCTCATTCCAGTGTTCCTTATCCTAATAAAGGGCACCACATCCATTCAGCTATTCAAGCCCCAAACTTCAGTCATCCCCCTCTTACCATTCAATATACAATCCATGAGTCTTGTTGATTTTCCCTCCTACGTATTAATCTACCTACTTCTTGTCTTTTCCCCTAAATTAACCTACTATCATTTCTCACCTGTATTACAACAGCCTCCAAAATTCATCTACCTACCTCTACTATGGCCCTATATAAACCATTATTCTCGCTATAGTCAAAAGAATCTTTTCAAAATACAAATTTATGGCATCCTGGTTAAAACCTTTCAGTGGTTTCCCACTACTCTTACAAAAAGCAACACAAAACAAGCCAAAATTCCTTAACATTCCCTGGTCCCTACCTACCTACCCTTCAGCTTTCCTCTTTTTTTTTTTTTTTAAGATTTTATTTATTTGACAGAGAGACAGTGAGAGAGGGAACACAAGCAGGGGGAGGGGGAGAGGGAGAAGCAGGCTTCCCGCTGAGCAGGGAGCCCAATGCGGGGCTCAATCTCAGGACCCTGGGACCATGACCTGAGCCAAAGGCAGACGCTTAACAGACTGAGCCGCCCAGGTGCCCCCCTTCAGCTTCCCTCTTAAAGACAAACTTAAATCCTTTCAGTCCTTCATACTAGCCACTTTCCTTCCCACCACAGGGTTCTTGTGCACATTGCTCCCTCTATCTATGGAAGGATCTTTCTCCCCTCATCGCCTGCCTACTCATGCTTCTGATTGCAGTTCAAGTGTTACCTCTTGGAGGAGGCCTGTCCTGAACTCCCTCAGTCAGATCTCCCTATTATAGGCCTTCACAGCCTCTCATGCATCTACTACACCTGCATTTGTATTTGGACATTTCCTTGTGAGATTATTAATCAATGCCTGTTTTACCCACAAGGCTATAATTTCCATATGTTTTTATTATTCATAGAGATCCCCACTGCTTGGCAATGATGGGCACTCAATAAATATTAAATTAATAAAATCTGAGAAAGATCTAGAATTAAAGTACCTAACTTCAGACTAATAGCACCTACTTAACATTATCTCTGATACCATGAAGATCACATCAAAATACATACTGTGGGGAGAGAGGGGCAGAGTAGGGAGAGAAAACAGTCCTATAATACACCGCAGGCAGTTGTTTTTCCTTGAACCAAAGTAGTTGTTTCTTCAAGGATATGGATAGCAAGAAGTATTAAAGGAGGAAAATAAGAACAATGCAAAATGGCAGGAGGACAAGAAAGAGGCATGAAATACTGATCTAATTAAGAAATTTTTTTTCCAGAAATACAAACTTAGTTGATGCAGAAACTGTTATCTTAAGTCACATGTATGTACGAGGCAATATAGGTTGTAAGTTACAAGGAAACAAAGAGTAGATCCCTCTCAGGCCACGTCAATCTAAGTAGAGAAGTGGTATATCAAGTACCTGTGTTAGCTGCTGAAAGAAAAGAAAAAATTTAAAGAAACAAAGAAAGGTGAAAGAATTTTCAAATAGTATTAAGTTTTATGAAGCATAATGCCATAAAATCATGTCCTCAGCTTTTCAGGACAGTACTGATTATTTAATTTTCATTCTTTTCAATATAAAGGACTCATACAGATAATAAACAAAAGTAATTTATTTTACTGTTGTAAGACTTTCCAGCAAATAAACTTTTAATCAGAAAAAAAGACAGAAAGGAGGATTTGTGGCATTTATTGTGGTCTTTAACATTCGCTTAATACGTGACCTGTGTTTATCCTATGAACCATACTTAAAGGGCATTACAGAGCTGGTAGGTGAAGTTAAAATGTAACGGAAGATTATCAGTCAATGTTTGTGAAGGACAATCAATAAGGATAATTACTACATGAATTTATGTCATGGCAGAATAATCTGAAATTATTGGGACGGATTCCCTCAAAAGTGATCCAGATTTAAATCTATTTTTTCATTGCTTCCTGTTTGGCCTCAGAAATCTGATCCTACTAAGGGCCTTTATTCCTTTAAAAAATAATTTCCCTGGTTCTCAAGTTGTGACTCAGTCTGACAGTGTCTATGTGCCTTCTGCCAGGGATCAGCTTCTCTGTGGGAACTGGAAATGTGTGCATACCCAAGAAGTGATGCAAGATCTGAACTTTCCCCAAGGGCAATGCCAGCATCCTAAGACTTCAGACTTCTATACTTCTTCCTCTCCTGAACCACTCTCTAGGAGATGGAATGCAAAAGAAATAGTTGTGCAGCCTCAGAGAAGGAAGTACTGAAAATTATACATTCATTTGCCTATTTAGTCACACTTTCAAGGGAAAAGACTGTAGGCCTCTACATTCCTTCCCATTTTCATCCCCCGTTAGATTCATTTTTAGCTTTGGAAGCTAAATTTGTACATTTATTGACTGACTGATTAAGCTAGGTAAATATGATCCATGTATCTATTCCTCTATCTCTGAAGTACTGGATTTTTTATTAAAAGAAAATTTTAAATCCACTTCATTATAAATGTGTCATCTGTAACAGCTGTCCTAAACTTATCCCAGACTGACTCAGAAGAGACATAAAACTATGAAAAGCATTCTGTAAACACTTTTAATTGTAAAGTATTTTATATGTTTTTAAAATTTCTTCTTCCTTCATGCTTCTATTGCACTAATGCATTTTCCTTTGTCTTTTAGTTTCATGTATTTCTGACTTACTCACAAGACTTTAATCTCCTCATGTTCAAGCTCCTTTGTATTCTCCAAGGTACCTAGCAGAGTACTCAGTAGGCTGTCATCAAATTTGCATTGCAATAAATTGAAGGAGTATAATAGGATACCAGACTTCTACAGTTGGTCAAGGAGAAGAAAAAAGAAACACAGCACAAAGTTACCTTAAAACTCTTGGGGCACTAGCTTTCAGCCCATTCCCCATCCTAACATCTATCTCCTCTGCCAAAAATTATTTAAAACCACTGTTGCCAGTAAGTTAGCTTAAGTGGTTTGAGTTTTTGTTTTATTTCCACCCATGTACTTTTTTCTCCCAATCTGTGTTATACAGTTAAGAAATGTGTGTGCGTTCGTCTTTCAATCAAGAGTTCTTTTTATAAGAACTTAATTCACATAAGTCTAACTTCTGAAACTAAGAAACTAGTCCCTCTTCTTTCCACAAAATGAAGCTTTCCTTCATCCAGGATGTGTAATGAGCCTTGACATTTTGCTGCAATTTATTCATTCATTTCTCATCTCATTAAGCTGATTGTTTTCATATTGTCTGCTATATGCCACAAACCGCCATAGGTCCCCAGTCTTAATGACTGTTTTTACATTTTATTTAAATGAAATATATAAATTAAAATGGTAACTGATATAATGGAGGCCTCTATGGATGAAGTGAAAGCACAGAGGATGGATTACCCAAGTCAGCTTGAGGAAGTCAAGAACATTTTGCAGAGAAGGTAATATTTCAACTGAGATTAGGCAGGTATTTACACTTAGTGAAGGTAAAGATGTAAACAGTAGAAAAGGAAATCTTATTTCAAATAATTTCTATTGAAATCAGCCCTATTCAAAGCTTGGTTCTCAGATCTCTGGAAGTCCAAAAACTATTTGCCATGAGGCTGAGTCAAGATGAATACAAAAACTGGGCACCTGGGTGGCTCAGTAAGTTAAGTGTCTGCCTTCGGCTCAGGTCATGATCCCGGGGTCCTGGGATCGAGTCCCACATCGGGCTTCCCTTCCTCTGCAAGGAGCCTGCTTCTCCCTCTCCCTCTGCCTGCCACTCTCCCTGCTTGTGCTCACTCTCTGTCAAATAAATAAATAAAATCTTAAAAAAAAAAAAAGATGAATACAAAAATAGAGAATAAGTGTTTAGAAACCTTCACAGAAATGTAATACAGCAATTTTATGTCTGTTGAATCTAATAAAAAAATACAGCTCATTTTTTATTTCATCTATCTAGCTATTAATTTTTATTGTATTTTGCTGAAGCACTGGTTCCCAACAGATTGAAAAATTTTAAAAACACACACAGATAGTCTGAGTAAGGCTGTTACTAAAATGCATCTAATTCTGACTATACCTCTCAAATTGTTCCCTATTTTAAGCTTCTTTTTGGATCTGCGGGGAACTCGGAGAGGCTTATCCTCTGACTTCAGGAAGAATTTTATGTATCAATTAGATGATCTATTTTAATTAAAGGGATCAAGCTAACAATTCAGCTATGCTGACCAAACTCCTTAAACATTTCAGTAGAGGGAGGAGCAGCTGGTTCACATTCTTTGGCACATGTTATCAAAAGTAGAAGCAACTAGATGGTGGTAGAATATTGTTCTACTTAATTTTTCTAATACTTGAAGCCATTAATCCTTGCCACTCTTTTGTGAAGTAGACCTTTGCACCTCTTTGGAATCATCTTTATTTAAAGCATACAAGTACATATAGCAATAAGACATATTTGATTCAGATATAAACTCAAATAAGGACAGGTCTTTACTATCTAAAAACGTATGCTCTAAAATTGAAAACTCACAGTGAATGCCCATTCCTGCTATAAACAGGGTTTCCCCCGCTCCCCAGGGGTTGAAACCCAAAGTTGAATATGCACAGGATCATGTACCAAAGACATAAACTCAGAAATAAAAACTCAAGTTAAGTCTTTCACCAAAATCATTAGATCATATAGTCTTTGTTCTTTAATTTGCAAAACAGTTCATTCTAGCTGATGATGGCTTCTCTTCTGTCAATCTTATCAGTAGCCACCTTCTTTTTAGATTTCAGTGAATCAGGATACCAATTTAATTTATAAAATATCTAAGGATTTGCGAGGATACAAATACACAAGGTAGCACTTAATGAACATATTTAGGTAATCTCAGAAGTATGAAACCACACACATATTTAAGATACTACTATTTAGGGCTTCATATATTTTGTTACCTCTTTTCCTCTAATTATTCAGAATATTATTTTGGTTTTACAAAGTTCTGGATGTTTATAAGTACCTTCAATTCTTTTGGTACCTATTTTTAGTTATTAGAAAATATAGATGCACACATAGGAAAGCCAAGTAGTTAGTCTATAGTGAGATGAAAAATAAAAGAAACATAAGCTAGGGGCGCCTGGGTGGCTCAGTTGGTTAAGCGACTGCCTTCGGCTCAGGTCACGATCCTGGAGTCCCGGGATCAAGTCCCACATCGGGCTCCCTGCTCAGCAGGGAGTCTGCTTCTCCCTCTGACCCGCCTCCCTCTCATGCTCTCTGTCTCTCATTCTCTCTCTTGCAAATAAATAAAATCTTAAAAAAAAAAAAAAAAAAAAGAAACATAAGCTAGACTCACTTCTTTGCTATCTGTCCATCAAAGAATAGCAAATACAGGGACACCTGGGTAGCTTGTTTAAGCGTCTGCCTTCAGCTCAGGTCATGATCCCGGAGTCCTGGGATCAAGTCCTGCATCGGGCTCCTTGCTCAGCGGGAACCTGCTTCTCCCTCTGCCTGCCGCTCCCCCTGCTTGTTCTCTCTCTCTCTCCCTCTCTCTCTCTGACAAATAAATAAATAAAAATCCTTAAAAAAAAAAAAAAGAAGAATAGGAAATACAGTCTGTAGCAAGTTTTCTCAAATTCATTTAGGTGTAATCATTTTTTGTGCTTGTTAGGGTGTGTTCTGGGGAGAACTGTCCTGTGACCGGAATGATGTTTAGCAGCATCCCTGGCCTCTACCCACTAGATACCAGAAACACACCCTTTACCTCCCTAGTCATGACCATCAAAAATGCTTCCATACACTGCCCCCAGTTGAGAACCACTGTTCAGTAATACAAAATAATAGTTTCAAACTTTTTTTTCCAACACATACCATCAGTTAAAAAAAATCTGAGCATACATCTCTATATATTTATTTATAAGTTACATACATGGACTTGTACTAATGTTATATACATTGTAAAAAATAAATAAATTTAAACAGGATGAGATAAAAAATATATTAATAGAAGTGCTAATAAATTATAACCTGAACCCCAGAGGATTATCTTCTGTACCTCCAGGGACGTACATACCACACTTGAGACAATCGGTATAAATTATTTTCACAGGTAGGAGAATTGTTTCTTTTACTGGCTTAGTTACTGATTATGACATATTCATGCCATTTATAAACTGAATATAACTCTAATATACAGTATAAAGGGATATTTTGATCTTTGTTGAAAAATGGAAATTCTAAAGGTTCTAAGAAAATATATTAATTAAATTCTTGATATTGTGAAGAAGCATGACCTTGAGACCAATGATTGAGGATGAATTCTCTGGTTGACTATGATCTTTCCTTCTCGTTTCTGGCTCAAAAAATGACAGATGCCAGTATTCATACCATTTCCCACAAAGTTCCACAACGCTTATTTTCAAACTAACTCCACTACTAGACCAGCAATTAGTTATTTTATCCTCACATGACAATCAATTCTTATTACAAGTATTTTGGGTATATATACCTGGAATTGAGCCCCATGTAGGGCTGGATGACAATAATTGCCACGGTTATTTGCCTTTATCTTAGATGCTTCTACGTGCCATATGGGTCTTAATTTTATAATGGGTGCCAATGAATGTGGCACCACATTATTAAGCAAACTTAGTATTCCCATCTAGGAAACACTGAATGAAAACAAAAGAAACAGCTAAGGGATAGCACTCAATTTTGGCGGGGGGGTAAAAATTCGAGAAATTAGGTACTTTTCATGACACCTGTAGTTCTTCATCCAAGAACAACATAATCTAGTTCACATTTAGGCTAATATATATTTATTAGTATTTATAAATTATATATTATAAATATATAAATATAATATATATATAATTATATATTTATAAATACTAAGTATAATTTACCTATTAAATAGTAATACTCAGTCTATAAATGTTTGAATTAAAAATAGAATCAGAAAGTAAGTTAAAGGATTTTACTATTGTTAGGTTTTATTTAAACATGCTTTGTGGTAGGAAATATTTTAAATAATGTGTGAAGTCAAATTACTTTAGTGGTAGACTTTTTGGTGACATAATTAATATTCTGCTAAAAATGAAACTGTAGTCATTCATTTCCTGCCATGACCAAGTAACTGATACTGAGTTTGCCATCCTGCTGTAAACAACTAGAAAACCAGACAAAACATTTGACACAAGTTCTCACATATTAGAAAACAGGAAGCACAGGACTACGATCCCTAGTAGAAGGAAATCATATCAGATAAACCTGGATTTCAAGCTAGAGACACTTTCTGAATACTGGCATATGGAGAGGAACACAAGCAGAACACAATGGTCTCAGTGAATATGAGGAGACAGAAGTGGAAGTTCAGGGAGACCGAGGCTGATGGAATTTGCAGGGTAAAGTACTAGAGAAAAGGAAATTACACAAAGAGATCCAGAAATTTGCATGGGGATCTGAGTTACTGGTTGCATAATTAGGCTACATGTGTGTAGGATTAAACTTCATGACTACTAGCAAAGACAGCTGCTAAACAGCTATAAGCTGGAAAATTTTTACAGCTCACTCAGGACTGGAGGATATTTGAAATCCCTCAAACAAAAGAAGACACCTTGTTTAATAACCAAAACATTTGTACATATCTTCAAAAGGTAACACATTGGTAGTAGAATTAAATTAGCCCAAGAAAAAAGGCTATTTCAGGGCGCCTGAGTGGCTCAGTTGGTTAAGCGATTGCCTTCGGCTCAGATCATGATCCTGAAGTCCCGGGATAGAGTCCCACATCGGGCTCCTGGCTCAGTAGGGAGCCTGCTTCTCCCTCTGACCCTCTCCCCTCTCATGCTGTTTTTCTCTCTCTCTCTCTCTCAAATAAATAAAATCTTTAAAAAAAATTTTTTTAAGGTTATTTTATTTTTTAAATTATTTTTTAAAGATTTTTATTTATTTATTTTGTCAGAGACAGAGAGCGCACAAGCAGGGGGAGTGGCAGGCAGTGGGAGAGGGAGAAGCAGGCTCCTCGCTGAGCAGGGAGCCCAATGCGGGGCTTGATCCCAGGATTCTGGGATCACGACCTGGCCAAAGGCAGCCACTTAACCGACTGAGCCACCCAGGCGTCCCGATAAAAGGCTATTTTAGACCCACCCATATACAGCTTGAAAATCAAGCCTCAAAATTGACAGCTGATTCTCAAGAAATGTAAACTCAGTCATAATTAAAGACAACAAAAAGCAAAAATTCAACAATGTAAAATTCACAATGTCCAATATCCATTCAAAAATGACTACCCATAATATGAAGTAGGAAAATGTGAAACAAAACAGGAAAATTAATCAGTAGATAATATGCCAGAAACGAAAGAGACGATAAACTGAGCAGCCAAAGACTACAAAAAGTTATTATAAATGCTTAAGGACTTAAAGGAAGATAGGATAACAAAGAGAAATGGAAGATAGTTTTTAAAGAACCAAATGGAATTTATGGAACTGAAAAATACAATATCTGAAATGAAAATTTTATGTAATGGTCAGAAGAGCAGATTATATTTCATAAAAAAAAAATCAGTGAACATGGAGACAGAGCAATTCAAAATATAAAAATTAAAAAACAGGAGTTGGGAAGGGAGACTGAAAATAATGACCAGTAGTCTGTGGAACCATATCAAGCAATTCCTGAAGGAGAGAAAAAAAGAGGGAACAGAAATAAAGTTGAAGAAATAGGCTGAAATTTTTTTAAATTTTAACTTAAATTAAAATTAACTTAAAAAAAAAATCCACAAAACCAACAACAAATCCCAAGTAAGATAAACCCAAGGAAACCACACCAAGACACAAAATAATTTAACTGCTAAAAAATAGTTATGAAGAGAAAAATAATAAAGTCAGCCAGAGGGTTGGGGGACATAACAGGAAGAAGAACAAATAGGAGAACGACTGTTGATTACTCATCAGAAAAAAATCAAACTTCAAGATGATGGAACAACATTTTTATGCAGAGAAAAAAAATCTGTTATACTAAATTCTATGTTTAGCAAAAAACCTATTTAAAAATGAAGGCAAGGGGTGCTTGGGTGGCTCAGTCATTAAGCATCTGCCTTCGGCTCAGGTCATAATCCCAGGGTCCTGGGATCGAGCCCCATGTTGGGCTTCCTGCTCGGCCGGGAGCCTGCTTCTCCCTCTCCCGCTTACCCTGCTTGTGTTCTCTCTCGTTGTCTCTCTCTGTCAAATAAATAAATAAAATCTTAAAAAAAAAAAAAAAAAAGACCAAAAGAAAAAAAAAAAGACATTTATGGAAAAAAACAGATGCTGAGTGAATTCACTGTCAATAGACCCCACTGGGGCCTAAAAGAAGCAGAGAAAAATAAAATTTGAACAGAAATCAATGGAATTGAGCACAGGAAAAAAATTGAAAAAAAAAAATTAACAAAACCAAAACCTAGTCTTTTGAAAGGAGAAACAAAAGCAATAAGTCTCTATTCAGGATAACCAAAAGTGAGACAAAAGACACAAATTATTAATATCAGGAAAAAAAGAGAGAAGTCATAACTGCTGATCACATGAACATTACAAGGATAATAAATGAATATTACAAACAACTCTTTGCTCACAAAAATGATAATGAAACATTTCTTGAAAGACATAACTTCCCAAAACTGACACTAAATACAATAGATCATCTTAACAGTCTATGATATAAAGGAAATTGAATAATTAAGAATCTCCCAAAAAAACAGAAAACCAGGCCCAGATGGTTTCAATGTTGAATTCTACCAAACATACAGGGAACAAGTAATGCTAATTCTCCATAATCTCTTTAATAAAACAGAGGCAGAGAAACCACCTTCTAACTTAGTTGACCAAGCCAGCATTACATCAATTCCAAAATCAGAGACATTACTAGAATGAAAAAACATGTCTTGTAAACATAGACAATAAAAATCCTCAATAAAATATTAGCAAGTCAAATCCAGCAATGTATAAAAACTGTACACCATAAGCAAATGGGATTCCAGACATGCAAAATTAGTTCAACATCTGAAAATTACCTAAACCTACCATACAAACAGGACAGAGAAGAAAAATCATACAATCATATCATCTGAGGACAAAAAGAAAAAAAAATTTGAAAAAAATATCCAATAATC
Organism: Leptonychotes weddellii; assembly: GCF_054177405.1. Taxonomy (NCBI): domain Eukaryota; kingdom Metazoa; phylum Chordata; class Mammalia; order Carnivora; family Phocidae; genus Leptonychotes; species Leptonychotes weddellii. The sequence goes on along the minus strand of NC_138374.1, from coordinate 94,644,291 downwards.
ATTCATGAATTAAAAAACAAACCCCCAGGGCGCCTGGGTGGCTCAGTCGGTTAAGCGACTGCCTTCGGCTCAGGTCATGATCCTGGAGTCCTGGGATCGAGTCCCGCATCGGGCTCCCTGCTCACTGGGGAGTCTGCTTCTCCCTCTGACCCTCCTCCCTCTCGTGCTCTCTGTCTCTCATTCTCTCTCGCAAATAAATAAATAAAATCTTAAAAAAAAAAAAAAAAAAAAAAAACCAGCAAATTTATTCAACTTCAGAAAGAAAATCTACAAAAAAACTTATAGCTAACATCCTATCTAATTTGAAAAACTGACACTTTCTCCCTAAGATGGGAAATAAGGCAAGGATATGCTTTCTCTCCATTCCTATTCAACATCCTACTATAAGTTTTAACAAGTGCACTAAGACAAAATAAATAAAAGTCATCTAGACTAGAAAGACAGAAATAAAACTGCCTTTATTTACAGATGACATGAATGTCTGTGGAGAAAAATGCAGAATCCACAAAAAATTGGAACCAATAAGCAGGTATAGCAAGGTCACAGGATACAAAGTTAAAACAAAAGTCAATCATTTCCCCTTATATCAACAATGAACAACTGAAATTGCAAATTTCTTTAAAAATACTGTTTACAATAGCATCTCTCCTAGACCTAAAAAAGAAAAGAAATACTTAGGTATAAATCTAACAAAATATGTACAGACTCTGTATGTAAAAACTACAAAATACAAATGAAAGAAATCAAAGATCTAAATAAATGAAAAGATATTCCCTATTAATGAATTGGAAGACTCATTATTAGAAAAGTGATAATTCTCCAAACTTGATCTATATATTCAATCCAATTACAGTAAAATTCCTAGCAAGTAACTTTTTGGATACCAACAAACTATTTCAAAAGTTTGTATGAAATGGAAAAAAGATTAAGAATATCCAACATAATACTGAAAAAAGAACAAAGATAGAGGGTCACACTACCAGATCTTAATACTTATTATAAAGCTACAGAAATCAAAACAGCATGTTACCGGCAAAAGAATAAACAAATATATCAATAGAACAGAACAGAGAGCCTGGAAACAGACCCATGCATATATAGTTAAGTGATTTCTGATAAAAGCCAAAAAGGCAATTCAGTGGAGAAAGTACAGTCTTTCAACAAATGGTGTTAGAACACTGGATGTCTACATGTAAAACAATGAACTTTGACACAGATCTAACATCTTTCATCAAAATTAGCTAAAAATGCAAATGCAAAACTATAAAACTTCTACAAGAAAACATAAAATTCTACATGACCAGTTTCGATTAAAAAAAAAAAACATTAAGTAGGACTTTATTAAAAACTGCTTTGCAAATGGACACTGCTAACAAAAAAAGAGAAACCAGAAACTTTGGAGATATTTATAGAACAGTTACCTGATAAAAAGACTTGTACTCAAAATACACAAACAACCTTTAAAACCCAACAGTAAGAAAATAACCCAATTAAATGGGCAAAGGATCTGAAGAGACACTTCACCAAAGAAAATATACAAATAGTAAATATGCATATGAAAAGATGATCATCTTCAACTGAAGAAATTCAAATGAAAACAACAATAAGATATCACTACACACCTATCAGAATAATTAAAATCCAAAAAACTGATAATACCAATTGCTGGTGAGGATGCAGAGCAACAAGAACTCTCATTCATTGCTGGTAAGAACGCAAAATTGTACAGATGCTGTGAAATACACTTTGGCAATTTCTTACAAATCTTACAAAAAACACACATACACACACACACACACACATAATCTTATACAGTCGCACAACCCAGCAATCTTGCCCCTAGGTCTTCACAAAATTATTTAAAAACTTATGTCCATACCAGGGCGCCTGGGTGGCTCAGTCGTTAAGCATCTGCCTTCAGCTCAGGTCATGATCCCAGGGCCGTGGGATTGAGCCCCGCATCAGGCTCCCTGTTCGGCGGGAAGCCTGCTTCTCCCTCTCCCACTCCCCCTGCTTGTGTTCCCTCTCTTGCTGTGTCTCTCTCTGTCAAATAAATAAAATCTTAAAAAATAAAAAAACTTATGTCCATACAAAAACCTGCACAGGAATGTTCTTAGCAGCCTTATGTATAATCACCAAAAACTAGAAACAACCAAAAGTCCTTCAATAGATAGTGGCTATTCAACAAAAGACAGGGATGAGCTATAAAGCCAAAGACATGAATTTTAAATGTACATTAAGTTAAAAAAAAAAGTATATTAAGTGCACAAAACCAGTTTGAGAATTCTATATAATCTATGATTTCAACTGTATGACATTCTGGAAAACAAAACTATAGCGATGGTAAACAGATCAATAGCTGCCCAAAAATTGAGACAATAGGAATGTTAAATAGCTGAAGTACAGAAAAAATTTTTTAAGTGGTACTCTCCTGTATAATACTGTAATGGTCAATACATGACACTATACATGTGTCAAAACCCATAGAAGTATATAGCATAAATGAGCACATCTTAAAGGATACATATTAAAAATAAAACATTTAGGGGGCGCTTGGGTGGCTCAGTCGTTAGGTGTCTGCTTTCAGCTCAGGTCATGATCCCAGGGTCTTGGGATCGAGCCCCGCATCGGGCTCCCTGCTCAGCAGGAAGCCTGCTTCTCCCTCTCCCACTCCCCCTGCTTGTGTTCTCTCTCTTGCTGTCTCTCTCTGTCAAATAAATAAATAAAATCTTTAAAATAAATAAATAAATATACCGTTTAGGCAGTTGGGGGATCCCAGGATTAAATGCAGAATGTAATAAAACAATCTATCTCTAACATGAATGTGTGAAACAATCTCACTAAAGCAAGTTGGGGAAGGGACAGATGTTACCCTAAGTAACTCTGGAAATTAGTGAAGTCTGTAACACTAAAAGAAATTACATATATACAACATACTTTAGCAGATAAAGCTGCTTCCCACAGGGAGCTCTATTAACAATTCTGAGATCTCTATACATGTATATTGGAATTGAACAAGTAAACGGCCATCAGATTGTGGGAGCAAGGATTCTCAGGGTTGGAGTGGGAGTTTACAGATAAGCCATGGAAGGAAGGTAGAATGATCTATGCGGTAATAAAGGAGTTGGAGACATCAGCGTGAACTCATGTTTCTCGTGAGTTTATATAGATACAGACAGTTATATTTGAAATATACTAATATGTGTATATACAAAGGTTAGTATACAAGCATCTGTCCACTGAGAGGGCCTAGAAGCAACAGTGCCCCAGTATAAATAAGCACACACCGTGCCCAAATCTTGAGTTCTAAGACAATTCTCCAATAAAAGGAATGGGGCTCTTTGGGAGAAATGGCTAACTCTAGGACAGGGGTAGGAAATATATTAGATGGGTCTGGAGCATCTTGTAGTGCCAGAAAGTAAAGAAAGTGCTCAAACAAAAGCACAATGATGAGGTATGTCAAAAGGACAAGAAGCAAACTGAAAGCGCTCTCCATGGCTAAAGTTAGAAAAATGTGAAGAACAGAAAATATAAAGTACTACTGAATTATAACCCAAGTATTAAATAAATATCCATGAATTTATAGTGATAAAAATAAATGAGGGGGGATGGACAAGTAGGAAATAACAAATCTCCTATGCACAACAATTTCAAATAATTTATGTAGATGTTCCATCTTCAAGGAGATAGACATAACTCCATCATTCCTTAAGTGTACTGATCAGTGGACTTCCTTCCAACAGTATAGGAAATAAAGAAAAAAAGTAATTACAGTGAAGAAACTTAAACACTACCTCAGTCAGGTGATCAAGGTCAACACCAAAAGTGTTACAACATTTTCTTAAACCTAAGACCTGAAATAGTAACAGTACTAGATGAAAACATAGCAATAGAACTTCTTGACATTGGTCAGGATAATGATTTGGGGGACATGACCTCAAAAGCACAGGCAACAAAAGCAAAAATATTGACAAACGGGATTACAGCAAACTAAAAAGCTTCCACACAGCAAAGAAATAACAGAGTGAAAAGGCAGCCTATAAATGGGATAAAATATTTGCTTACCATATCTGCTAAAGTGTTAATATCCAAAATGCATAAGGGACTCCAACAACTCATAGTAAAAAACCAAATAAGCTGATATTAAAAAATGGGCAAAGGCCCTGAATACACATTTCTCAAAAGAACACATACAAAAGGCTAAAAGATATATAAACGGGTGTTCAACATCACTAATCATCAGGGAAATGCAAATCAAAACCACAATGGGGGTATCACCTACACCTGTTAAAAAGGCGATTATCAAAAAGACAAGAGATAACAAGTGTTGGTGAGGATGTAGAAAAAAGGGAACCCTCATGCGCAGATGGTGGGCATGTAAATTAGTACAACCACGTGGAAAATAGAATGGAGGTTCCTCAAAAAATGAAAAATAGAACTACCATATGATCCAGCAATCTCACCTCTGGGTATATATCAAAAGGAAATGAAATCTGGATCATGAAGAGACATCTGCACCCCCATGTTCTCTTTAGCATTATTCATAATAGCCAAGATATGGAAACAACCTAAATGTCAATGATAAATGGATAAAAAAAATCTCTCTCTCACACACACACACACACACACACACACACACTCACACATATACACATACACAGGAATATTACCCAGCCTTAAAAGAGAATGAAATCCTGTCATTTGCAACATGGACAAACCTGGAAGTCATTATGTAAAAAAAAATAAGACATAGAAAGTCAAATACTGAATGATCTCTCTTATATGTGGAATCTAAAATGGTCAAATTCATAGAAACACAGACTGGAACGGTGGTTGCCAAGGATCAAGGATTGGGGGAAGTGAGATACTGGTCAATAAGTGCAAAGGTTCAGTTATATAAGATGAATAAGCTCTGGAGATCAACTGTACAGTACAGTAAGTATGGTTAATAGCACTGTTCTCTGGGACGCCTGGCTGGCTCAGTCAGAAAAGCATGCAACTCCTGATGTCAGGGTTGTGGGCTCAAGGTCCACACTGGGTATAGAGATTACTAAAAAAGATAAACTTAAAAAAATACTGTTTTCTATACTTGAAATTTGCTAAAAAGGTAGATCTCCTATATTCTCAACACACACACACACACACACACACACACACACACACACACACCCCCAAAGGTTAACTGTGCGAGGTGGTGGATATGTTAATTAGTTTGGCTTCACAATGTATACTATATCAAAACACCAAGTTGTTTCCGGCTGGGTGGTTCAGCCCCCACGAACCACTCCACTGTGGCCCACCAAAGCTGGCTGGCACACCCAACCCAAACAAAGGATATCCCTTGAATGCCTGGCTCCAGTGGCCAAGGCAAATTGAGTTTCTGGGCCCTACTGGTCTGAAAAAATTGGAGAGAAAGTTCTTGGCAGGCTACTATCCCCAAGGCACTTCAGACAGCAGTAAAATACACACCTAGCACTCCTGTACAAAAGGCCTATTTACTTAACTTAAAGCTTCAGGCTGAGGGGCAAGTTTAAGGTATACCACACACTTACAAGCTACAGAAGAAGTCTTTTCATGGAACACAGGCCAGCAGATACCATCTTTGAGCTCTCAGATGGCCTCCTCACAGACAGAAGCTTATATATTTGTTTAGAGCCCCAAATTTTTTAACTGTCAGTAAGGAGACACCTCAAGATTATTTGGTCTAGAGGTCAGCACAGTCTATGACTGCAGTCCCAAAGAACTGTATGTATTTGCATACTTTAAAAGCTGCTGCCTAGAGGTCTAGTTTCTAATCAGCCTGAAACTAGGTGCGGAGATCCTTCCCTCTGGAACAAGTCTTGGCACACGCTCAATAACTGGGACCTATCAAGAAAAAAATCAGGCTGTTTATACAATCACAATGGCTCAAGAGACAACTAGGAGTTAGGACAAGATTAAATGATAAGGTTCATCTTCTACTCAAGGCCACTCATGCAAGACTGGGAGATAATTGTTTTTTGCCTACCACACAGAAAAAATACAGACTCAAACAAAATGAGGAGACAGAGGAATATGTCCCAAATGATAGAACAAGATAAAACCTCAGGGAAAAAAAACAAAACGTTAATGAAACTGAAATAAGTAATTTACCTGATAAAGAACTGTAAGTAACAAACAAAGATGCTCACTGAACTCGGGAGAAAAATGAATGAACACAGCAAGAACTTCAACAAAGAAACAGAAAACAAAAAGTACCAAACAGAAGTCTCAGAACTGAAGAATAAAATAAACTAAAATATACACTGGAGGAGTTCAACAGCAGATTAAATGAAGCAGAAGATAGAATCAGTGAGCTAGAAGACAGGGCAGTGGAACTCACCCAAAAAAAGCAGGTAAAAAAGAAGTGAAGATAGTTTAACAGACCTATGGGGTAACATTAAGTGGAACAGCATTGGTATTATAGGGATCCCAGAAACGGAAAAGAAAAAGGCAGAAAACTTATTTGAAGTAATAATGGGTAAAAACTTCCCTACTTGGGAAAGGAAACAGACATCAAGATCCTCAAAGCCCTTGGGGTGCCTGGGTGGCTCAGTTGGTTAGGTGTCTGCCTTCAGCTCAGGTTATGATCCCAGGGTCCTGGGATCGAGCCCTGCATTGGACTCCCTGCTCAGTGGGAAGTCTGCCTCTCCCTCTCCTTCTGCCTCTCCCCCATCTCAAGCTTTCACTCTCTCTCTCTCTCAAATAAATTAATAAAATCTTTTAAAAATATTTTTTAAAAAAATCCTCAAAGCCCAGAAAGTTCTAAAAAAGATGAACCCAAAGAGACCCACACAAAGAAACACTGTAATAAAAATGTCAAAAGTTAAGGATAAAAAGAGAATCTTAAAAGTAGTAAGAGAAAAAGAACTTGTTCCATACAAGAAAATTCCCATAAGACTATCAGCAGACTTATCAGCAGAAAATTTGCAAGCCAGAAGGGAGTAGCATGATATATTCAAAGTGCTAAAAGGAAAAAAAAAAAAAAAAAAATCCCACCAAGAATACTCTACCCAGCAAAGTTATCACTCAATTGAAGGAAAGATAAAGAGCTTTCCAGGCAAACAAAAGCTAAAGGAGTTCATCACACTAAACCAGACATACAAGAAACATTAAAAGGACTGCGTTCAGCTGAAAAGGCACTAACTGCTAACAAGAAAAAAACATGAAAATAAAAATCCCACTGATAAAGGTAAATATATAGTAAAGATAGATTAATCACTTATAAAGCTAGTATGAAAGTTAAAAAGGCAAAGTAGTAAAAACTATAGCTACAATAATTACTCAAGGGATATACAAAATAAGAAAATATAAAATGTGATAATCAAGAACATAAAACGTGTGGCACCTGGGTGGCTCAGTCGTTAAGCATCTGCCTTCGGCTCAGGTCATGATCCTTGGGTCCTGGGATCGAGCCCCACATTGGGCTCCCTGCTCCATGGGAAGCCTGCTTCTCCCTCTCCCACTCCCCCTGCTTGTGTTCCCTCTCTCGCTGTGTCTCTCTCTGTTAAATAAATAAATAAAATCTTAAAAAAAAAAAAGAACATAAAACATATGGGTGGGTAGGGAGTAAAAATGTAGTTTTAGAATGCCTTCAAACTTGGGGCGCCTGGGTGGCTCAGTTGGGTTAAGCGGCTGCCTTCAGCCCAGGTCATGATCCCAGGGTCCTGGGATCAAGCCCCACGTCAGGCTTCCTGCTCAGCGGAGAGCCTGCTTCTCCCTCTCCCTCTGCCTGCTGCTCTACCTACTTGTGCTCTCTCTCTCTCTGTCAAATAAATAAATAAAATCTTAAAAAAAAAAAAAGAATGCCTTCAAACTTAACCTGCTATCAACTTAAAATATATTGTTACACAGTTGACCTTTGAAGAACACACGTTTGAACTGCACATTTATATATCTATACACACACACACACACACACACACACAGTACAGTATTGTAAATGTATTTCCTCTTCTTTATGATTTTCTTAAAAACATATTCACTTTATTATAAGAATACGGTATATAATACATGTAATATACAAAATATGTATTAATCGACTGTTTATTTTATTGGTATAGCTTCCAGTCAATAGTATGCTATTAATATAGTTAAGTTCAAGGGGAGTCAAAAGTTATACGTGTCTTTCAACTGTACAGGGTTCTATACTTCAAAGCCCTGTGTTGTTTGAGGGTCAACTGTATACATACTGTATAAATTGTATATAAGCTGTTATATATGAACTTCACAGTAACCACAGGCAAAGACAAATGGTAGATACACAAAAGATAATAAAAGGAGAATGTAAGCATAACACTACATAAAGCCATCAAACCACAAAGGAAGAAACCAAGAGAAGGAGAAAGGAACAGAGAGAAACTAAAGAGACAAAAAAACAATTAAAATGGCAATAAGTACACACCTATGAATAATTACTTTAAATGTAAATGGGCTAAATTCCCTAACCAAAAGATAGAATGACTGAATGGATAAAAACAAGACCCATCTATACACTGTCTACAAGAGACTTAAAACATACAAGGATACACACAGACTGAAAGTGAGAGAATGATAGAAGATGTTTCATGGAAACGGAAACTGAATGAAATCAGGGTTACTCTACCAGCTATACTCATATCAGACAAAGTAGACTTTAATACAAAGACTGTAATAAAAATAAAAAAAAAAAGATGGGCATTACATAAAGGGGTCAATCTAACAAAAAGATATAAATTTGTAGATATTTATGTACCAAATGCAGGAGGATGTAAATACATAAAGCAAATACTAACAGACCTAAAGGGAGAAATTTACAATACAGTAATAGTAGGAATTTTAATCCCCACTTATCAATAGATCATCCAAATAGAAAATTAAAAAGGAGGGCGCCTGGGTGGCTCAGTTGGTTAAGCGACTGCCTTCGGCTCAGGTCATGATCCTGGAGTCCCGGGATCGAGTCCCACATCGGGGTCCCTGCTCGGCGGGGGGTCTGCTTCTCCTTCTGACCCTCCTGACTCTCATGCTCTCTCTATCTCATTCTCTCTCTCAAATAAATAAATAAAATCTTAAAAAAAAAAAAAAAGAAAGAAAGTATCTTTCTAAAAAAAAAAAAGAAAGAAAATTAAAAAGGAAACATTAGGCAGATGAACTTAATAAATATATACAGAACATTCCATCCAAAAGCAGCAGAATACACATTCTTCTCAATTCTCCAGGACAGATCATTTGTTAGGCCACAAAACAAGTCTCAATAAATTTAAGAAGACTAAAATCATATTAAGCATCTTTTCTGACCACTGGTATGAAATCAAATATTATTTACATGAAAACTGGAAATATCACAAATATGTGAAGATTAAACAATATGCTACTAAATGACCAATGGGTCAATGACAAAAGTCAAACAAGAAATAAAAAAAAAATACCTTGAGACAAATGAAAATGGAAATGAAGCATACCAAAATCTATGAGATGCAGCAAAAGTTCTAAGAGGCAAGTTCATAGCAATGCAGACCTACCTTAAGAAAAATCTCAAATAAACAATCTAACTTTAAACCTAAAGGAACTAGAAAAAGAAAAATAAACAAACCCCAAAATTAGCAGAAGAAAGGAAATAGTAACGATCAGAGTGAAAACAAATGAAACAGAAACTAAAAAGACAGTAGAAAAGACCAATGTAACTAAGAAGAGATTAACAAAATCGACAAACGTTTAGTTATACTCCCTAAGAAAAAAAGAGAGGGCACACAAAAAAATAAATTCAGAAATTCAAAAGGAGAAATTACAACTGATAACAAAGAAATGCAAAGAATCATTAAACCACTATGAAAAATTATAAGCCAAAACTGGACAGCCTAAAAGAAATGGATAAATTTCTAGAAACACAATCTTCCAAAACTGAATCCTGAGGAAATAGAAAATCTGAATAAATCGATTACTAAAAGGATATTGAATCTGTAATCAAAAAACTCCCAAGAAACAAAAGTCCAGAACTAGATAGTTTCACTGGTGGATTCTACCAAATATTTAAAGATTTAATACCTATCTTTCTAAAACACTTCTAAAAAGCTGAAGAGGAGGGGGGTGCCTGGGTGGTGCAGTCGATTAAGCATCCAACTCTTGGTTTTGGCTCAGGTTGTGATCTCAGGGTTGTGACACGGGGGGCTCTGTGCTCAACACCAGTGTGCTTAAGACTCTCTCTGCCTCAGAACCATGAAAGACTCTTAACTATAGGAAACTGAGGGTTACTGACCCTTGACATAATGTAATGAAAATGGCATTTTATCCATGTGTCTTTCTCCAAAAAAAATCCCTAAGCCCAGTCTAATCATGTGAAAAACAATATACAAATCCCAGTAAGGCACCTGACCATTACTCCTTAAAACTCTTAGGGTCATCAAAAGCAAGGAAAGCCTGAAACACTGTCACAGTCAAGAGGCACCTAAGGTGATATGGTGACTAAATGTAATGGTGGTATCGTGGATAGGATCCTGGAACAGAAAAGGTACATTAGGTAAAAACTAAGGAAATATGAATAAAGTATGAACTTCAGTTAATAATAATGTATCAATACTAACTGGTTCATTAATTGTGACAAATGTGCATTAGTAATGTAAGATGTTAGTAATAGGAAAAAACAGATATGTAGTATAAGGGAACTCTGTGGTATCTTTGCAATTCTATAAATCTAAAACTACTGTATCATTAAAAGATTTTTTAAAGAAATCATAAAAACATCAGTAATACAAAAAGGTTCTTTGAAGAAATTAATAATATTTTAAAGCCTCTATGCAGATAATCAAGAAAAAAGATACAAATTACCAATATCACAAATGAAATGGGGACACCACTACAGTCTACACACTAAAAAAATAAGGAAATATTATGAATAACACTATGTCATTAAATCGAACAACTTAAAAGGGAATGTGTATCTGTTTCTTATCTGATATGAAAGTTGGCCAGCAGAATTAAATTTCAGTGGTTTCTTTTCTCCAGTTTCAATTGGTATCTTTGGTTAGGAGCTATGGTTATTTGTAACAGAGTAAACCATACTTCTTTTTTTTTAAAGTCCCTGTTCAGGATTACTTTAATATTTTTCTGTGTACAAACATTTTAGATACTTCTAGCTGTAAAACTAATTAAAAGTTGTGGTTAGGGTAGCAATGGTGCCCTCTTTTCCTCTTCTTCCAATGTCATGTTTTTGGTACCAGATAATTTTGCAAGAGTGAAAAAAGGAAAGATTTATAAAATTAACAATGTGTTGTCTTTCTTGTTGAGCATTACTGCTACTTGGCTCAACTCAGACTTTATATGCTCTATGAAAGAAGCTAAATACCATTAAGATAACTCAGACCTTTTCAGTAAAATATATGGCCTTTATGTGACTGGTTATAAACACATGGAAAAACTAAAAAAAAAAAAAGAGAGAGAGAGAGAAAGAAAGAAATGCATAGAAAAGCTTTTTATCTGGCACCTTATACACCTCAAAGCTACACATAATAGGATTTTACTGTAGGTAGAGCATCCAGATTAATAAATATTTCACAATCAGTCTGAAAAATTCAAGTGAATGGACACTCATTCTAGATGTGCTTTGAAGTTTTCTCTCTCCTTGTTACTTATAAAAATAAGCAATTTTGTAAATGCTGAATGCAAGACAGCATATTTGGCTTTCTTTTTTGTCCCCAGAAAATTGTGGTTATTGTCTGCGTCATACAAATAAGAGATTTTTACTTATCATCCACATTAGCTACTTTGTTGGTCTGTTTTTGTACCCAGTGATGTGGTCTCTGGTTGAAGTTGGTGTGACTAAGAGTGGCAAGAATAGATCATCAGTGACAGGAAGGGGGTTGTCTAAATACAATCCCACGTAAGACGTGGTAGCCATTATTATCAATTCTGTGTGCTGTGTTTTCAGAGTGACAAAACCACAGTAGAGTGCTGCCTATTTTGATAAAACCTGAGTTACCACTTTAGCAAGACTTATGCTCCAACATGGTCTACATTGGTTGCTCTCAATTTTCAATCTTAAAGCTCCTTTCTTCCTCCTTCCCTCACTCCCCCTTTAATTTCTCTTCCCCCTCTGTCTCTTCTAGTTCTTTCTGTCCTCCTCAAGATTAAAGGGCAGTACTCTCCTATTTTTTATCCAGAAAGGAAAAAGAGTATTATAGAAAGAACACAGTGTTTAGAAGTGGACTGATCTGAGTGTGAATTTTGGCTTTTTCAAAGCAAAGTTACTTTGTTTTGAAGAGTCTCAGAAAGTGGTATGCTAGAGCTGGCTCATACTGCTGGAGAGCCAACTTTCCCCCAGTCCCATCCACTGACTCCATTTTTTGGCAGCTTGATGGGAGCATTTATACCACAGAAATGAGCAAATGCCCAAATCAAAGACCCTTTCTTTTTTTTTTTTTAAAACCCAAGCAGCCAGTTGTTAAACATTCATGAACACATCATGAGCTCAGCTTCCACATTTCTCAAACAGGACTAATAACATCAACCCTGCAAATTTGTTGTAAACATTTCAAATAATTTAAGTAAAACATCTAGAAAAATGCCAGATACACAGAAGACACTTAGTATATGATAGATACCAATATTGTTACAGTATTACAAACAGAGTCTGGTTATATGAAACCTCTACAAGTCATGAGACCAATAATGTAAAAGTATATTAGGGCAGTTGAATTTCATTTTAGTGGGGTTGTTGGGTGCTTTAGAATTTATACACGGAAAAAATTAGCAGAGTATTCCATATAGTAGCCGACATAATTGTTAATGAGAACAATTTACTTTACATTTTTTCCTATTTTCCATGTTCCCTTTTAATTATGATCTCCACTAATCATCATATAAATACAACTTCTTGGGTAGTGATGTGGAAGGATTCAGAAAACCACAAGACCTGTGAGGAAGTACTATGAATGGTAAAGTCATAAAGAGAGGCAATTCAGTAACTATAATTAAGCATCTAAAGAACTCTTAGGTGACCACCTGTTCACCATTTCTTCTGACAGCTGAACCAGTATTTTGGCTTCCACTGGAAAAAGAGAAATTTAGATTGGCTATGGCAAAGCAATCTCAAAAATTAGCCTTATGTTCCAGAGCTTTTTCCTCTCTCATTGAAAGTATATGAAAACTGTGTGTGTGTGCGTGTATGTGTGATATTATGTTCCAGAGCTTTTTCCTCTCTCATTGAAAGTATATGAAAACAGTGTGTGTGTGTGTGTGTGTGTGTGTGTGTGTGTGAGAGAGAGAGAGAGAGAGAGAGATTATCCTAAATGAGGAGGGCAAGAGAAGAGTATGACCAATAATCTTGGACTGTAACCTCTACTTCTGGGACTTGTGTTTGAGGCTTTCACAGATTCATTTTACTGAAGCCTTCAGAAATTTGAGCAAAATCGTTTGCCTATAATTTATGCATAATAAAATGACTTGCAATAAGGCCTCCAAAGTGTCTCAGAGTAAAAAATGTTTATGAATCTGTTTAGAAAGATGCCATTTTCTCTCCCTTCGCTAAATAATGATTTTTTTTTTAAGATTTTATTTATTTATTTGTCAGAGAGAGAGGGAGAGAGAGACAGAGAGCAAGCACAAGCAGGGGGGAGCAGCAGGCAGAAGAAGCAGGCTCCCCGCGTAGCAAGGAGCCCGATGCGGGACTCGATCCCAGTACCCTGGGATCATGACCTGAGCCAAAGTCAGATGCTTAACCGACTGAGCCACTCAGGCGACCCTAAATAATGATTTCAATGGTATTTTATTTTAGCTCTTATAAAGAGATATGAGGTCTTCATTTCTGATTATCACTGCATTGCAAACATCACACAAGTAAAATAAATTATTAAGATAATTTGTTATTTTTACATTCTTTAAGTAGTCAGTACCCACATTTCCCACTCAGTCCTATATGTCCTCCCTCTGATGTTGATTTAAAACTTGTATTAGAGTTAAATTTTTTTTATTATAATCTAATGTCTAAATGTTTGCCCTAGTGTGTTAAGCCCTCAAATTCCTTTCTTACCATTGACATGAGTCTTAAGATCACTTATGCCCTTGGGGCGCCTGGGTGGCTCAGTCATTAAGCGTCTGCCTTCGGCTCAGGTCACGGTCCCAGGGTCCTGGGATCGAGCCCCGCATCAGACTCCCTGCTCCGCGGGAAGCCTGCTTCTCCCTCTCCCATTTCCCCTGCTTGCGTTCCCTCTCTCACTGTGTCTCTCTCTGTCAAATAAATAAATAAAATCTTAAAAAAAAAAATCACTACTGCTCTTAAAGTCAAAAATCAATTTAATAAGCAACACTGAACACAAAATTTGAAAACTGTAATCACAGGAGAGATAACAAAACCCTTCGACAACGAGATTCAAGTTTTAGCTATGAATAGTTTGAAACTTTATGGAAATAACGACCATCAAAACTGGGTATGTTTTTCTAATCTAAAACATAATTGCAGTATTGACATTATTATTAATTCCAGAAAGTATTTACAAAATATTTTAGAATTAATCATGTCCTGTCATTTAAATTATTTAGACTACAGCTGTAGGCCTGTTCCCTGCCTACCTCTCTGGAATCATCTTACACCACTCCCTCATTTACCCTCCACACTCAACATTATTTGCCTTTTTTTTTTTTTAAGATTTTATTTATTTATTTGAGAGAGAGGGAAAGTAAGAGAGATCACAGAGGGAGAGGGAGAGGCAGACTCCCTGCTGAGCTGAGAACCCGATGCAGGGCTCAATCCCAGGACCCTGGGATCATGACCTGAGCTGCAGGCAGATGCTTAACCAACTGAGCCACCCAGGCGCCCCCATTATTTGCTTTCTTTAATTTTTCTAATACACTATTCCTCTTTATTCCACAGGGCCCTTCTCATGCTTTTCCCTCAGAAGAGAATGTTCTCCCAATGCCCCCTCCACTTTAAAGCCCAACTCAAATATAACTGTCTCAGAGAAGGCTTCCCTTATCTCTCAGTGAAAGTCATATTCCTTTCCTTGACAGCAATTACCAGTTTATATTTATACATTCATTGTCCATGTAACTAAAATTTAGGCTCCACAAGAGCAGGGACCTTGTCTATTCCTACTCACTATTATAACCTTAAGATGTACACATGGTCTCTAGTCCACGGTAGGTGAATGACTGACTGACTGAATGAATGGTATACACAAATTACTACAAAATTAGCTTCAAGATATATGCAACATTAGATGTAATTCAAGATTACAGCATAATTACAGAATCCCAAATAAAACTGATCTGGATAAAGTATTATGAAAACTTAACATCCTTTTAAAAAAATAAATCTCGGGCAGTATCACACCCTGTATTCATGACACTATTCTCTCAACTACTTAGGTTACCCACTGTTCCTTTAAAAATTGGAGGAAATATTCAGATGAAGGAGATTCTGGAGACAGAAAATTTAGACTGATTTCTGTATAAAGGTCTATACTGATAGAATCCTCCAAACACATCTTTAAAATGGCAACTAATCTACATAGTTGAATATTACATGGTTACTAACTCTGATGAGTTGGTATTGGCTATCTAAAGCACACATGAAGAAAGATCCTGAGTTTGAATCTACGCTCAGGGAAGAGAGAGCTATGAGGGGGTATTAATGAAATATCAGCCAGGAGAGCAGAAGCCCCAGAGAGTAGTGGCATCTATGTAAGGTGTATGCCCATGCCGGCTAAATAGCATGAAAATATTTTATTTATGAGAGAATTAAAAATTTTGATGTATTTTATGAATCACATTAAAATGTGTTCACGTGAATGTATAACTGGACTAAATGCCAGTAGGAGAAAATAGCATATGTGAAAGGACAGTGTGCTAAAAGGTAAAAAGGTGGTGTATTGAGAGGCATTAGCTACCTATATTACTGACCGTCTATACAAAACAATGGATTAAGAGGCAAAGGGGCCTCGACCACATAATTAGCTCTGACAAGTTTCTTGGACAGTTTTTAGACATTAAATTTTTGACCCTGAAAAATATCACCTCACTTTCTATGCCATATGAAATAGAAGGTTTTGACACAATAAGTTTTTAAAACACTTGAACTAAGTGGAAAAAAACATTATGAAATATAATGTGCTATCACCATCATTATGTTGTTTGAAAGTGAAAATTCAGAAATGATATCACATTACATTCCCACTGTCTTTAAAACAGAAGAAAACTACTAACTGAGCATAATTACTTTCTAACAAGGATCAAAGTGCAGTAATGGTCTAGCAAAAGAAACTGCATTAATTAAATAATTTAGTTATAATTAAATAATTATAGCTATTATTATTCATGTGTAATTTATTTCAAAAGACTGCCAATACTTACTAAGGGTGCCCGGCTGGCTCGGTTGGTGGAGCATTTGACTATTGATCTCAGGGTCGTGAGTTTGAGCCCCACGTTGGATATAGAGATTATTTAAAAAAAAATTCTTTTAAGGGGCGGCTGGGTAGCTCATTGTTAAGCATCTTTCTTCGGCTCAGGTCATGATCCCAAGGTCCTGGGATTGAGCCCCGCATCAGGCTCCCTGCTCCGTGGGAAGCCTGCTTCTCCCTCTCCCGCTCCCCCTGCTTGTGTTCCCTCTCTCACTGTGTCTCTCTCTGTCAAATAAATAAATAAAATCTTTTAATAAATAAAATTTTTAAGAATGCCATACTTAATATAAATATAAAATATAATAAAAATAAGGTAAAAATAAATATGTTTAGCTGGTACAAAGGGGATACACACATGCCTTTACAAACGTATGTGCTCGTGTATGCACAGAGTATTTCCGGATGGCTACAATGGCAATAGTGGGTAGCTCTGGGAGACAGGCCTAAGAAATGGAAGGTCCAGAGTAGGAAGTGGATTTCCCTATTATCATATACCCTTATAGGTATTAAAATGTTTTCCAGACTCATATATGACTTTTTCCCCAAAAAAAGTTTATAAAAATTTTCAAAGCTGAATGGATGGGATTAAATGGGAATAATTAATCATTGCTATACTAAGGAAAAAAATATATGTTAAAATCATGGTAGTGAAAGGGATCTAAGATCATGCTCTTCAATTTTATTAAGTAGAAAACTGAAACAATTAAGAAAATTTTGTTCTCCTAAAGTTAATAGTCAAGTCAGTGACATTAGCTCTAAAATCTTGAACCTCCTTATTCTCGAATAACATGATTCTCACTATCTTAGTTATCTTCATTACAGAAGTGTCAAAGCCTCCACAAAACAGTAAAATTTTCCTTAAAGTTTCCTGGGACTCTAGGTAAGCAATATACAACAATCAGGATTTGACAATAATTTTTACTGATTTGAAAACAGGCAACTCAGAAGCTGAAATCTGGCAAGGATGATTATTTTTTAAAGCAAGCTCAGGAAGCAGCTGAATTTAGCTCAAGAAGGAACTAGCTGCTGCCTGCAATTGTCCTTGGAAAGTAAATGCGAAAGTCAAAGGGTTCATGCATGAACTCTTTACACAGCTTAAATCGAGAGGCAAGAGCAGGAAACTAATTAGCCTCTCATTTATCATCTGTTTAGGCCTTCTTGACTGACATAATTATAACTCCTCTCAATGCAATCTAATCATTTAGGGAATTTAGTCTAGAAACACTTTAGCTTCATCTAATCTATGGAATTCACAACTCAGGTGCCACCCTGCTAAGAGAAGTCCCTATTAACTCTACTTCACGTGAAACTCATCCTCACTTGAAAGCCCATGTATGTATGTTAGGGCATCATTCGGATTACATGTGTTAGGAAAGGGTATCTTATGTCTCGGCAAAAATTAATACTTTTAGAATTTTCCAGCTTCAGAGAGTGGAAACTGTATTATCAAGCAAACATTAATCTTAGATGGTGAATAAAGAAGAAATGTGAGGAATATTAGAAGAAAGAATCTTAAAACCAGCTCCCAAATTGTTAGGAAATAGAGACAGGTTAAGACACACAGGTTGGAGGAGATACTCTATGACCTAAATTAAGCATTTAAAGAGAGGTCTAAGAATATTGCTGACATTTTCCAAGAGGAGAAAAAATTATATATACTAATGCTTTTTTCACCCTTGTTTATTAATGCTTATTTCACCCTTACATAGATGCCACTACTCTCTGGGACAAAGATTTTTCTTGAAACTTCCTGGAATAAGTAACAAGCAAAAGGAAGAGGCTGTATCAACTAAGTAATATTTGTCCCAATGCACTGACTCTCTTAAAAGTAATTTCCATGGGCTATGAACCATGGTCACTATATGGAAATAATTGGAAGAATAAAAAAGTCATTTTTTCAATTTTCCTCTTTTAAATGTTAGACTTGATTGCAATATGAATGTTTTTTTTTTAAATCTTGTTTGTCATAACTGATATCCTGGAAGGCTATACACAATAATTAAAATTCCTCTCCTGGAATGTGGCAGGATAAAGACTCAATGACAATATGTTAGCTTTTCTTCTGAGTTTTAACGCCATGGTTTCAAGAGAGCTAAATTTTCAGAAACGGATTTCCTCAATTATAGCATTTTAATCTCTACTTCTGGTCAAAAAGGATAGTAGTAGTGGTAAGGGTAAGGCTACTCTACTCTTGGTCAACCTCAGGGAGTTACACTGTGTTCCAAGGTTCAAAGAAAGAGAACAGACTCCTTCCACACTTGTTAGACTCCATCATGGCCTCAGAGACTCCTTTAAAGATTTACTTAAAACTATGGACCATCTGACCAAAAAGAAAATACAAACAAATTGTGTAATTTCGGGAAGTACCCAAACTCTAGATTAGGACAATCTGCCCTAAAAAAAGAATAGCAGATTTATACACTTTCAGCCAATACAAATGCTGTATTTCAACGTAATGATGACTTTTTATATTTCACTTACTCTACACATCTTATGGTAAAGATCACTATCTCCAGAAGCAGGAATACTAAGAATGGGCTGCAAATGCCTTACTAGAGAAATATTAGACTGTTAGAACTATTTTCCCATTGATCATTCCCTTAGGGCAGTGGTTCAAAAAAAGGGGCTATGAACCCCAAGGAGACACTTTGGAAAATTGTGAGGGTGTTTTTGGTTACCACAGTAACTAGAGATTGCCACTGAGCTTTATAGTTCTCTCTTGCCCCCAACCCTGGAGAGGGAGGATAAAAAAAAAAGGACATGTATGTTAGACATCTTAGAATACATGGATATTCCCATGCAGTGAAGGATGTCCTACCAGACATTCATGTGTGTTAAACCAATTCATAATTATCTAAGCCTAAAACTTAAATCTGTTCTACACATAAAGAAAAGGTATTTTTACAAAATTTTAAAATACATTGAATTTCTAAGAATGCGATTACCAAATAAAGACTGTATTTTGTTTTTTTTTGTTTTTGTTTTTTTAAAGATTTTATTTATTTCTCTGACAGATAGAGAGACAGCGAGAGAGGGAACACAAGCAGGGGGAGTGGGAGAGGGAGAAGCAGGCTTCCCGCTGAGCAGGGAGCCCAATGCGAGGCTCGATCCCAGGACCCAGGGATCATGACCTGAGCCGAAGGCAGACGCTTAACGACTGAGCCACCCAGGCGCCCTGTATTTTGTTTTGTTTAGAACTTCACCATGGTTGTTTACCTTTCTGAAAATCATGTACCAGTGGCAACACTACTTGTGGTATTTTAACTGCCAATGAAACACGCCTTTACCAATCTGCATTTGAGAATGCCGCAACCGTGATGATTCTATGTAGAGATGCAAGCATCTTAGTACCTTACCATGTATTCTAACACAGTCATGCTTGAGCATTTACATAGTGAAATACATATTATTTTACTCTAAATTATTTTCCTTATTATTCCTCATTTATATTACTTAGGGCATTATAACTCCTTTTTTTTTTTTAAGATTTTATTTATTTGTGAGAGAGAATGAGAGAGAGCATGAGAGGAAGGAGGGTCAGAGGGAGAAGCAGACTCCCCGCCGAGCAGGGAGCCCGATGCGGGACTCGATCCCGGGACTCCAGGATCATGACCTGAGCCGAAGGCAGTCGCTTAACCAACTGAGCCACCCAGGCGCCCCTTTTATAACTACTTTTAACTTACATGTGAGGTAAACCTATAAATGTATACTATATAAATATTTAATCTATACCCATACACACAGAGGGGGGTGTGTGTGTGTGAATTTTGTCTTAAGATAAAGAGAACATCACAAAATATTTGCTGTAAAATGGACCAGGAGTCTGACAGGGCTGAAAATCACTAATCTGGAATAGCAATACTAAATTTAAATGGAAAACCTGCCAAACTTCTTTTTAACAGCATTTAATATTATTAAATGGCGTGAAGGATTAATTTGTAGGGTTTTTGTTGCTGTTGTTGTTGTTTTTAGAGAGAGAGCATGAGTGGGGCAGGGGTGGGAGGGGAGAGGGAGGGAGAGAATCTTAAGTAGGCTCCACAATCAGCATGGCGCGAGCCTGAGGTGCGGCTCAATCTCACAATCCTGACATCGTGGCCTGAACCTAAATCAAGAATTGGATGCTTAACCGACTGAGCCACCCAAGTGCCCCTGTAGGGTATTTTTTATCTACCTCATTATGATAGAGGCTAGGGTTATAGTCAGCTGCTCTCAGTTCCCAACTATTTCTACAAGTTACCTAGGCCATAGTCAGAAGTAGCATTCCTGGGGCACCTGGGTGGCTCAGTCGTTAAGCATCTACCTTCTGCTCGGGTCATGATCCCGGGGTCCTGGGACCGAGCCCCACATCGGGCTCCCTGCTCAGCGGGAGGCCTGCTTCTCCCTCTCCCACTCCCCCTGCTTGTGTTCCCTCTCTTGTTGTATTTCTCTCTGTCAAATAAATAAATAAAATCTTTAAAAAAAATTTTTAAAAAGTAGCATTCCTTTCACCTTGACCCTTGGGCACACTCTTACCTTACCAATTCATAGGTATAATTGATTTTGTGAAATTGGATGGGAAAATTAGATTAAAATGGCATAAAGGGCACTGGTATGGGATCACACTATCTATGGATCAGATCACTGATGTGTGAATACACAGGGACCCCTTGAGCTACAGAAATCAGCAGGACTCTTAGGGCCCTGGGCCATGGCCAGGTGAGTGCCCTAAGACCAGCAGGAGGTGCAGTGGGACTGTACTGTGGTCCTTGTACCTCTGCTCAGTGAGCACCATTCACTTAGGGGTGCCTGGAATTGAATTCAACTTTAATACAATCTGGGAGAAATTGACATCTTTACTATATTAAGTCTTCCTTTTTTTTTTTTTTTAAAGATTTTTTTATTTATTTGACAGAGAGAGACACAGCGAGAGAGGGAACACAAGCAGGGGGAGTGGGAGAGGGAGAAGCAGACTTCCCGCTGAGCAGGGAGCCTGATGTGGGGCTCGATCCCAGGACCCTGGGACCATAACCTGAGCTGAAGGCAGACGCTTAAAGACGGAGCCACCCAGGCACCCTATATTAAGTCTTCTAATCCATGAACAGAACATGTGTCTCCATTGTTTTAGATGCACTTTGATTAGATTTACCATCATTGTCCAGTTTACAGCATCCATGGCCTGCCTGTATATGTTTTGTTAAATATGCACCCAAATATTTCAAATTAACGAATTAATTAAAAAATGGCATAAAGGACTTACAAATACATGAAAGAGACATCTCTTTCATCTCCTATCAATTTTTCATTGACAACTTCTCCAAACAGGGAACAGTCAATAATAGTTTCAAATTTAGTTAGGCCTTGCTCAAGTTCAAGGTTTGAAAAAGACTGTCATGAATGAATGGAAAGAAGAAAAGAATGGAAAGAAGGGAAAAGAAAGGGAAAGGGAAAAAGAAAAAGAATGTTCTTTGTGTTGGTAAGGCAAATATATGAAATAGAACATGACAAAGACTATGCAGGAACATATAAAATGTATATGCCTATAAATTTAATTACTCAAAATCTATTAGGCATAATAAATCCTTTTTTAAAGCATTGAATAACAGAACCAAGTAAGAGAGCAAAATTATGGACATGGTTACTCATACTCCCATAAGAGACTATGAAAACAGAAAGCAATTAACACTCAGGAGGGTTACTGCTCCTAGCACTTCACTCTGAAATCTCCCCCTCCCCATTAGGCCAAAACTTTGCAAAACATCTCCAAATCGGCCATCTGATTCAAATAGCTTATGTTTTGATTAAAATAGCTATATTAAGTATTGGGTGAAGAATTTTTTACCACAGAAATTGTTCATAACTTTTTCTCTCTAGTATGATCTCATCTACACTGACCTATTTATCCTAACTCCACAGGTACAAAATTGCCTGAGTGGACAAAACACCATTTTCTAATAGTCAATCCTGTTCCCTTCAAAATTATTAAGCGCTCAGATTCAAGTTTGAATTTCCCTGGCCAATATTTTAGGCAAGCTACTTACTCAGGTATCAATTATTATTTTCATTCTGCAGAGAAAGCTGCTCAGATAATACAAGAGTTTTACAGGTTTTATGAATGTTTCCTTAGCCTTTACTTTGTGGACAGAAAATCAGTTACCGATTAAACTGCCTGAGCTCCATGGTAATGATGCTTCTCAACACAAAATCAGTACCAATGTGAAATTTAAGAGTGAACAGGAACAACGTGCTGATAGATCAGATTACTTTAAAAGGCCTATGTTTCATTCCTCATCTTTTCAACTCATATCTTCAGGATTAGAAATTGGATGGCCCAGACATATAATACTCAAGATAAAAATACCCCCATACTCTCAGAAACTACTGGTGTAGAATGGTGTATAAATTTACTGACTGCTGATTAAGTAATAATTATTGATTATTAATTTATTAAGGACATAAAGACAAGTAAAATTATGCTGAACAAGAGTATGTGTCAAGGGGCGCTGGGTGGCTCAGTTGGTTAAACCGCTGCCTTCAGCTCAGGTCATGATTCCAGAGTCCTGGGATCGAGCCCCACATCGGGCTCCCTGCTCATGCAGGAAGCCTGCTTCTCCCTCTGCCTGCCACTCCCCTGCTTGTGCTCTTTCTCTCTCTCTCTCTCTCTCTCTCTGTGTCAAATAAATAAATAAAATCTTAAAAAAAAAAGAGTATGTGTCAAAAAATTGGGCCAAAATGAATCTACTGCCCCCAAAGTAGCCAAGATAAAGTGTCATAAAAAGCAAATTAGAAATAATGAACACTTAAATCAACAAAACTGAAAAAAGAGCTGATAATTTTAAACAGAAAAGCTGGTATGTATGTACATATGTACGTGCATGCATGTATGTGTTTAATTGTAAACAAATGTTGATCCATGAATGATTAACATCTGAAACCTGAAGATCTGAAAGAGTTAAATATAGACCAGAATTCCTGAATAAATAAGATATATGAAAAGAGCATGAAATATGAATGAGTAGCATGTCTTTCTAAGAAAAAAGCCAATAAAATCAGCTTAAAATGTAAACACAGAAGGACCAACTGTAAGGAAAAGAACCACCAAAGAACTCCCCTTGAAAAGTATGCTGTAAACCAGGAGAGAAAATTTTAAATAGCTGCACATGTGAATGAATATTAAAAATATTTTAATCCTTCTAAGAAGTGTGTTTCTAATTAGACATTCCCTTTTCTGATTATGTATTTTATTGCAATGGCGGAATTAACTATGACTTAGCTCTTTCCACAATAGCAGCTGTTAGATTTAACTTAGCAGCTTCCTCTTTTATGCTCCTACCAAAACATGTGTATACTATATATGTACACTTAACATACTTCTTCTAGGGAAAGACCACAGAATGTCTCTATCTCAACTTAGTTACTGGGGCAATTTACTGTGTCTTTTTCTCTTTTAAAATAGAGAGAGGAAATCCTTTAGTCTACTTCATAAATGTTTAGTTCTCTGGTCAACATTTTATTCCCTATAAAATGCAGGCCAAGAATCTAATTTCAAATGTCTTGGAAACTTTCTTAGCAACTAAGTAACAGAGAGTATTGCCTATTTTCAATTTATTCAGAAATGAGAAACACTTTAAACAAGAAAAGACAAATCTAAAAATCAGGTGAGGAGGATGGTGAAGGAAAAGCCACAGGTTAAGGATTTTAAGAGTGGAAATATATGTATTCATAATCACTTAGCCAAACTGCTAATCTATTTTAAACCTTCCATTCTTCCATGACGTGTATTTCTTTAAAATATAAAATGGAATGTTAAGAAGCCAGCACCCTGGCAAGCATAAACGCTCTAGTAATTTTTACAAGTTGCTTTTTGGAAAGGCCCACCCACCTAACTCCATCCCCATTTTAAAACTGTTCTGTCCCATAATTAAATACTATAGCCTTCATTTTAAAGGTTGAAAGTAGAACTACAACTGCTCTCTACATTCAGAACTCAGCATATGGCTGCAAACCCTAAAACACTAATTTCAATAATAAATAGAATGGTTGGGAAAAGGCACAAACTTGAGAATTGTAGAAAGAAATCTTGAATTAATGGGTGTGACATTAGAAGGACCAATAGCCTTGTGCATTTCTCTTGGATTGTACCTCCTCTAAGGGTAAAAGATAAAGATCAGTTCTGACACCTTTTCAGTAGTTAGCATCCTCATTAAATACCCAAAAAGGAAGGCAGTTAGTATCAACTGTAATGATTTAAAGAAACACCTTTCAAAAGTGAAGTCATCCAAGTGTATGAACCTACTAAAAAAGTCAAGCAAGCCCTTATCTAAAAGACACATAAACATAAATGAACACTTTACCAAAATAAAATCTTTTAAAAAGAAGTGTCACCAAAGATCCCTTCGGGTTTTTCTAAACTATAAACAGAACTTGTCAATCATAAAGGGAAGAAAAAGCAACCATTACAAGTTAAAAAAGACTTAAAGATATTCAAATGTACAAAACAGATATTAGATTTTAAGTATTCAATGACTAAGGGAAAAGGTAGTCATAAAAATGTCAAAGAAATGATAAATGGCACATTTTTAAAGGGCAGGTAGGCATCTGTGGGTATCAATGTTGCAAATAATTTTAAGGTTAAAGATTATATCTTCTATTGATCTATTATTGCCTAATAAAAAATGAAAACTAAGGATAGTTTCATTGATTTGTCTTCATTGTCTCAGAATTCTTTTTTATTTTTATTTTTTATTTTATTTATTTGACAGAGAGAGACACCACGAGAGCGGGAACACAAGCAGGGTGAGTGGGAGAGGGAGAAGCAGGCTTCCCGTGGAGCAGGGAGCCCTATGTGGGGTTCTATCCCGGGGACTCTGGGATCATGACCTGAGTCGAAGGCAGATGCCTAACGACTGAGCCACCCAGGTGCCCCCGTTGTCTCAGAATTCTTAAATGTTAAATGAAAACTAGTTTTGCAGTTAAAAAAATAAATTACAGACCCACAATTAACTTTGACATTATCATACATGTTCAAAAATATATTTAAGGACTTTGGTTTCCATATATGAGCTGTACAACATTTGACAAACTCTAAGACTCCACACATTAAAGAGCAGTAATAAGAATGACTAGAAATGACTTTAAAAATTAAAGAATAAACACAGGGGCGCCTAGGTGGCTCAGTTTGTTAAGCGTCTGCTTTCGGCTCAGGTCATGATCCCAGGGTCCTGGGATCAAGCCCGGCATCAGGCTCCCTGCTGCGAGGGAGGTGGGGGGCAGTCTGCTTCTCCCTCTCCCTCTGCCTCCTCCCCCATGCTCATGCTCTGTCTCTGTCTCTCTCTCTCTTTTTCAAATAAATAAATAAAATCTTAAAAAAAAAAAAAAGTGACCATATTATGTGACCCGCTACCCACTTCTCATGTGATGGTACAGACAGCCCACTGACTGCTGTGAGGTTGAACATAAGTTTGTAGGCAAAAATGTCAAAATACAGAGCCCATGGGGCACCTGGGTGGCTCAGTCTTTAAGCGTCTGCCTTTGGCTCAGGTCATGATCCCAAGGTCCTGGGATCGAGCCCCACATCGGGCTCCCTGCTTGGTAGGAAGCCTGCTTCTCCCTCTCCCACTCCCCCTGCTTGTGTTCCCTCTCTCCCTGTGTCTCTCTCTGTCAAATAATAAAAAACAAAATCTTTTAAAATAAATGAATGAATGAATGAATGAATAAAAGAAATACAGAGCCCAATGTACATTTTAACCAGCCTCCAGAGTTAGCAGTACTATTGCTGAGACCCTGCAGGCCACATTAAAGATAAAGCATACCACAATCCTAAATTTTAAAATGAGACATGAAAGTGGGAGTGGAGAATATCATACTCAAAACAGGAATGCCCTCTCATAGATCAGCAGTGAAAACTTCTGATTACAAATCAGTCTTTAAAGGAAATAGCCTCGGGGTGACTGGGTGGCTCAGATGGTTAAGCGTCTGCCTTCGGCTCAGGTCATGATCCCAGGGTCCTGGGATCAAGCCCCACATCGGGCTCCTGGCTCAGCAGAGAGCCTGCTTCTCCCTCTGCCTCTCCCCCTGCTCATGCTCTACTCTCTATCTCTGTGTCTCAAATGAATAAATAAAATCTTAAAAATAAATAAATAAATAAATAAAGGAAATCGTCTCTAGAAATTAAGCTAAAGGTATGAAAAGAGAGAGACCTCTGGGAATGATATTTCTGATCAATTTTCTCCTCAAGGGTACATCTATATCTACAGATTTTGCTAGTAATAAGACAGTCTTCGTTCTGGTCTGAAGTTATTTTTTGGTTTGTCACAGGATCTAAAATAAGACTAAATCTTAGCTATTTGTGTGCTATCTCTGATTTCCACTTTAATAAATGTTTGTTACCAAGACACAGACTCTTAATTACAGAGAACAAACTGGGATGGTTACCAGAGGGGAGGTGGATGGGAGATGGTGAAATAGATGATGGGGATTAAGGAGGGCACTTGTCATAATGAGCACCCGGTGATGTATGAAATTGTTAAATCACTATATTGTACACCTGAAGCTAATATAATACTACATGTTAACTAACGAAATAAAATAAAAACTTAAAAAAATTAAAATTAAAAATGTGTTTGTTAAAACTGTAGAGAGTACTTAAGTTTAAAAATACACAGGACTGGGGCTCCTGGCTGACTCAGTTGGTAGAGCATGTGACTCTTGATCTTGGGGTTGTGAGTCTGAGCCCCAGGTTGGAGGTAGACATTACTTAAAAATAAATAAATAAATAAAATCTTTGGAAAAAATGAAAAATAAAAATAAAACTGCACAGGATTTTAGGAAAACTAGAACATATGCAGGTGGGTGCTTAAGGAATTTTCTCCCCATTTTGCCAGAAGCAGGGTGCCATCTGCTTGTGCCATGAATCAAGCTAACCCTCAGCAGTCTCCAAAGTTGACAGGAAAATCTCGTTGTTTAGTTACCACTGAAAACACACTCTAAATCTAAGATGAACTGTTATTTTTTAAACTGATCTTAGACATAGTTAAAAACTTATTTTTCCCCTTTAAAAGCAGCTATCTGTTTTTATATCGTTTCCTCATAAAACTACTTTCTGAAAAACTGAATTATGAAAACCACTGACTTCAAGAGTACTCTTCAAGTAACCGAAAATCTATTATTTGATTCATCATCTGAAAAATTAGCTCATCTTTTATATTGGGAATTATTTCTATCCTTTATAGTACAAATATCAACAAATAAAAAAGCAGAGCAAAATCATCTACATTATTATGATCGACAATAGTCAAATGGAAAATATAAATCTTCATTCTCTCACCCTGTTATTGCTTTATCTAATTGAAACTTCAAGTCTTCTGGGCAGGGATAAAATCCACTGTTATAGTGTCATTGTGTTTAAATAGCATAAAACACCAATAACTACTGGCTTATGCACATTTTAAATTAGCGTGCACATTACTAAAAGCCTAAAAAAAACACTCTTGCCAGATATGGGGAAGGGGAGATTCCAGACTGTATTGATTAGGAAAGTTTTTGGTTTGATTATTTTGAATGACAACTGGAAATACCTTCCTCAGAACAGAAGCTAAAAAGACCTGTAATAAAACACTGTAAAAATCTATGTAAAGGACTAAAAATCTAATTTAAACTAAGAAGTGATCTCCATACACTTTTTTTAAAAACTTTTGTTTCCTCTGTCAATAAATATACTAATATTATGAGATAATCTACCTCTATATCTTTTAAGACTATATAGAACTTTGGTCATATTTGGATATTAGGTACCTATTGGTTTTAATTCCATGAGAGTATTTGTCATCTCATGAAAAACTTTCGCCTTAAAATTGTTGCTATTTGGATAACATGCCTAGAATTTGTTGAAGTGCATTAATTTAAAACTCCATAACATGATCACATTGGTATTGTCACACAGCTATTATTTTCACACACTGCAACACTGAAATTGATCACAAGCACATGAGCCATGAAAAAAGATTCCTCCTAAGTCCCACGTTTCTAACACCTTTAGGAAATAAGGTTTTCTTGTCTTACTTTCAGGAAGCTAAAAACAGATGAATTCGGCTTTGGTGAGATCAGGGAATACTTAAGGGAAACTGGGTTTGTTGGCCCCTGCAATGGAGATGGGTACCGTGGGTCTGGTGGCGTGTGTGTGAGTCTGCATGTGTGTGCACACATGTAAAGGGTGGGGGGAGTGTGAATACAGTTCCACTCTCACATTCATTTATAACTGAGCCTTTAAAGGGCATGAGGCCAAGCAGTAAGTTGATGTTTCCCGTGGTTAAGATACTAGTAAGCAAGGCAGGAGAGGAACTCAGCTTCTTCATTAGGAAGGTCTACTGTTTCATAAGGTCCCTTTCAGTTCTAAAAAATCAAACATTCATGGAATATCAATTACTAGGAACATAAAGATGAATATAACATAGTTCTGGCCCTAAGGCTAATTTGATGAAAACTTAATCACCATGTTCACTATTCCTAAATAATATTATACATACATACACACTCACACACATATATATGAAATGTTCAAAGAACAAAAGCATGTGTTCTAAAAAAACTTAAAACTCTGGTCTCATGAAATAGGAAAAATAACTAAAAATTGACAATATTATCACTCCACCAAAATAAATAATCTATCAACCACAGGACTACCCAAGAACAAGCTTTTAATACCACACTCAATACCAACCATCCACATTTTGTTCCCTTTAAAAAAGAAAAAAAAAGGGGCGCCTGGGTGGCTTAGTCATTAAGTGTCTGCCTTCGGCTCAGTTCGTGATCCCAGGGTCCTGGGATTGAGCCCCACATCGGGCTCCCTGCTCGGCGGGAGGCCTGCTTCTCCCTCTCCCACTCCCCCTGCTTGTGTTCCCTCTCTCATGGTGTCTCTCTCTGTCAAATAAATAAAATCTTTAAAAAATAAAAAAAAAAAACTAAAGAAAGAAAGAAGAAAAAAAAAATCCTGCACTCATAGAAGAAAATGACATCAACAAATGCCACTTCATACCCACTACAATGGGTATAATTTAAAAGGTAGACAGTAAAATTGTTGACAGGATGTGGAAAAACTGAAATCTTCATTCACTGCTGGTGAGAATGTAAAATGGTACGTTTTGTCATTTCCCCCAAAAAATTAAGCATGAAGTTAGCACATGACCCAGAGATTTCACTCCTAGGCATATACCCAAGAAAACTGAAAACATGTCAACAAAACTGTTCATGAATGTTCATATCAGCATTATTCATAATAGTCAAAAAGTGTAAACAACCCAGATGACAACTGATAAATGATACATTCATACAATGGAATATAATTCATCCATAAAATGAAGTACTGATACACACTATATAAATAACATGGATTAACCTTGGAAGCTTTCTCTTGAGTGAAAATAAGCCAATCACAAAAGTCTAAATATATGTTTCCATACATATGAAATGTACAGAATAGTCAACTCTCTAAAGACAGAAAGTGAATAAGTAAATCAGTGGTTGCTAGAGACTAGGGGAAGGGAAAATGGGCAGTGACTATTAATGCATTGGGGGTTTTCTCTTTGGGGTGATGAATGTTCTGGAATAAGATAATAGTAATGGTAGCACAAGTGGCTGTGCAATACTAAAAACACCTAACTGTACATTTTTAAGAAGTAAATGTTATGGTATATGAATCATATCTCAACTTCTTAAATTATTTGAGAGCAAAACAATAATGTTTTTGAGAACTTCATGGATGAAAAGAGAAAGTAATCTAAAACTAATGATGTAATGTATGGGGATTAACATAAGAATAAAAAAAAGAAAAGAAAAAAATAAAGAATGCTCGCCCACACATTCAGCAAGAAAAAAAAAAAAAGAAAAGAGAAAGTAAAAACAAAATAAAACTGCAGAACAGACACTTAGGGTAACCCTCACCTATGTGGAACCAAAGGGAAAAAGAGACCAGAGAAGCAATCAGAGTATGTAGAACTTATTATATCCAAAAGGACACACAGTCAGCAGGGTCAAATTCTTTTGGGAACTGATTCTGAGTGATGAATATGCTTATTAATACAATGAGTCTCACCCAGTTTAAGTTCTCTCTCTTAAAGAAGAAGCCTGGTTATTACCCTAACCTCTTTCTGTAGTTGGGGCCAATTCTGCACATTATCTTCTTTCAAAATGTTCCGTAAGTCAGGCTTTTCACTGTCTGACCCTTTCTTCATTAGTTGGGATTAGTAAATGTTTATTCAATACGCATAATATAAATGGGATCCCTTTATTACCAATCTGATCCTGATCTCATTTCATGAATTTAGTTATTAAAAGAAAATCTATCCTCTTGACTAGCTTATAAATAATTTTATTACTTTATTGTTTTAAGTTATTATGTTTCTCTTTTCCTCTGCAAAAGTTCTACTGCAGTTTTCAATACCACAGAACAATTTTCCCAGGGAATGACTGGACATTTAAAAGTGCTAATCAGGAGCGCCTGGGTGGCTCAGTCGTTGAGCATCTGCCTTCAGCTCAGGTCATGATCTCAGGGTCCTGGGATCAAGCCCCGCATCGGGCTCCCTGCTCGGCGGGAGGCCTGCTTCTCCCTCTCCCACTCCCCCTGCTTGTAGTCCCTCTCTCACTGTGTCTCTCTCTGTCAAATAAATAAAATCTTTAAAAAAATAAATAAAAGTTCTAATCATTTTGATTCTTGCTTTGGACATACTCATCCAAAATGGCATCTTAATGGGGGATTAAGGAGTGCACTTATGATGAGCGCCGGGGGTTGTATGGAAGTGTTGAATCACTATATTGTACACCCAAAACTAATATTATACTGTATGTTAACTAGCTGGAACTTAAATAAAAACTTTTAAAAATGGTATTTTACGGGGCGCCTGGGTAGCTCAGTCGTTAAGCATCTGCCTTCGGCTCAGGTCATGATCCTGGGGTCCTGGGATGGAGCACTGCATCGGGCTCCCTGCTCGGCGGGAAGCCTGCTTCTCCTTCTCCCCCTGCTTGTGTTCCTGCTCTTGCTAGCTCTCTGTGAAATAAATAAATAAAATCTTTAAAAAAATAAATAAAATAAAAAATATATGCAGAAGGGAATATATGCAGAAGGGCAAAAAAAAGGAAAGATTTTATTTTTCAATACTGTCTAATAAGTGAGAGCATCTCAGAAAAAGAACAAGTGCATAGGTAAATCAGTTTGTTTGGAGCCACTTTCCCTGTATTACACTTTGTTCTGTTTAATTTTATTTTCCAGGGCATCTGAAAACAGTCTGGAAGCAGCCTGTCTGGTCAGCAAAGACAAAGTCCTGGCACTACTCTGAAATAAGATATGCCAGGTCTACCCTCCAGTATTATGTGACTGGCCTAGTTAGGGGATGTATATACATGACAGTCAGACATCATCAATATGGATGCTACGGTGTCATCATTTCATGAGTCATGTTTCCTGTAGCAATGATATGCACACTAAATTAGAAAGATTAAAATATGAATCATAATTAAAAAAAAAACCTCAACATATCTAGTGTAATACCAATTTGCACAATTTAGTTTGAAACACCAAACTCTCTTTTAAAACTATATTTTAGATTCCAAAAATAATTTTTAAATTAAGTCTTGTTTTTATATTCCAATTTTCAAGTTATATTTTACCATATTAGTTCCAGTATAATTAAGACTTTTTAAAGACTATATTTTGCCAATATAGAGCTCAAAAAGTATTATCCCATAGTCTGAATTTAAGCCTCAGAATCTAGAAGTCATCAAGAAACATTTCCATTACTATACTTTTTAACACTTGCCATGTTGTCACATGCCCTATGATCTCAAAAATATTAGAATGACATTGATACCTATTACGAGAAGCATCAAGTAAATTTTAAAGGAAAAATTCACTTAGATACTTGCACAAAGAACAACTTGAGCACCTGAATTATAAGGGGAAAACACCTGGAGGATCAAAGTAACAGGTACTATTAATATTTTGAGAAAGCTGCCATGATACTAAGGTTCTTCTGTTAACTCTGTTACAATAAAAATCACTTCCATTTATGGAGTATCTACTATGTGCTAGATGTTACATGTAAATTATTTAATTTAATCCTTAAAAATAACATTATTTTCCCCCACTTTACAAATGAGGTAAATAAAACTTGGTAACTGTGTCCAAGGACATACACAAGGTAGGAAACAGAGCAGGGTTTTGAATCCAAGTTGGTATAATTCCAAAACCTATTCCTTCACTAGACTATAATGTCCCACCTTCTGTTCTACAGCAGGGTTGCAAACCCAAATGCCAACAGAAGCCCTGAAACTAAAATAAAGTGTATGCACTGAGTTAAAAAAAAAAAAGAATAAAGTGGTTTTCCAACCAAGCATACACCTGCCTATCTAACCTGGTATACACTGTGCAACATAACAAAGCAGCCAAATAAAATATGTCCATGGGCCACTAATCTGCGGACCCATGTAAAAAAAAAAAAAAAAAAAAAATCATCATTTGGGAATCAGCAGAAGAAAAAGCAATCCTAGTAAGAAAGTATTTTGAAATAATTAGTGATTTTCATATTAGATGTATAGGACTAAAACCAGTCATCATTGAACAAGTAGATAGAACACTGACTTCTTTTACTGTGACTCCTTTACTTTTGAACCTTATATAAAACCTTGTAGCAATAATAAACTTTGTAGTAAAGCATCATTTAATATCGGCAGTCCTCTTTTATATACAGCATTTCCAAAGATAAATTTGAAGGCTGAAAGTATACAAGTCTAAAAATACACATATATGCTATAATGGTCGTTATGTTCCCAGAGTACCAAATGACACAATCAAATCCCTAATTAAGGCTTTGAGGACACTACCTATTTCCTGAACACCACTCGTCCCCCAAACCAGCAACCCAGGGAGCAGCAGATAACCCTCATAGGCACCTCAACCCTCTGTTCCCCCCTAGGAATTTGAACCAGTTATTTCTCTTTCCTACAAGCCTACAGTCCTTCCCCTGACCAAGCCTCACTCTCCACAAAACCAGAAACTGGGTGGTAAAATGGCAGAAGGCTAACAGAAAGGAAAAGGTAGGACATGGGGCAATCCCAGGCAGATGGGCACCACTATAAGCAAACCAATTCCAAACCATGCTATGCAGTAATCCAGAAAAACACCTGGGCTATCTAGGATAACTGGGAGGTTCCCTTCATGAGGCAGGACACAGTGAAAATATTCAGACCACTGTCAGCGCAACTGCCTAAGCTAAAAAACATTGTCAATGATCTGGGGTAAGAAATGCCATAATGCAAAAGTTCAAAATTATCAAGTCTCAGGAAATAGAATATGGAAGATTCAATCCCACATGCAGGAGTTCAGGAAGTCAATATAATGTTCAAAAATAGGTGTTTATGAAAGTCAAGACCACAAATATGTACTATCATTTTACATATATACAAAGGAGGCTAACCATAATGTAATACCCATATATTAAGAACAGGAGGTATTTATGAATAGATATTTAGGCTAAATAGAATTGCTGATTTATGGATGAAATACTACACTGATATAGGCATTCATGAAATGACACTGCCAAGTATCCTGCATATAATCACATTTTCAACCTGTTCTAACATTACATTTTATTTTACTTAGTATTATCCATCTATACATCATTGTATCAGGTTTATAACACTGACCTTTTTTAAGAATCATATATATCAGAAAGTCTAATAATATTTGATCCTTTCAGGTCATTTTCTCTTCTCTACCCATTCAACAGAGTCTGTTAAATGCTACCCATCTAAATATCCATCACTTATTCTTCTACACAAAATTGCTGAGCAGCTCTAAAGAAGTCTAATACTTTAGCTGACACTACTAATTTAGCCACTCTAATTTCATGTATATTTCTTTCAAATAAAACAGTATGTTTCTGAGCACAGCTGACATTATAACAACAAAATCATACATATCCCCTAATCCCACCCACAACTTACTATTATAACCACCAAAATTCCTAATACTCATATCATATTCTAAATTTATTGTTTACAAAGAAGCCACTAAACTAACCCATTACTCATATGCAGTCTAGAACTAATTGATATAATGAGAAAGGGACAAGGGTAGAAATCACAATGCTTACCTAGAGATGAGTGATGGTTATAATGTACAAAATGAAAATTAAAGGTAAATGAGGGAGGGGCGCCTGGGTCGCTCAGTCGTTAGGCGTCTGCCTTCGACTCAGGTCATGGTCCCAGGGTCCTGGGATCGAGCCCCGCACTGGGCTCCCTGCTCAGGGGGAAGGCTGATTCTCCCTCTCCCACTCTCCCTGCTTGTGTTCCCTCTCTAGCTGTTGTCTCTCTCTGTCAAATAAATAAAATCTTAAAAAAAAAAAAAAAAAGTAAATGAGGGAAAATTCTCAAAACAAACAATAATTGAAATCACTATTGTTCCTAAATCAATCGCTTGATTTCTTTGCATTTATATATGTGCTTTCAGCAGCGAATAGTGAATAATTTGGTGGCTCCATTCAGGCATTTAATCTGCCTCAAATAAAATCATTTTTGAACTTCTAGCTAAAAATTTGGGTGCTGCAAGTTTCTATTACAAGTTTCTAGTAATTATGAGCTCCCAGCTGTGAAGTAAATATTACCTGAACAGATCTCTTAAAATGCTCTTTACAATTAAATACCTAGTAATCATTCAACAAGGCAAGAAATACAAGGTTTATGGGGGAAAAAACAATCAAACACTACTTCACAACAGGTTTCTGGAAGCTATGAACTCAACTGGCAGATTACTAATTACTGGAAAGGAGAAGGGATGTTGGTTCCAAGAATCGCTGTAACAATTTAGATACAGATATAACAGGACCTAAATAAATTGCTCCTTGCATAGAACAGGGGTGCAATATTCTCAACAAAGTCCTGTAGGTTACACCCACAGTCTGTTGAAAGATAGTCATCAGTGGGAAAGCCATTCATGGGGGCTTGAAGTAGAAATGAGAGAGGAAGTCCAACATATTCAGCATTTTTTCTAAAGAGAAAGAAAAAATTAGGCTGGCAAGATGACAGTGAACCAGCAAGATCTGTCTCCTGTGTTACAAAAGATGTAGGAGGCTGCTTGAGAACTGACTAAAAAAATCCCCTGGAAGACAGTAACAGATTTTTTAAAAAGTAACATGTAAATTATAACAATAGGATACACCACCACACTTCCAATCCTTTTTTTTTTCTTCTGCTTTATCATGTACTGAATGAGCTATAGTCTTGGGAAGGGGGGGTGCAGAACTTCCTCAAAATTTTAAAAATAGAGGGTAAGTTTAGTAGAGGAAATATATATAAATTATAATTAAGAAATTTGTTGGAAAACAATGTATGTAACCTGATGACCATGACTCAGAACTGTGTAGTTTCCATCAGAATGGCATGAATGCCCTGAAACAGCCTAATGACCTGTGGGCCAAAACAAGAACATGGGATCAAGGAGGACCTGTTTCCTGGTACTATATCAAGATTATCTGTCTAAACCCGTTTACAGTTTACAGATCTGGACTTTCAGAAAACTGAATTAATGACAGAACCAAAGTGAATGACTATTTCTTTTACTCATATAATTAGTCAACTAGGTTCAAAATCTGAAAGTTCCTTTTCCTTTCTTTTATGCTTTATAATTATTTAAAACTAGTAAGACTTCTCTCAAAATGTTTATCTAATCAGCACAGCCTCAAAATATCAAATATTGATTAATTATGTGGTAGGTTTAACTTGTGTCCACAAATTCTTTGACACACTTCCTTCTAGGAGGTGGAGCTTGATTCTCTTCCCTTTGAATGTGGGCCAGACTTGTGAGTTGCTTCTGCTGAACAGACTACTGAAAAAGAAAAAAGCGACTTTGCAGTGGAGAAACCTGGCATCATCACCTTACCAAGTGATCAAAGTTAACATCACCCGTAGTAAGTCATGTTGATACCATGTACCCTTGATATGACACAATGAGAAGGGTTCTTCACACATTTGTGGTATTCTTCCCCAAAATGCATAAGCTTAGTCTAATCGTGAGAAGACATCAACCCAACCCAAACTAACAGATGTTCTATAAAACATCCAAGTAGTCTTCTTCAAAAGTATCAAGGTCAGGAAAAACAAAGAAAGCTTGATAAAGCATCATAGATTAGGAGAGACCGAGGAGATATGACAATGAAATGCAACATGTTTTCCCGGATTGGATCTAGGAACAGAAAAAAGATATTCATGGAAAAACTGATAAAATCTGAATAGTCTATAGTTCAGTTAATAGAACTGTACTGATGCTAATTTCTTCATTTTGATCTATAGTTATGTAAGATGTTAACACTAGGGGAAGCTAGGAAAAAGAAATATGGGAACTCGGTGTACTATTTTTATAACTCTTACGTAAATCTAAAACTATTTCAATATAAGGGTTATTTTTCTTCAATTTCTTAACCATATCCTCCCTTACCTTTACAGAACTGCCACCCTAGCTCTTTGGCCCTATCACAGAGATTTTCCAGATTCTCATGTCTTTAGGATCTTCCCTCTCTGATTTATCCGATATGTACTGAAGGCTCAATCTTAACAATTTCTATCATCTCCCTACTCAAAAACCACAGACTTTCTTACTCAAAACTGTAAATGATTCCTCAGTGCCTCAGTATTATTTATCACTAAGCTTATCACTAAAGGGCATCTGCAAAACAGCCACACTGCTTACCTAACCTTACATCTCTACTGGAGATACTTTTTTTTTTTTAAAGATTTTATTTATTTATATGAGAGAGAGTGCACACGAGCACAAGCAGGGAGAGGAGCAGAGGGAGAAGAGAGGGAGAGAAGCAGACTCCTCACTAAGCAGGGAGCCTGAAGACATGGGGCTCGATCCCAGGACCCTGAGATCAAGACCTGAGTTAGAAGTCAAATGCTTAACTAACTGGGCCACCCCAGCGCCCCAGAGATACTTATTTTTTATCTTTTATCATATATCAGTGGCATTTTAAAAAAAATTTAATTTGGAAATAATGGGCATTCTGGGCAATAAATGGGGGGTTTAAAAGACAAAAGTATGGATTTTGCTTTTAGAAGACTTTTTTTTTAATTAAAGATTTTATTTATTTATTTGACAGAGAGAGATACAGCAAAAGAGGGAACACAAGCAGGGGGAGTGGAAGAGGGAGAAGCAGGCTCCCCGTGGAGCAGGGAGCCCGATACAGGGCTCGATCCCAGGACCCTGGGATCATGACCTGAGCTGAAGGCAGACACTTAACGACTGAGCCACTCAGGCGCCCCAGATTTACAATCTTCTTCAGTACATGATGGTTATGTATTTTATATTTTTATCTTATTTCCCATCACTTTAGTGAACTTTTTTAGTAATTTTAATAGGTTTGCTTCAATTGATTTTTTTGTTTTCTAAATATTTAATATCTTCTATAATAAAACACAATTTTATATTTCCCAGTATTTACATATCTACTTCTGACAATGGTTAAGAATCTGAATTAGTTCTCTTTTCACTTGAAAGTACTGATTAATTCGGGTACCTGCCTGGCTCAGTCATTAAAGCGTACAACTCTTGATCTCAGGGTTGTGAGTTTGAGCCCCACATTGGGCACAGAGATTACTTAAAAATAAAATCTTAAAAAAAAAGTACTGATTAATTACAAATGATGATATTATAAAATGGCACAGTAAACACAGCTTGACCTAGAAGGGAACAACCCCCCATTTATT
Organism: Leptonychotes weddellii; assembly: GCF_054177405.1. Taxonomy (NCBI): domain Eukaryota; kingdom Metazoa; phylum Chordata; class Mammalia; order Carnivora; family Phocidae; genus Leptonychotes; species Leptonychotes weddellii. Next base: position 94,606,180 of record NC_138374.1, on the reverse strand, counting down.
GCCCAGAATTCCCAAATCTTATCATCACACCCTAAGAAGCTTCCCTGAAAACTTACTCTTCCCTTTGCCAAGAAGCTTTTTTCAGTCCATTTTAATGGACAAATAATTTTATACCTAACTTTAAAAATATTTTAACTATATCCAGCAAGTTATTTCATGGATATCAATGAACTGATTCTAAATTTTATATAGAAAGGCAAAAAACCAGAACAAGTCAACATAATACTGAAGCAGAAGAACAAAGCTGCAGGACTGATGCTGCTTGACTTCAAGATTCACTATAAGCTACAATAATCATGGTAGTGTGGCAATGGAAAAAGTACAACTAGTCAAGAATAGAATTAGAAAGCCCAGAAATAGCGCCACATAAATATAGTCAACTGAAATACACACACACACACACACATATAGTCAACTGATTTTTGACAAAGGAGAAAAGGCAATATAACGGAGAAAAGACAGTCTCTTCAACAAAAAATGCTGTAACTGGACATCCACAAGCAAAAATGAATCTAGACATAGACCTTACATCCTTCACAAAAATTAACTCAAAATAGATAATAGACCTAAATGTAAATCACAAAACTATAAAACTCCTAGGAGATAACATCAGAAAAAATATAAATGACTTTGGATATGGTGATGCCTTTTTAGGCAAAACACCAAAGATACAGTCTATGAAAGAAATAATTCATAAGCTGGGATTCATTAAAATTAAAAACTTCTGCTTTGTGAAAGACAATTATTAAGGGAAAAGATAAGCCACAGACTAAGAAAATATTTGCAAAAAACACATGTGATAAAGGACCGTTATCTGAAATATACAAATAGGTCTTTAAAACTCAACAATAAGAAAACCTGAGGAAAAAAAAAAGAAAGGGCCGGGAAACCTGGGTGGCTCAGTGGGTCAAGCATGTGGCTCTTGGTTTCGGCTCAGATCATGATCTCAGGGTCGTAGGTGGGATCAGGTCCTGCGTCAGGCTCCACGCTCAGCACAGAGTCCGCTTGAGGATTCTCTCCCTCTCCCTCTACTCCTCCCCCAGCTCGCTCACTCTCTCTCAAATAAGATTTTTATTTAAATCTGTAAATAAATAACATTTATTTATTTATTTGAGAGAGACAGAGCACGCACAAGCAGGGACAGCAGCAGGCAGAGGGAGAGGGAGAATCAGGCTTCCCGCAGAGTGGAGAACCCGATACGGGGCTCAATCCCAGGAACCCGGGATCACGACCAGAGCCAAAGGCAGACGCTTAACCAACTAAGCCACCCAGGTGCCCCAATAAATCTTTTTTTTTTTTTTTCTAAAAAGGGCCAAGACTATAAAAGACACCTTACCAAAGAAGGTATACATATGGCAAATAAGCATGTGAAAAGATGCCCGACATCACACATCATCAAGGAAATGCAAATTACAACAAGGAGATACACCTACACACCTATTAGAACAGCCAAAGTCTGGAACTCCAACAACACCAAATGCTGACAAGGATGTGGAGCAACAGGAACTCTCATACATTGCTGGTGAGAATGCAAAATGGTACAGCCACTTTGGAAAACAGTTTGGTGCTTTCTTACAAAACTAAACATACTCTGACCATTAAGCCAGCAACTACACTCCTTGGCATTTACCCAAAAGAGTTGATAAGTTCCTTCTAAGAACCTTCTAGGGAATGTTTAAGCAGCTTAATTCATAATTTTCAAAACTTGAGAGCATCCAAGATGTCCTTCTACAGGTGAATGGATAAATTGTGGTACATTCAGAGAACAGATTATTCAGCACTAAAAAGAAATGCACCATCAACCCATGAAAACACATGGAAGAACCTTAAACACATATTACTAAGTGAAAGAAGTCAACCTGAAATGGCTCTATACTATATAATTCCAACTATATGACATTCTGGAAAAGGCAAATTATGGAGACAGTAAAAAGATCAGTGGTTGTAGTGGAGGAGAGGGATGAATAGGCAGACTACAGAATTTTTAGGACAGTGAAAATACTCTGTATGATGATGTAACAAAGGATTTATATCATTATACATTTCTCCAAACCCATAAAATGTGCACCACCAAAAGTGAACCCTAAGGTAGACTGTACACTTTGAGCAATTACGATGTATCAATGTAGATTCATCCTTGGTAAAAATGTACCCATTCTGGTTTAGGGATGTTGATAACGGGGGAGGCTATGCATGTGTGGGGGCAAGTGGTGTACAAGAACTCTCTGCACCTCCCTCTCAATTTTTTGTCAACTTAAAACCACTCTTTTAAAAAGTGTTTAAATATCTAATTATATTTACACACACACTATATATATATTCCTATCTTATGTCTGATTCTTTATAACTGTTTTAATTCCTCACTTTGCTTCCTTTTCTCTCATTTCATTTGACCTTATGAGTCAATTAAACCCAAGTATTCATTTTGTCTTTTCAAGTCATCCTCTCTCCCTGTATCTTATCCTTTGCCTGGGTGCTAAAGATGTGGGTGTGGGCACTGATGAGAGTCAAGCAAACTGGGGTATGGATGGGACTCTGCTTATAACCACACAGCTTCTCCAACTTTTAGATTCTTCATCTCTAAAATGAACTTTATAGGAGCACCTGGGTGGCTCAGTCAGTTAAGCGTCTGCCTTCGGCTCAGGTCATGAGCTCAGGGTCCTGGGATTGAGCCTCGAATGGAGTTGGGCTCCCTGCTCAGCAGGGAATCTGCTTCTCCCTCTCCCTCTGCCCCTCCCTGCCCTCCCTACCCCCCGCTCATGCTCACTCTGTCTCAAATAAATAAATAAAATCTTTTTTTTTTTTTAAGATTTTATTTATTTATTTGACAGAGACAGAGATAGCGAGAGCAGGAACACCAGCAGCGGAAGTGGGAGAGGGAGAAGCAGGCTTCCCCTTGAGGAGGGAGCCCAATGTGGGACTCGATCCCAGGACCCTGGGATCATGACCTGAGCCGAAGGCAGATGCTTAATGACTGAGCCACCCAGGTGCCCAATAAAATCTTTTTTAAAAATAAAAAATAAAATGAACTTTATATAGTAAATGACCTCCCAATTCCTCCTAGCTCTAACTTTTTACAATCCTCAGTAACAGGGACCATTAAAATAAATGTGAAGGGATTCTGGGAAGATGGTGATGAAGGCTGCATACTTTTGAATTTCTCTAAATTCCCCCATTAAAACAGAACAACTAGGATACCTAAGTCATAATTTATGAACAATATTTATAACAAAACTAGATAACAAAGTATTCCTGTGAACCTCAAAATAGAAGCAAACAAGGAAATGACACCAACAGCTATAAGACATGTATAATCAAAGATTCTGTCAACACAAACTGACCTTAAAGTATATTGGCACATACTTTCATAAATATGCAAGAACCCAGGGAATACTGTTTCCCTCAGCCCTTTCTGAAAACATACTATAAAATGGCAATGTCGAGTAAAAATTTCTACAATGATGGAAATGCTCTCTTTCTATGCTGTCCAATATTGTAACTACCAGCCACATGTGACTATTAAGCACTTGAAATGTGACTAGTATACTAAGGAACTAAATTTTTATCTTATTTTTATTAATTTAAATAGCTATGTGGTCAGTTTTTAATGGTACATGTACAGAATGAGGATTTGACAAATGAAAGGACTCGTGTGCCATAAGGACAAGCAAAGTATTCCAGATAATAAATGAAGATATGACAGAATCAAAATGAATGAATGACGATGGTTCTACCAATAGCTGATAACATCCCCAACAGAGAGCCCATCATACACTATGTTCCTCCTGTTGGAACCATACAATAACTTAAGAAGTGGTCTTACAACATTTCCCCAAAGAAGATATACAAATGGTCACTAAGCACATGTAAAGATGCTCAACATCATTAGTCATTAGGGAAATGCAAACTAAAACAACATTGTTTTGGGGCACCTGGGTGACTCAGTCGTTAAGCGTCTGCCTTTGGCTCAGGTCATGATCCCAGGGTCCTGGGATTGAGCCCCTCATCGGGCCTGCTTCTCCCTCACCCACTCCCCCTGCTTGTGTTCCTGGCTCTCGCTGTGTCTCTCTCTGTCAAAAAATAAATAAAATCTTTAAAAAAAAATACTGTTTTGGGGGCCTGGGTGGCTCAGTTGGTTAAGCGACTGCCTTCGGCTCAGGTCGTGATCCTGGAGTCCCGGGATCGAGTTCCGCATCGGGCTCCCTGCTCGGCAGGGAGCCTGCTTCTCCCTCTGACCCTTCCCCCTGTCATGTGCTCTCTGTCTCTCTCATTCTCTCTGTCTCAAATAAATAAATAAAATCTTTTAAAAAAAAAAATACTGTTTTAATGCCAGTAGAATAGCTATAATCAAAAAGTCACACATTAACAAGTGTTGCTGAGGATATGGAGAAGTTGGAGCCTTCATATGTTACTGATGAGAATGTAAAATGGTACAGCCATTCTGGCAAAAAAAGTTTGGCAGACTTTTAAAAAGTTAATTATAGAATAGTAACATTACCAGCAATTCCACTCCTAGGTAGCTATATAAAAGAACTGAAAACATATGTCTGCACAAAAACTTGTATACAAAAGATCACAGCAGCATTATTCTTTTGTGTTTTTTTCCCCAGTCTTACTGAGATGTAACTGGCACAGGTGTACAATATAACGATTTGATATATGTATATATTGCTAAATGATTACTGTAAGTTAACATCAGTAACCTCATAGAGTTACAATATTCTTTGCTTGTGATGAGAATATTTTAAGATTTACTCTCTTAGCAACTTCCAAATATACAAAATTGTTACCTGCAGTCACCATGCTGCACATGATATCCCAGAACTTATTTATATCACAAGTAAAGTTTTACCTTTGGACCACCTTCCCCCACTCCCACCCCAATCCACCTCCCACCCTGCCTCTGGCAGCCACCCATCTGTTCTCTTATCTTCAATTTATTTTTTATTCCATATAAAAGTGAGATCATACAATATGTGTCTTTCTCTGCTGACTTTATTTCACTTAGCATAATGCCCTCAAGGTCCATTCATTCGTGTTGTCACAAATATCAGGATTTCCTTTTTTACTGCTGAATAATTCCATAGTATGTATACTATATATACACACGTATCACATTAAGTTGTTTCCATGTCTTGGTTACTGTAAATAATGCTGCAATGAACATAGGGATATAGATATTTTTTCAAGATAATGATTTCATTTCTTTTGGATATATACCCAGAAGTGGGATTGCTGGATCATATGGTAGTTCCACTTTTTATGTTTCGAGGAACCTCCTCCATACTGTTTTCCATATTGGCTTTACCAATTTACATGCCCACCAACAGCGCACAAGGATTCTCTTTTCTCCACATCCTTGCCAGTGCCCTTTACCTCTTGTCTTTTTGATAACACCCATTTAACAAGTGTGACGTGATATCTCATTGTAGTTTTGATTTGCATTTCCCTGATGATTAGTAATATTAAGCACCTTTTCAAGTACCTATTGGCCATTCGGGTGTCTTCTTTGGAAAATGTATTTGGTTCCTCTGCCCGTTTTTTAAATCAGTTTGTTTTTTGCTATTGAGTTATATTAAGCAGCATTATTCTTGTTTTTTCAGATTTTTAAATTATTTTCAGTTTATTGACCATTTCCTAATTATAAAAGAGAACTGTACCCAAACTCATCCCTATGCCAAACTGAGATGGACTCAAAAGCTTATAACTATACCCACCTCCTTCCTTTTATCGTAACTCACCAATATGGGGCCGGAGGGGAGGAATATATTCACTCATTGATATGTGATCCCTGACCTTACTCAAAATTGAATTAATTTGAAGGCACAATAGAGGGAAATGGGATAATGCAAACCAGGAACCAACGTTGACTCTGCTAAGCAGAATTATTCTTTTTTTTTTTTTTAAGATTTTTATTTATTCATTTGAGACAGAGATACAGAGAGAGAGAGAGAGCAGGAGCAGGGGGAGAGGCAGAGGGAGAGGGAGAAGCAGGCTCCCCGCTGAGCCAGAAGCCCAATGTGGGGCTCGATCCCAGGACCTTGGGATTATGACCTGAGCCAAAGGCAGACACTTAACCATCTGAGCCACCCAGGCGCCCCTAAGCAGAATTATTCTTAATAGTCAAAAAAGTATATCAATCCTTGGCAGAATGGTCAAACAAAATGTCGTATATCTATATAAGGGAACACTATTCAGCAATAAAAAAAGAATTACTGCTACATGCTACAAATGGACAAACCTCAAAAACATGCTCAGTGAAAGACAGATACAAATGAACGCATATTTTATAATTCTATTTATATGAAATGTTAAAAAAAAAAAAAAAGGCCAATCTATAGAGACAGACAGAGTAGACCAGTGGTGGGGCGCCTGGGTGGCTCAGTCGTTAAGCATCTGCCTTTGGCTCAGGTCATGGTCCCAGGGTCCTGGGATCGAGCCCCGCATCGGGCTCCCTGCTCAGCGGGGAGTCTGCTTCTCCCTCTCTCACTCTCCCTGCTTGTATTTCTGCTCTCGCTAATTCTCTCTCTCTCTGTAAAATAAATAAATAAAATTAAAAAAAAAAATAAGTAGATCAGTGGTTGCCGAGGCCTCAGGCAGAAGTAAGGAGTGATTATAAATGGGTACAAGGTTTCTGTTTAGGGTGATGGAAATGTTCTAAATCAGACTGTTGTACTAGTTGCATAACTGTAAATAAACATTCATTGAACTGTTCACTTAAAACCAGTGTACTCTATAGTACGTACAGCATGCCTCAACAGTTATTAAAAAAAAAAAAAAGCCTTGCAAAAAATATCTAAATAAAATTAAGCCTATGGTTTTACCTACAAACATAAAGGAAGAGCAGGGGTAAGATAAGATGACATGTTAATAACACAACGGAGACACAACAAGCAAAACCAGACTATGGTAAACTGTAAAGAAAAATCAATTGTTTCTTCACTGAAACATTTTAAAGGGGAGGGTGGGGAAGGAGCTTCAATGCCCTTTCCAGGCACACCACCCTCCTAGCACCTCCACGTGTTTACTAATCTGGAAGTTCACCCAATTTCACTGTTCAAGAACTCCTAAAGTGGGTGAAGCTAAAACTTCCCCAGTTCTAATCACGTGGTCTTTCTGGTGACCAGCCCCGTCGTAAGCACAACCAGGGGCCCCATCCTAAGTCACCTCTGTAAAACCTCAGGTGAGATTAAAAGGGGCTCATCATGAATAACAAAAGACACTGTTAACATTCAGGAAACTCCAAGGGTCATTGTCAGCTCTGTGCCAGGAAATGGGGACACCAATTTACCTATAAAACAGATAATACACAAATGCCCTTTTATTCAGCCCTCACAACTCTAAAAAGCAGGCAAGGAAGGGCGCCTGGGTGGCTCAGTCGTTAAGCGTCTGCCTTCGGCTCCGGTCATGATCCCAGGATCCTGGGATGGAGCCCCACATCGGGCACCCAGCTCGGCGGGAGGCCTGCTTCTCCCCCTCCACTCCCTCTGCGTGTGTTCCCTCTCTAGCTGTCTCTCTCTGTGTCAAATAAATAAATAAAATCTTTTTTAATAAATAAATAAAAAGCAGGCAAAGAAAAAACACTAACTAAAATATAACCTTCAAAAAGCATCCTCACAATGGGGTGAGTGGGTAGCTCAGTGGGTTAAGCCTCTGACTCTGGATTTCAGCTCAGGTCATGATCTCAGGGTCTTGAGATCAAGCCCCACATTGGGCTCTTTCTCCCTCTCCCTCTGCACCCTCCCCCACCCACTCTCCCTCTCTTGAAAAAAAAAAAAAGCACCATCACAATCTAGGCACAGCTTTACAGCTTTACACATAAACTTCACATATTTTGAAAGCTGGATACAAAACCCATGTTTAAAAAAAATCAGAGGGGCACCTGGGTGGCTCAGTCGTTAAGCGTCTGCCTTCGGCTCAGGTCGTGCTCTGCGGGAAGTCTGCTTCTCCCTCCCCCACTCCCCCTCCTTGTGTTCCCTCTCTCGCTGTGTCTCTCTCTGTCAAATAAATAAATAAAATCTTTTTTAAAAAAAAATCAGGGCGCCTGGGTGGCTCAGTTGGTTAAGCGACTGCCTTCGGCTCAGGTCATGATCCTGGAGTCCCGGGATCGAGTCCCGCATCGGGCTCCCTGCTCAGCAGGGAGTCTGCTTCTCCCTCTGACCCTCCTCCCTCTCATGCTCTCTGTCTCTCATTCTCTCTCTCAAATAAATAAATAAAATCTTTAAAAAAAAAAAAATCAGAAAGCTACAGGTCTTTATAAATGTTGAGCTGATTCAAAACAGTGCTCACCACACTGCTATAGCAAGAGCACTGGAACTTAACGCAGGAGACAGGGATTACTGCACTGGCGTTTCTTATAGGAGCTTTGGTCAAAGTATTTATCTTCTCCGGATCTGAATTTCCTTCTTTGAAATATAAAAAAAGCAGAAGCCAACACAAAAGATGAATTTACAATGCTTACCCATTTGGGGTTGTGGTAGTTTCCAAATTCAGTCCGTAACAGCCATTCCTAGTCAAATTGTTTCCATTAGCTAATGAGGGAGGATAACCAATGGTCACACAAGAGATAATTAAGTATCAGAGTGATCTTATTTGCATGTTAAATGCAATCTATCCTAAGTGCAACAGAAAATCATTCAGACTGCATTATTTGATGAAATCTGCCTTCCATTTAGGAAGACAGTGGAAGGAAAGATAATGGGAAAAGCATTTAACTATAATACAGGACAGTTTTGATTCCAGACAAAGAAAGAAAAGCATCCTTTTTAAAGTGACTATGTTGGGACGCCTGGGTGGCTCAGTCGGTTAACCGTCTGATTTGGGCTCAGGTCATGATCTCAGGGTCCTGGGATTGAGCCCCATATCTGGCTCCCTGCTCAGTGGGGAGTCTGCTTCTCCTCCCTCTGCTACTCCCCCTACTTGTATTCTCTCTCTCTCAAATAAATAAAGTCTTGGGGCGCCTGGGTGGCTCAGTCGTTAAGCGTCTGCCTTTGGCTCAGGTCATGATCCCAGGGCCCTGGGATGGAGCCCTGCATCGGGCTCCCTGCTCTGCGGGAAGCCTGCCTTTCCCTCTCCCACTCCTCCTGCTTGTGTTCCCCCTCTCGCTGTGTCTCTCTGTCAAATAAATAAATAAAATCTTTAAAAAAATTAAAATTAAAATTTAAATAAATAAATAAAGTCTTTAAAAATAAATAAAGTGACCACGCTGTTCCACTGTGGCTCACAGAGAGAACATGGAATCTCTCTCCTGGTGCATACACAAAAAGTTTGGCAAAAAGGTAAATTAATGACTAAAGTATGGGAAAAGGCAAAGGCCACAAACACTATGAGCAAAGAACAGAAAATTAAGAGATAAAGAGCAGTGGGGTGCCTGGGTGGCTCAGTCGTTAAGCATCTGCCTTTGGCTCAGGTCATGATCCCAGGGTCCTGGGATCGAGCCCCGCATCGGGCTCCCTGCTCTGCGGGAAGCCTGCCTTTCCCTCTCCCACTCCCCCTGCTTGTGTTCCCTCTCTCGCTGTGTCTCTCTCTGTCAAATAAATAAATAAAACTAAAAAAAAAAAAAAGAGAGAGAGAGAGATAAAGAGCAGAACAAGAGGTTGCCATGGTTGAAGAGGCAGTGACAGGAATACTGAGGTAAAGGAAAAAAAATGAATTAAAATCACAACAGTTTAAGAATTTCTTATATTGACAATGTGTACAACAACCAGAAACAAACATAATCTACCTTACAACACATGTTTTGCTTAATTTTGGCATGCTCTTTAAGAGGCTAAAACTCCTACAAACACCTAGTATGTTCCCTTGTATACAGCAAATACTCAAAAAATATTAATGCTTCCTATCTTATTCTCATAAGGAATCTCTGAAGGGCTTCTTATGTACCTAGCATATAAATTAATGAATAGTTTAGAGATAGCTTATGTCTTCGAATAATCTGGCTCAACAAGGTCATTTTACACTGGTTTAGATCATTCACATGGTAGAATCCTCCTTAATGAAATGCTCTAATCATCTATATTTAAAAGAAAGAAGGGAGGGGCGCCTGGGTGGCTCAGTAGTTAAGTGTCTGCCTTCGGCTCAGGTCATGGTCCTGGGGTCCTGGGATTGAGCCCCGCATCAGGCTCCCTGCTCCGCAGGAGGCCTGCTTCTCCCTCTCCCACTCGCCCTGCTTGTGTTCCCTCTCTCACTGTGTCTCTGTCAAATAAATAAATAAAATCTTAAAAATAAATAAATTAATTAAATAAATAAATAAAAGAAGGGAAGGATCAAAAAAAAAAAAAAAAAGGAGGGGGGTTAGAGAGAGAGAGAGCAAGAACCTATCACATTAGTTGAGGGTTGTTTTTTCCCCCAGATCAGAGAAAGAGAAGGTAAGTGGAAAATTACAGTAAAAGAAAATGTAATTTGCAAAATTACAAAGGCAATCTCCAAGATTACCTAAATAAACCCACGTATTTACACATTGATATTCATGTTAAGTGTAGAGTTAACAGCCATGTTGGGTGGCCATGAACAACTCCCCAAATTTCTATACTCTAAGCTAGTTAACAGTAAACAATGAAATAGATGTTTTTAAAAAGTGAATTAAAAATAAAACTGAACACTTCAGTGACTTCAGTGTAGATGCTTATGATAAACAAAAAACTCATCATTTTGTGGTAAGGCCGAACAATGAAATCCACATCACTTTAGGAATAAAGTCGCTCAATAGGTGAGCTCTCTGGATGTACATATGCATACAACCTAATTCTTTCTATTACTGCACAAAGACCATCAGGGAAAGAACATCTTGCCTTGTATAATCTCATTTATTTGCCAAAAAGAATCTGTGTGTTCACGTATATTTTAATGGTTTGTCATATGTACTTGCCCATTTCACTGCTCATATAAACTAATATAAGGAGAATCGAATGGAAGGTAAAGATGAAGACAATTAAAATATCCAATCCTAATATAAAGTTCAAAATAAAATAATTTGGATTGTTAACATAAATACCCTCTTCTGCATACCCAATTGAAAGGAAGATTTAATTACAGCTGTAATTTGCAACTTTATAAATAATCCAAGCTGTATGAAATCGATGGACCAATCTTAAAACAGTGGAAATAGCCAAAGGCTACTGCTGGAAGGAAGCATTTTATGCTATTAAATAACTCTGGCATTCATGCCAGCCTTTATATAGACATCTCCACCCACAGATTAGCCTGACAGACACCATGCTGAGACTAGGTTGCTGTGGGAAAGGTTACTGCCATCCATCACTGTGAAAATTAATAGCTTTATAATAGTTGAAGAAATAAAGGTATGGCACAGCAACCTTGTAGCAAATATAATTTGCTACCAAAAAAGCGTAGGCAAAATCCATTCATAACATTCCCTTCCCATGGCCACCTACAAGTTAATTCATTATTCAAATGCCAGAGACAGCAGCAGGCACACATACTCAGCCAATAAGTCACCATTATAAAAACTGCATAAACATTTCCAGCTCAATCATCTAAGAATAATAGAATGAGACAGGAACATGTTTTCCAAGTATCTCAGCTATAAAACTTGCAACAGCTTTGAAAACAACATGATTACAGGCAAAAACGGGCCCAACTAATATTTTTTTAGTGTCTCATGGAATAATGTATATATTCCAAGTTTTTTCTCATTTTCTTTTTGAACATCAAAAAACAAAGAATGCAATCTGACTAGAATTGGTAAGCATTAAAAAGCTAAATAAAGCTGGCAGGGCTACACCTACATCAATTTGCAAAGGATATTTCAGAACCCCGTGAGGACTCCAGGGCTTAAGTATGAGGAGTAAAATTAGTCTTCTCTAGCAAAAAATCAAAGTATAATCTGTCTTATTTCCCAGAAGTATCTTTTTAAAGCCCACTCAGTACAAGTCCATGGCAACTGTCCATGTTCTTTCCAATAAGGAATTCATCAGAAAGGTCTTGCTAATAGATGTCTAAAATTAACTGCATATTGGAAATAATCAACTAAATTTTCAGTTACCTACTGTATCTCAGCAGAAACAAAAACTATTCTTTTCCTCACTTCAATAGAGAATGCTACTTTCCTACCCAACATGCACTCTCTCTTCCTTCCTTAGTAATGGAGATCCCATAAGCTTGTCGAATCACTATGTTGTATACCTGAAACCAAGGTAACATTGTGTGTCAACTATATTCAATTTTTTTTTCAAATAATGGAACCCCAATTTTATTTGGAGCATCAATGCATCTAGTTTAGTTTCCCAGTTTCCATTATAGCTAGATGTGGCCATGTATCTAAGCTCTGGTTAATGAGACCAAGTGGAAAGGGTGTGGGACTTCCTGGCAAGGTAGCTTTTTTGTAACTGACTCAACTCAAAGATGGGTCTTTTGGCCCTTCCCCCTTCCTCTTTGCTGCTATCTGTACTGACACAATGACTAAACTCCTGCAGTCACAGTGGTCCCATAAGGTCACCTGAAGGATGTTTCTTAGAAGACAAAAAAATTTTAGCTATTAAAATAGTTGATGGGGGCGCCTGGGTGGCTCAGTTGGTTGGGCGACTGCCTTCGGCTCAGGTCATGATCCTGGAGTCCCTGGATCGAGTCCCGCATCAGGCTCCCTCCTCGGCAGGGAGTCTGCTTCATCCTCTGACCCTATCCCCTCTCATGTGTTCTCTCTCTCTCATTCTCTCTCTCAAATAAATAAAAATAAAATCTTTAAAAAAAAAAAAAAATAGTTGATGGCCCTCCACAGGGTCACAGCACATGAACAAATGCACATTATATCTATGACATAAAATTTCACAATGGGATCTGAAAGGCTCCCTGAGATTTTTCTTTTCCAGTCCAACATATGAGAAGCTCAGAAATTCATAACTGCCAAAAATTAGATGCAAATAAGATGTCCTTCGGGGCGCCTGGGTGGCTCAGTCGTTAAGTGTCTGCCTTCGGCTCAGGTCATGATCCCAGGGTCCTGGGATCGAGCCCCGCATCGGGCTCCCCGCTCTGCGGGAAGCCTGCTTCTCCCTCTCCCACTCCCCTTGCTTGTGTTCCCTCTCTCACTGTCAAATAAATAAATAAAATCTTAAAAAAAAAAAATAAGATGTCCTTCGATAGGTAAATGTATGAACAAACTGTGCTACATCCAGCAGTGGAGCGTTATTCAGCAATAAAAAGAAATGAGCTATCAAGCCACTAAATGCCACAGAGGAACCCTAAATGCATATTGCTAAGTGAAAGAAGCCAGTCTGAAAAGCTACATAGTGTATGATTCCAACCACATAATATTCTGAAAAAAGACAAAATTATAGACACAGTAAAAAGATTAATAACTGCCATCAATCAAGGGGAGAGGAGATAGGAGGAGGGATAAAGAGGTTGAACACTGGGCACTTTTAGGGTGGTGAAGCTATTTGGTATAATAGTATAATGGTGCATACAAGACATTATGCATCTGTCAAAACCCATAAAACTATACAACACCAGTGAAACCGAACTTAAACTTCAGTTAAAAATAATGTATCAATATTGGCTCATCAATTGTAACAAATGTACCACACTAATGATAGAAGAAATTGCACATGTTTTCCGGGGTGGAGGGTAAATGAGAACCCTCTATACTTACTGCACAATTTTTCTATAAACCTAAAACTGCTCTAAAAAAAGGGCAGGGGCTAGCGGGTAGGTGTGGCAGGAAGAGGGGAAGTTAATGAAGAAAAGGCTAAGCAGTACTGATCTAGTCTGAAGAAAGGCTCCAGCTACTTAAGTTTGGTTTTTTTTCCCAGCTATTTAAGTTTTAAACTTTAATCAGCTTTCAGAGGTTTTAGGATAATGCAGAACTGGGTTCTGCTCTTTATCTTCTTTCAGTATTGTACAATGGAGGTAAAAATACCAACTTTACATAGGGTATATTTTTAAAGATGTTATGTACGGCTAAGTAAATATAAGTGCACATATAAAGTGCTCAGGCTTTGACCCAGAGGAGCTCAGTAAAAGGTACTCTTCTACTTTTTGATCATAAACACCAAAATCTATATATTTCATTCCCATAAAAGGTAATAAAGCATCTAGACTATTTTACCACTACTTTAATTTACCACAAAGAAAATCACCCTGAAAAAAATCCACATAAAAAAAAAAACCTGGGGGCGCCTGGGTTGTTCAGTTGGTTGGGCGACTGCCTTCGGCTCAGGTCATGATCCCGGAGTCCCGGGAACTGAGTACCGCATCGGGCTCCCTGCTTGGCGGGGAGTCTCCTTCTCCCTCTGACCATACCCCCTCTTGTGCTCACTCTGTCACTCTCTCTCAAATAAATAAATAAAATAAAATCTTAAAAAAAAAAACAAAAAAAACCTGGGGCACCTGGCTGGTTCAATCAGAAGAGCATGCAACTCTTGATCTCAGGGTTGTGAGTTTGAGCCCCACACTGGGTGTAGCGATTACTAAAAAAAAAAAAATTAACTTAAAAAAAAAAGTAAAAATTTAAAGAAAATTTTAAAAACTTATGACAGTTGATAACTTTATATGACAATTATAATATGACGTATAGCTCACATGATTTAGTGACTGGTACAGTACGATACCAAAAAAACCAACTTCTCCATATTTTTTTTCCCCTATCACAGGCAACTTTTCTAGTTGGTAAAACTAAAGAAAATTTTGTTCATAGCTCTGTGCCAAACTGATAATTAGAGTGAAGAATGGAACAATAGTAAAGTTACTTTTAAAAATTCAGAAGCTCTTATTATCACTCTGGATTTCTATTTTTACATCAGAAGCGGTACATGCATCAGGAAAGAGGCCAGTAAAAAAGTTTATCAAGATAATCAGATAATGACTAATAATAATCTATTAGACTTAGTCTGGATCATCTAAAAATCACAATTTGAACAAAAGTTTTAATATTAAATTTTTCACAAACATGGGGCGCCTGGGTGGCTCAGTTGGTTAAGCGACTGCCTTCGGCTCAGGTCATGATCCTGGAGTCCCAGGATCGAGTCCCGCATCAGGCTCCCTGCTCGGCAGGGAGTCTGCTTCTCCCTCTGACCCTCCTGCCTTTCATGCTCTCTGTCTCTCATTCTCTCTTTCAAATAAATAAATAAAATCTTTAAAATAAATAAATAAAATTAAAATTAAAAAAAGACCAACACAATGATGTCTATGATGCATTACAAAGAGAACATGCACAATAAAATCAGTTCTAATTCATGATGCTATTCTAAAAAAAGTATTTTGTAAAAATCTTCTACATTTGAGAAATACCCACGAGGCATAAAAGAACCACCATTCTGATAGAAATGTGCAAGAGTATATGATACCTCTCATCTGACAATATCAGGGAACTTAAGGGGAATTAACTCATGACTTTAGAATGATTATCAATTATTATTCTCCCATTTTTATAAAGGTGGCCAAAAGATCTTTAGATTCCAAACAGACTTCTCCCTGTGAAGTCAAATGCAGACATCAATCACCATTTTTCTATTCCTACAATAATCAGAATACTTAACTGACATATCTAAAAATATTTAAACTTAATTTTAACCTTGTCATCTATGTGGAAAATTTGTGAAAAATAGAAGGGTGACAGGAAATTTAGACTAACCAGCTATAAGAGCCAGTAAGTAAATTTTCTCTCAATTGAATCTTGTCAATGACTTTATTTTCCAGGACTTCATTTGGGAACTTTTTTTTTTTTTTAATTTATTTATTTATTTTTGAGAGAGAAAGAGAGAGCACGTAAGGCCGTGCGGGGCGGGGGTGGGGGGGTCAGAGGGAGAGAAAGGATCCCAAGCAGACTCCGCTCTGAGCATGAAGTCAGACACGGGGCTTGATCTCACGACCCTGAGATCATGACCACAGCGGAAATCAAGAGTTGGTCACCTGACTGAGCCACCCAGGCACCCCTTCATTTGGGAACTTACTTAAAGGAAATAATGAGTGAATAAAATGCATTGATACTAATCTGATATTGGTTTGGACAAATCAGCTGTAAAGAAAACTTTGGGGCTAACTGGCTCATAAGATAAGACGAAAATTTACTGAACTGTAGAGGGAGTCAAGCTCGGGAAAAAATCAAGTCAACATTAAGTGTTCATACAATGGCAAGCTCTAAATGGTGGGAATTAACTTTTGCTTGACTAAAAATTTCAATAAAATATAATTTATATATTTTATAATTTTCAACAATGTGCCTAGACTGCTTCTGTAATAATAATTTTTAAGAAAGGGAACAGAAGGAAAAGAAAAAGAAGAGAAGGGAAGGGGGAAGGAGAAGAAAAGAAGGACAAGGGCACCTGGGTGGCTCAGTTGGTTAAGTGACTGACTTGATTGTGGCTCAGGTCAAGATATCAGGGTCCTGGGATACAAACCCATCCTTAGGCTCTGCGCTTAGCGGAGAGTCTGCTTGAGATCCTCTCTCTATCTCTGCCCCTCCCCCCACTCATGCTCATGCTTTCTCTTTCTCTCACTAAAATAAATCTTTTTTAAAAAATAAAGAGTAAGGATAGAGGAGGAGAGGAGGGGGAAGGAAAAAGAAGAAGGGAAGGGAAAATAAGGAAGAACAGATATAGCTTCAGAATTAGACCTAGGTTCAATTCTTGACTGTACTATTTAAGAGATGAGTGACAGTGGTCAAGTTACTTAATCCCTTTAAACCTCAGTTTCTAGAGAATATTACCTGTGTTATAAAAATGTTTATAAGGATTCAACGAGATAATGAAGTACCTAATATACACTATCAAAAACACTGATAATTCATTAAAGAACAGTCATCTTCATTGTCTTCTTTCTCCATAGCTAACAGAAAGTAGGAAAACATACCCGGGCTTCTCTCCTAAATGCTTTTGGAAAGTGCAGAGTGGGAGACAAGTGAAAGCATCTGTTTCCACAATGTCTTTGGCAATCCACAGGAGCAGAAATGGTGAATAAAAATGGTACTTACTCGAGACACACTATATATTTTTATATTAGTTTAAAAAGTATTTGGTATTGGTTTAATCAAATCATCCAAGTCACAGTCATGATCTTTTGGTCACAAATCATTTCACAAAATCCTTAACTCTACTATTAACTATTTTGAAAGTCAAAATAGTTGACTTTATTTCAAAGTGTCAGTCAGCATCTAGGGTTGTCTCTCTTCTGAAAAGCTCTTCCTTGTCAGTGCAAGGTTTATTATTATGGGTAATAAAATTCCCATACTTTTAAAGCCATTTAGAAGTTAACAGAGATCAATAAATTAACCCCCAGTATGATTCCCTACTTTTATCCCAGATGACAGATGCACAGCAATAGAATGCTGTTAGCATGAAGAGAAAAAAGGGGATTGAGTATAGATAGGTGCCTTCAAAGTATTCCAGAAAATCTGCTTAGCCAGCAGAAAAAACTCCACAGAAAAACAACAGAGGGAGACATCAGAACTCACTTCAAATGTCCAGTTCCTAACTTCCTTAAAAATGCAATAATTGGAAGAAAGAGGACAGAGGGAGAAAAGAACTTTAATTCTCAAAGCAGAAACAGAATGGAGAGGAGGGGAGGTTCTATCTCCATCTCTGTAATTTTAAAGTTCTTTAAAGTTATTTTAAAGGATCATAGATCCACACGGATCTCCTCTACAAAAGTTTATTCACTGGATTTTGAAAGAAGAAAAAAAGTATCTTGAAACCAAGTAATAAACATTAGATTCTCAGGTTCTGAATAATAAAAGAAAAATTAATCCCCTTCTCCGGGATTAACTGCAGCCTGCTGTCTCAAAATTTGGAAAATCAGTGTTAGGGCCCTAGTAGATTTAAACTCTCCAATGGTTTCCACTAAACTCACAATTAAATACAAAAACATGCTTACCACAACCTCAAAGGGCCGTAAGATCTGGCTCCAACCCACCTTTGCAATCTCATTCCCACTATGTGCAGGCACAAAGTTTTGATTAGTTATTAAAACTGTCAAGCTTGTCTTCAACTATAGCTTTGCATGTTATTTCCACTGCCTGGGGAGGGCTGGATCTTTAGGTCTTAGTTTAAATATATCTCCTCAAGGAAACCTTTCCTAACTACCTTATCTTTTCATTCGTTAAGGGACAGGAGTAAAATTAAGGTAACTAAGATTTACTGAGTATCTAAGAAACACTGGGCAAGCTTTCACATGATTTCCATTTAATCTTCACAATAAACCTCAGAGATAGATACTATTCTTATATATGAGGAAAACAGATGCAGAGATTGAATAGCTGGTCCAAGGTCACATAGATAATATGTAACAAAGCAAAGATTGGAGCCCAAAGTTGTCAAATCCCAAACCCACAGTCTTTCTGCAGCACTATATTGCCTCTCTGTTTAAACAGAAACCATTTTACTAGGAGGAAATGCTTAATTAAATACAAAGCTACAAAAAGGACTGTAGTTTATATAAAGATCTATAAACTGACAGTCTGGATAATTAACTCTGTATTTGGAACCCTCATTTGGTATCTGTATTTCTTTTATATTACCAATTACCTAACTAGGATCATTAAAGGAACAACAGCTACTTCTCCTAAGACTCAAAGATTTCATAATATATATTTAAAATGCAGCTATTTCTCTTCTATACTTTATATATTTAGTATAATAAAGTAGTTAAATTACAGAATTTCTGAGTTTACTCCAAGGAGATCAGGTAATACATACTCAAAAATGGCAATTTTTTGTTTTGTTTTTTTAATGAAGAGGCAAGATTTTTAACATTCTTAATTAAGATTAATAAATTAGAACAATCCTGAGGCAAAGTTAATTTGCCCAAGTACTCTGGAAATATATCGTATTTTATCTTGGTTTCTTGCTGTTTACATACATGCCTAACTTTCTCAACCACGGCTATAAAATTCCAGAAGGCAAGGTCTTTAACCTATACATATCCATAATACCTTGTGATGGATTGACTCAAAATATTTTTTTAAGATTTATTTATTCATCTGCAGAGAGACAGAGAGCATGCATACGAGTGGGATGAAGGTGAGGGGCAGAGGGAGAGAACCCCCAAGAAAACTCCCTGCTGAGCATGGAGCCCAATGTGGGGCTCGATCCCATGACCCTGAGGATCATAACCTGAGCTGAAACCAAAAGTTGGACGCTTAACCAACTGAGCCACCCAGCACCCCCTCAAAATATTTTTAAAATGCCATTTGAAAAAAAAAAAATCAATTTTCTTTTATATCCCATGTTAGTTTTTAAATACGTCCACAAATTCTTTAGTGTTCCTCCCATTAAAACATGAAGCCTAATTCCCCTCCCCTTAAGGGTGGGATGACTCATGACTTTCTTTTAAGGAAAAGACTATGGCAGAAGTGACTGTATATGATTTCCAAGAATAGGTCATAAAAAAGGCACTTGTGGCTCCCTCTTTTGGATTACTCGCTGTAGGGTAAACTAGCAGCTACGTCCTGAGAACACACGAACAGCTTACAGAGAGGTCCACATGGCTCAGGACTAAGACTTCCTGCCAATAGCCAGCGAGAACATAAAGCCTCCTAACAACAGTCTTCTGAGTGAGCCATCTTCCTGCCCCAAACAAGCCTTCATATGACTACAGCCTGGCCGACATTTTGACTACAATGTTATATTGACACTCTTGAGCCACAATGACCCTGCTCACTGGCTTCTGAATTTCTGGCCCACAAACCTGTGTGAGATAATAAATGGCCACTGTTGTTTTAAACTGCTAAGTTTGGGGGAAGGGGATTGTTTGTTATACAGCAGTAGATAATGAATTAAGAAATCTCAATTATGAAATTCCTCACATTGTTTCCATGAACATCTGCCTCAACCTTTTTCCCTTCCTGACACTCATCAGAATCTTGGGGATCAAGGTAGTTGTTTATTTAGAAAAGGCCCTGCCACACGATCCTGTCACACCTCTCCCTGATTCGACAATCACTGATAAAGAACATAATTATCTGAAAATTAAAGTATCCGTCAGATGTTGAGTAAAGTAAGTAAAATAAGAGTTTTTGCCAGACTTAGAACCCAGGCTCTACTTGGACTTCCTAACTGGGATGACTTACCTAACCTCAGGGGGATTCCTCCTACTTGCTCTTTCCCGTGAGTCCTATGAACAAACTTTCATAGCAGGGCAAGAGCCCCACCCAGAATTTTTACGGAAACTCTAATAAAGTGCCTAATTCCACATAAGACAAATTTTCAAAGTTTTGTCAGATAGTATAGAACAACTTAAATTACTACCCCTCTCACCAACACCCCCCACCCCGTTAAAAAAAAAAAAAAACAATAAGAAGCATTTTCTGGTGCCACTTTTTTTTTTTTTTAAGATTTTATTTATTTATTTGAGAGAGAGAGAATGAGGGAGAGAGAGAGAGAGAGAACACATGAGGGGCAGAGGGGCAGAGGGAGAAGCAGACTCTCCGCCGAGCAGGGAGCCCGATGTGGGACTCGATCCTGGGACTCCAGGATCATGCATGACCTGAGCCGAAGGCAGTCACTTAACCAACTAAGCCACCCAGGCGCCCCATAGTGCCACTTTTTTAAGATTAAGAGAAGCAAATAATCTCTCACACATGGCACATTCAAGTCTGTCCTGCTGTTTATAAGTTGCCAGGTTTATTCATGGCTAAGGTTTTTCCATGGTAATCATGGAAAAGGAGATGACAGGTGTATAGAGTCAAGCCATTTAGGATCACCTGGGCTCATTCCCCAGGCAAGTTTCCTAAGGAGCTGGAAGTAAGGAGATCAACAGAGGGATGCAGTAAAGGAAGGATGACAGAAGACAGTCATTGAGCCCTAACACAAACCAAATTGTACTCTTATCTCACAGATTTCATTTCCCTGCCCCAATCATTCTTGTAAAGGTATCATTTAAATTTCCAAATTGCAAGAGGTGAATGAAAGCAACATTAAAGATGTACAAATCACAGTTATACCACTCAACCTCCAAACCTTAAGTAAAATCCATCCTGCTGTTCAAATTCTATCTCCAAGTTAAACACCCAGACACATTTCTCTCCCACTTGAAACAAGTATTGTGCATCAGTTCATCACTGGGAAACTGCTTCTATTAAAGTATTGAACTGTTACTTAAAGTTATTGTTATTTCTTTTTTAGGCATTTATTTATATTGTGAAAATAAAACAAGCTCGCTACAAAAAATTTCAGAGTACAAAAAGTTATATTCTCCCACGTCCAGACCTTAGTTCTATTTGCCAGAGCTAATGGTTATCAACAGTTTCTTGTGTGTCCATTCGATTAGAAATTATTTACTTTTCAAATGCCTGTGTTCTATTTCCTTCTGAAGGAAGGAACCATGCTTTATATTTATTTGTACCCCACCCAGCACATTGCATATAGTAGAAAATAAATATTTGTGGATTTAACTGTGACTTACAAAGTACCTGCTGTTCATTTATTTCTAAAATTAACAATTCCAATAAACAAACTTTGCTTGTTTACATACATTTCATGTAACTTGAATAAATCTACAAAAATCATGTCATAGCACCAACAAGATAAACAGAACAAAAAATATAAGATACATGTTTAAATACAATAACGTATTTGAAGTATTTGATCCTTCTGGGAAAAAAAATCTTATGTGTCCTACATGACATCTTACTGCAGTAACAATCTGCATATCTGAAGGTAAATTATATAGTAATTTATGTTACCATTCATGACCTAATCACTTTCAGGTTAGAAACACTAACAAGCTTACACATCTGACTTCAAGCCAGAGAAGATTATAAAGAAATAAGAAGAGGGATGAAAACAGATATGCTACTTGATAGTAAGTTTGGGGTTTTTTTTCCCCACTGTGTAGATTTTTATTAAATCACTTTGACAGACATTCAGAGTTTAGATGCAAACATTCATAGGTGGCATCCAATTGTTTAAAATGACCCAGTGGATTATTCAGTATGTTAGGGAGAATATAAATTTGGCTATTGACACAGAGACTCAGGATGGCTTAGTCGAGATAGAAGTGTGTCTCTCATTCCTAACAGTCCTTGTGTAAATGGTCCAAGGCTGGTGTGGCAGCTCCATGGTGCTGTTTCTGAGTACTTGTCCAGCCACAGTAGTGAGTTTTGTGAGGTTTTTTTAAAGCCTCGAAATGAGGAAAGAATAACTGGAAGAGCAGATATAAAGACTCAAAAAAAAAAAAAATAGCCAAATCAAGATTTTAAAAATAGGGATGAACAGTCTTACCATGTCAAAACCCACCAAGGACACTGTAGGAGCACGCAATTGTTGATTTTTATAAAGACGTCGAAGTAACGAAGCATAGCGATTAAGAGTTCAAGCTATATGGTCATAATGCCCAGAATTCACAGTAACATTCTGCCACTCACAGTTCATGTGACATTGGGCAGATTAAAACTATTTTACTTCCCTGGGGATAACTTGCCTAATCCTTAGTCTAAAGATACAAATATCTAATTTGTGAGCTTATGAGGAAATAAGATAATTGATACAAAATGTTCAACTTAATGCCACATTTCTGGAAAAACCACCACCACCACCACCACACCCTACCAACAGTTATAAAGAGAATGTTAAATTAAATACTGTATATGCTTTCTAAGAGGGCAAGAAAATGAATTTGAATATTCCCATCCAAAAAGCTTGACACTTAATAGGTTATACTCTTATTATCTGCATATTTAATTACACAAATTAATCTAATAACCTAACAAAATCAAATTACAAGTATTATTTTTTAAGTGTAAGGAAGAAGGAAGGGAAGAAAACAAAAAGGAACACTTATATGACAAGAAAAGCAAAGTCAGAAGACCAAGATTAATATTTCATTGTATCTGGCCAATAAGGTAGAGAAAAAAATCTTTAGCCTTGGGGTTTTTCCTCCAAAGGTAACATCACAAGACTGGAACCATATCAGATATAGTAGATGTGACATATAGCTTTTTGATATTTCCCACATGATAAACTATTCAGGTTGATAACACTGTAGTCAAGAGAGCATTCAACATTTGACTTATATAAAATATACATAAATTAAGAATGATTCTCTTGGGGTGCCTGGATGGCTCAGTTTTTAAGCGTCTGCCTTCAGCTCAGGTCATGATCTCAGGGTCCTGGGATCAAGCCCCGCATCGGGCTCCCTGCTCCGCGGGGAAGCCTGCTTCTCCCTCTCCCACTCCCCCTGCTTGTGTTCCTGCTCTCGCTGTGTCTCTCTCTGTCAAATAAATAAAAATTAAAATTAAAAATCTTAAAAAAAAAAAAAAAAAAGAATGGAGGGGCGCCTGGGTGGCTCAGTCGTTAGGCGTCTGCCTTCAGCTCAGGTCATGGTCCCAGGGTCCTGGGATCGAGCCCCGCATCGGGCTCCCTGCTCTGTGGGAAGCCTGCTTCTCCCTCTCCCACTCCTGCTTGTGCTCCCTCTCTCGCTGTGTCTCTCTCTGTCAAATAAATAAAATCTTTAAAAAAAAAAAAAAGAATGGATTCTCTCACACAGAGGTGATGTGATTAAAGTTCCATAGGATTATTTTAGGAAATAAAAAAATGCTCTTCCACATACCAAAATAATAGGGGGTGCCCAGGAGAATATTTAAAGGCAACTTAACATAAAACAGAAAATTAAGCATTTTTCTTTCAACTTTCATCCTCTGAAAATTGTATGAGTCAGCTTGAGATTCTCTCTTCTCCCTCTGACTCTGCCTTTCTCCCTGCTGGCACTCTCTCTCAATCAATCAATCAATCAATCTTTAAAAAAAAAGGACAAGCAGGGCGCCTGGGTGGCTCAGTTGGTTAAGCAACTGCCTTCGGCTCAGGTCATGATCCTGGAGTCCCTGGATCGAGTCCCGCGTTGGGCTCCCTGCTAGGCGGGGAGTCTGCTTCTCCCTCTGACCCTCCCCCCTCTCATGTGCTCTCTCTCATTCTCTCTCTCTCAAATAAATAAATAAAATCTTTAAAAAAAATAAAAAAATAAAAGGACAAGCCATAGACTGAGAAAATACCTTAAAATCATGTCTTCATAAAGATCTCATATTCTGAATATATAAGGAATTTATACAACTCAGTAAGACAAACAACCCATTTTTAAAAATGGGCCAAAGATATGAATTGACATTTTGCTTAAAAAGATATAGCAATGTAGGGGCACCTGGGTGGCTCAGTTGGTTAAGTGTCTGACTCTTGGTTTCAACACAGGTCCTGATCTCACGGTTGTGGGATGGAGCCCCAGGTGTGGCTCTGTGCTCAGTGCAAAGTTTCTTCCGATTCTCTCTCCCTCTCACTCACTCACTCTCTCAAATAAATAAAGTCTTTAAAAAAAAAAGATACAGCAATGTAATATGCACAATGAAAAGGTACTCAACATCATCAGTAACCAGGAAAATGCAAATTAAAACCACAATGAGATAGATACATTTCTGACCCTCTAGGATGGCTACATAAAACACACACACAAATCAATGTTGGGGAAGATGTGGAGAAATTGAAGTCTCATATATTGCTGGTGAAAATGTAGAATGGCACATAGAAAACAGTTTGGCATTTTTGAAAAGGTTAAACACGGAGTTACCACATGACCTATCCCTTCCACTCCTAGATATATACCCAAGAGAACTGATAACATAATATCACAAAAACTTATATATGACTGTTCAAAGCAGTATGATTCATAGTAGCCAAAAAGTAGAAACACAAATGTCCATCAATTAATGGATGGATAAACTAAGTGATGTTTCTATACAATAGAATATTATTCAGCCATAAAAAGAAATGAGGTACGGATTCATAGCTACAACATGGATGAATTTTGCAAACATGGTGAAAAAGAATGAAGGGGGAAATCGGAGGGGGAGAGGAACCATGAGAGACTATGGACTCTGAAAAACAAACTGAGGGTTCTAGAGGGGAGGGGGGTGGGGGGATGGGTTAGCCTGGTGATGGGTATTAAAGAGGGCACATACTAAATGGAGCACTGGGTGTTATACGCAAACAATCATGGAACACTACATCAAAAACTAATGATGTAATGTATGGTGATTAACATAACAATAAAACTATAATAAAAAAAAGAAAACATGGTGAAAGAAACCAACCACATATTATATGATTCCATTTATATGAAATGTCCAGAAAAGGCAAATTTAGACAGAAGGCAGATGAATGGTTGTCTACAACTGGGAACGGGAATTAACTGCAAACGCTGATGGAAATGTTCTCAAATTGGACTGAAGTGATAGTTGCACAGCCTATAAATTTACTAAAAATCAGTGAATTTTATAGAAAGTAAATTACACCTTAATAAAGCCTGTTAACCAACAAAAGACATACAAAAAAATGTACAGAGCATTATGTTCCAAATCACATAAAATGATTCTCTTCTTTGTATTATAATGTTACCAGTTTGAGATACTGAGTAACTCAATCCTCACAACAAGCTATCAGGTAGATTTCTATTATTATCTCCTTATCACAGACCAGGAAACTGAGACAAGGAGATTAAGTAACTTGCTATTCAGTTAATAAACTGCAGAACCAGGATTGGAACTCTAGTTTTATCTGACTTCAAATAACCAAAATTGATATGTCCTTCATTTTTTTATAATGCAATAAGCATTCCCTATATGGACCAGTGTTTTTAATTCTGAGGTTTTCAAAGGGAAAGAAATTCTTTAGATCACTGAAAAGAGGATAAATACCTAGTTAGTGTTACAGAAAATACACTTCATCAGGGTCAGAAGGCCTGAATGGTAAATGCTATGTAAAAATGAAGGAACTGAACTAGACTATCTCTAAAGTCCCTTTCAATTTTTTTCCACAAAACGAAGTATCTTCCAAAGAAAAGAGAGGCATTTGCACCACTTAGTAATGTAGCCACTACAGCAACCATTTGCTCCCTCCTAATTTTTTATAAGGTGTACTGAGTGGGGCAGAGGCCCTGCTCTCTATCTGACCCTCTTTTCCAGTAGTCCTTCATTGAGACTTCTAGTCTTTTTTTTTTTAAGTAAACTCTACCAACATGGGGCTCAAACTCAGCATGCTCTACTGCCCGAGGCAGCCAGGAGCACAGCAAACTTCTCTTCTTTAGAAACAAAGTAACAATAACAAGATGCAATTTAAGTTATGTGTAACTATCCTGATAGAGACTGCAAGAGAAATGCATCTATGGGCTAGGGAAGCGCGGGCATGAAAAGTCTAGATTCTATACTAAGTATTAAGGGAAAACAAACAAAACAAAATACTAACCGTCTTACAAAAATCACGACTATAGGAATATATCTCTAGCCTAAAAGTCACAAAGTTACAAAATATATCGTTCATTCCATTTCATCTGTAAGTCTTGAGTTTCATTTCTAGCAGGTATGTATCTCAATTTAAGTTCCAAAAAGAGGTGTTCTTCCCAAATAATCTATCCTTGAAATTTTAAAAATCAGAGAAGCACTATCAATGACACAAAGGAATGCTATATCATTTTTACTTACCATTTAGGGGATGGAAAAATTAATGCTTTTCTTGCTATTCCCACAGGAAAAGGGGGACTACCACTTCCTTGTGCTTGTAAATGCTTCCATTTCAGAACAGAAAGCACTTTTTTTCATGCTGCCTAATTTTTAAGAGGCTATATAACTCACTAAAATTTAAGAATAATTCAAACCAAGAGAAAACACTAAACTTAAACATACTTAAACATACTATCATTAAGTACTGGATAACAGTGATAGAATGAAATTGCTTTTAAAACATGAATAATCTTGGTAAGTTTCTATCTTCAAACCACTGTATCTTCCTATCTGTGACACATTCTGGAAATAATAAAATTAATCAAAGGAGAGTAGACTCAATCTATAATCTGTGGGTCACAATATGACTGAGGGGAAAAGAAGCTATACAATGAAGACCAAAGAATGAAAAACAGTCTTTATCTTCTAGCTGCTCCAAGTGGATGTTTGCTTCCCTGGTACTGCAGGCCAGGCCTCTATCAAACCACCGAGTCAGTTTTACTCAGACAGTCATGAGGAAGCAGACTGCACATGACAGCATGCTGTGTAATGCATGACACACCATTTCTGAGCACAGACCTGAAGCATTAAAACAATGTTCACAAAAGTCATTTATGAGATTGAACGACTGCAACTGAGCCTGTCTCTTCCATCTCTCCACTATCTCCCATGGGTTAAAAAAACAACTTTCAAGGGGTAATGAAAGTCGAAATCCCTGAAAAAGGCAGCTAAGTTATAAAATATACATACTCTTAAAGCTTTTCTACATTTTTATTTAAATAAACTAAAAACAGGGCCACCTGGGTGGCTCACTCGGTTAAGCGTCTGCCTTCGGCTCCAGTCATGATCTCAGGGTCCTGGGATTGAGCCCCAAGTCAGGCTCTGTACTCAGCAGGGAGTCGGCTTGTCTCTCTCCCTCTCCCTCTGCTCCTCCTCCTGCTTGTGCTCACTCTCTCTCTCACAAACGAATAAATAAAATCTTTTTTAAAAGAAACAAACTAAAAATGAGAGAATTTTGATAAACTAGTCAACATAACTGCATACACATGGCTAAATTCTTTTAAAATGAACAAAATATACTGAGATGCCTGGGTGGCTCAGTCAGTTAAGCATCTGGCTCTTGATCTCAGCTCAGGTCTTGATCTCAGGGTTGTGAGTTCAAGCCCCCTGTGGAGCCTAGTTAAAATTAAATAAATAAAATAAAATAAAAAATACTGCCTAAAAGAATGGTGTTTCTTTCAATCCTACTCAGAGTGCACATGCACAGTGCAGAGCCCAACCTAGCAGCTCACAACACTGCCAGAGTCTAAAATTCTGACTCCGTATTGCTGTGCTCATCTAGTCAACTAAATTGCACCCAACTTCCTACTTATTCCTATTTATTTATAGTTTACAGCCTTGGTAAAAAAAAAAATATATATATATATATATATATATTTACATGAGGTTGAGACTTGTCACCTTGACTAGACAATAGACTATTTGAGGGCAGGAACCATGTCTTCTACCTTCTAGTGTAACAGGGTAAGAGCACAGGCTCTGGAGCCATACTACCTGGATTCATTTTCATCCTCCACCATTTGCTTTGTGACCTTGATGAAGTTATTTACCATCTCTATGCCTCAGCTTTCTCATCTGCAAAATGAGGATAAAAGTATATGGTGGTTGTAAAAATTACATGAGTGATAAATTCTGAACATCTAAAACAGTGTCTTGCACACAGTATACATTACAAAATATTAGTTATTATAACTACCTGTATCCCCGACAATACCTAGCATCAAGCCCTGCTCCTTTAGTAGGTGTTCAAGTATTTGCCAATTGGCTACAAAATGTACAACTGTATCAGCAGTACAATTTCTCTCATCACCACCATATAATTTATGAACAATGAAGTCTCTACTGTTCAAGAACACCTTCTTGGGGTACATGGCAGGCTCAGTTGGTGGGAGTGTGCAACTCTTGATCTCGAGGTTATGGGTTTGAGTCCCATGTTAGGTGTAGAGATTCCTTAAAATAAAATCTTAAGGGGCACCTGGGTGGCTCAGTCGTTAAGCGTTTGCCTTCGGCTCAAGTCATGATCCCAGTACTGGGATCGAGCCCCACATCGGGCTCCCTGCTCAGCGGGAGGCCTGCTTCTCCCTCTCTTACTCGCCCTGCTTGTGTTCCCTCTCTCGCTGTGTCTCTCTCTGTCAAATAAATATATAAAATCTTAAAAAAATAAAAATAAAAATAATAAAATCTTTTAAAAAATACCTTCTTTATGGAGCACCTACTTGGCTCAGTCATTAAGCGTTTGCCTTCGGCTCAGGTCATGATCCCAAGGTCCTGGGATGGAGCCCCGCATCGGGCTCCCTGCTCCGCGGGAAGCCTGCTTCTCCCTCCCCCACTCCCCCTGCTTGTGTTCCCTCTCTCGCTGTGTCTCTCTCTGTCAAATAAATAAAATCTTCAAAAAAAAAAAAATACCTTCTTTAATTCTTCAAAATGTTTTTCTCAATTAATCTAAAATCATCCCTACTTTCCAATCTAGTGCTAGAGTACTTTCCTTACATAGCTTTTAATAGCAAACTACTATGATAGAAAATGTTAAATATGTTATGTTTTTGCTGTAGTAGGGAGATTACACATGACCCAATGCAATATTTTTGTGGCTCCAAATCACAAGACCATAAAGTTCCTAAGAATTTAAACTCATGGGATGTTTGCAAAGAATGACTAGTCACAGCAAAACTTTGCAGTGGGGCGGGAGAGATGTGAGAAAAATCATTTGTTTAGTAATAGAACTAGAATCACAGCTTTTGAAAACTAGTGAGTAAGATATACCCCCAGTGAAGAGGATGCAGATATATGTATGCTGGGAGAGTTTGAGGAGGAGGAATTGGAAAATAACCACTAAAGCACAGAACAGATTCTTCAGTTGTTTGTTCTGCATCTGTTCAACAGTCCCAGCTACTAAATATGAGAGAGCAGGAATCCTAGGACAATCCAATTTTAAGCTAGTTAAAATATCACATACATTATCAGAATGAGAAAGTTCATATATATTCTTGTGAAAAATAGTTTTAAGTTCTTAATCTCAAAAGCAAAACAAAATGAGATACTTGCAGAGACATTTTCCATTATATATATATAAACTTGTGGTATTAAAACACAATGAGATACCACTTCATACCCAATAGAAGGCTATTATCAAAATAACAGAAATAACAAGCACTGGCAAGGTTGTGGAGAAACCGGAACCCTGTGCATTGCTGGTGAGAATGTAAAACGGTGGAAAACACTATGGAGATTCTTCAAAAACTTAAATACAAAATTAATGTATGATTCAGCAATTCCACTTCTGGGTAGATACCCAAATGAACTAAATGCAAGGACTCAAACAGGTATGTGTACACCAATGTTCACACAAGCATTACAATAGTCAAAAGGTAGAAGCAACCAAAGTGTCCACTGACAGATGAATGGAGGAACAAATGTAGTCTCTACATACACTGGAATATTATTCCATTTTAAAAAGGAAGGACAGGGCGCCTGGGTGGCTCAGTCGGTTAAGCGACTGCCTTCGGCTCAGGTCATGATCCTGGAGTCCCGGGATCGAGTCCCGCATCGGGCTCCCTGCTCAGCGGGGAGTCTGCTTCTCCCTCTGACCCTCCCCACTCTCATGCTCTCTGTCTCTCATTCTCTCTCTCTCAGATAAATAAATAAAAAAATAAATAAATAAATAAATTAAATTAAATTAAAAAAAAGGAAGGACATTTTGACACATGCTACATACAATAAGGATGAACCTTGAAGACATTAATGCTAAGTGAAATAAGGCAGTCCACAAAAGGACAAATATTGTATGGTTCCATTTATAAGAGGTACCTAGAAGAGTCAAATTCATAAGCATAGAAAATAGAATGTGGGGCGCCTGGGTGGCTCAGTTGGTTAAGCGACTGCCTTCAGCTCGGGTCATGATCCTGGAATCCCGGGATCGAGTCCCACGTTGGGCTCCCTGCTCGGCGGGGAGTCTGCTTCTCCCTCTGACCCTCCTCCTTCTCATGCTTTCTGTCTTTCATTCTCTCTCTCGCAAATAAATAAAATCTTAAAAAAAAAAAAAAAAGAAAATAGAATGTGGTTGCCAAGGCTGGCAAGAGGAAGAATAGGGAATTACTGTTTAATGAGTACAGGGTTTCAGTTTAAAAAGATGAAAAAGTAGAGGCGCCTGGGTGGCTCAGTCGGTTAAGTGCCTGCCTTTGGCTCAGGTCATGATCTCCAGGTCCTGGGATCAAGCCCTATGTCCAGCTCCCTGCTCAGCGGGGAGTCTGCTTCTCTCTCTCTCTCTGCCCCTCCCCACTGCTCATTCTCTCTCTCTCAAATAAAGTAAAAAAAAAGAAGAAGAAGATGATGATGATGAAAACGTTCTATGGAAGTATGCTGGTGATGGTTGCACAATTGTGTGAATGTACTTAATACCACTGAACTGTACACCTAAAAATGGTTAAAATGATAAATTCTGTTATATTTTACTATATTTTATTTTACTATGACCAACTTAAACATTTCTGCTTTCATAAGATTCTTAATAAGTATTCAATATGTAAGACAACTGACCATCTAATTAGAGTTTTAAAAAAAAAGTTTCTAGTTTTATCCTCCAAATTTACATTTTTCTTTTTTTTTCTTTTTAAGTAGGCTCCATGCCCAGTGTGGACCCCAATGCAGGACCTGAAGTCCCAACACTGAGATCAAGACCTGAGCTGAGCTCAAGAATTGGACGCTTAACTGATTGAACCACCCAGGGGCCCCACATTTTCTTTTTTTTTTTCAAATATTTATTTATTTATATTACAGAGAGAGTGTGTGTATGCGCACAACCAGGGGGAGGGGCAGAGGGAGAAAGAGAGATTCCTCAAGCGGACTCCCTGCTGAGCATGGAGCCTGACGCGGAAACTCGATTCCAGGACCCTGAGATCATGACCTGAGCTGAAATCAAGATGCGTAACCAACTGAGCCATCCAGGCACCGCCCTCCCACCACACATTTTATTTCTAAAGACAAAGGATTAATTTTATCATGGCAATACCCTAGGAATAACCAAAGAGCAAAAAATTGAAAAATGGTCTATCATAATATAAATAGTTCTTTGGGAACTTACCTTACAAATCACAGTAACCAGACAGAGGTGGCAGTTTCCACATGGTGTGAACTCGAAAGTAATCTCCTATATATACTGAACTAGCAAATGTAACACCAAACATGATGATAATGCATTCTATTGCATGTAAAATTATTGTTTTTCAAATATCTTTTATTTCTACTTAATAAAATCACTCTCCACCACTTTAATACTGAAAAAAAATTAAGTAAAATCTGTGTTAACCAGCGTGACTGACCATAAAACTGGGTGAAATTATAACTGCTAACTGCTGTTTTCTACATCCATAGAAAGCTTCAAGGTGCTGAATTTTCTACAAGATTTATGAAAAACTCCCTGTCTAGTTATTAGATTCCTGACAGAGGTAAATAAGTATATATGCTACATTGCTTATGAAGAGATACCATCCCAATGCCTTATGAAAAAAACCTAGGGAAAACTTTTAGGTAAGGTAGTAAGAATATAGGTCCAACAATCCTCACTAATGATATTTAAATTTCCCTTGATAATAAAGCAAAAATGATCTGAAATGTGGTACACATAAATATATAATGCCACAAGACTTGGCTAAAATGTTACGTACCCACTAAAGAGGAAATTAGGTTGAAGGAAGCATTTGGGGTGACCAGAACTTTCTTAACATACTTTTTCTAATTAACATTCGGGCATCAATTCCCCCAGGATATTTCTATGACTGGCTAAAAAAGGTAGGCAATAACTTCTCAAACCTAAAACGTAACATTCTAAACTCCAGTTTTTTTCTTGTCTCCCATAGCACTTCCCTAATACTGAATTAAAATGATGGTGCATGAACAGAAATATGTTTATGCCACCCAGGTACCCTGAGAGGGCAATTCTAAAAGAGAGGCTGGGGCACCTGGGTGGTGCAGTCGGTTAAGCATCTGACTCTTGATTTCAGCTCTGGTCGTGATCTCAGGGCCATGGGACCAAACCTCAAGTCATGTTCCCTCAGCAGGGAGTCTGCTTCTCTCCCTCTCCCTCTGCCCCTCCCCTGACTTGCGCTTGCTCTCTCTCTCTCAAATAAATTAAATCTTTAAAAAAAAAGAGGTTATTGTCTTATGCAGCACACATCTAATAGGCTATCACACATAAAATAGAAATAACCCATTTTCTTATTAAAGATTTTTCTGAAACTGTTGAAAGAAAACTTATGTTTAATCAAAATATCTGCAAAATAAACACCCTTATAAAAGAGTAACCTAACAATACTATCATGACAATCTACCCAGCTACTCATTTACAAAAACATTTGCCTCTTGTCCACTGAACTCTTAGGTGCAGGGAATATGGTCTATAAACCAAATCATATTTTTAAAAACTTGTTTCATTAAGGCATGGTTTCTCAACCTAGGCACTACTGATATTTGCAGCAGGACAATCCCCTGTCATAGGGCCTGTCCTGGGCAATGTAGAAAGTGTAGCAAGACTCTGACCTCCTCTACTAGAGACTAGTGGCTCCCCTCCCTCCACCCCAGACATGACACCCAAAAACGTCTCTAGACATGACCAAATGTCCCCAGGGGGGCAAAATTAACCCAGCTTAAGAACCATTGCTCTAAGGATTAAACAACCTTGACAGCACTTCAGACTTTCCTTTCTCTCTACTCATAATTTAATAAATATTAACTACTTTCCTTCCAGTGATTTTCAAATTTTATACCCAAAGCCTTTGAGTACCCAGAAGTACCTCAGGAGCACCATGGATATAACCTGAGCAAGTCCACTTTCATTTTTTCTGGGGTTCTGGGTATTTTCCTTGAAGGGGTGGGGGGAATTTGAAAATCCTGACATAAACATATCATAATGCAAAATTTCATATACCATTAAATAAAAAATTTCATTTTTTCCCCCTCCTTTCTCTTTTTATATTTTAAATCAAGGCCAATTTTGGAAAAACAGACAGGTGGAAGAACATTGGAAATGAGAGGGTATATAGCGAAGGGGGGACCAGAAGGCAAGTTGAATGTGCAGCTTATTTGTATTTCTTCAGCCCAACAGGAACTGAAATGTAGTCTTTAGAAGACTTACAGTACTTTCTACCCTGCTTAAACAAACATCAGATGTTCAAAGCCCTGAATTATTAAAGTTGAAGTCCAAGTTGCATCCTCAGGAGGAACCGAAAAATTAAATTAATGCTGAAATTATATGTTAGCTTTGTTTTAAACCTCGAAAAAGCTATTTGATTCTTTTTCTCCCCCAAGTGATAAAATTTTTTTCCAGTTTTACTGAGAAATAATTGACATATATCACTATATAAGGTGTACAACATATTTGGTTCTTAAAATGAAAATAGATACTCTTGTTCTTCCCTGCCTTCAAAGATCTCCTAATTCAACCATTTTAAACAGGAGAGCAATATGTGTAACATATTGAATCTTCTGTAAAAGGTTTCAAATTTTAATGTGCAACCAAATTACGTAGGTGCTTGTTAAAATATACACCTTAGCCATAGCTCCTGCAGATTTTGATTAGTGGGAGATGGGGGTAGGAAAGATCCAGTGATCTGCATTTTAAAAAGCATTCCCAGTGATTCTTATATAGATGTCTAAAAAACTCATTTTTTGTTAAAGATTTATTTATTTATTTGAGAGAGCGAGAATGAGAGAGAGAGAGAGTACATGAGAGGGGGGAGGGTTGGAGGGAGAAGCAGGCTCCTTGCCGAGCAGGGAGCCGATGCGGGACTCGATCCAGGGACTCCAGGATCATGACCTGAGCTGAAGGCAGTCGCTCAACCAACTGAGCCACCCAGGCGCCCTAAAAAACTCATTTTTAATAACACTAGTTGACATGTTGAATTTGGCACCAATGTTATATGTTATAAAACTCTAGCATTCTCTATCAGACTATACCATATTTGGTATTTATTACCACTAGCCTCTGGTCAACTCAACTAAGATCTAAAAATAAAAATAAAATTTGAATACTATGCAATTAAGTGGTCCAGAGTAATGTGTGAGCAAAGAAATAGAAAGTAAATATTACAGATTTTTTATGATCAATAGCTAGACTATAAAATCTGACAAATCTGTATCATTAATTCTTCACTAATGTAAAAACTGCACTTATCCCAGCTATAATTTTACATAAGATATGCCAAAAAAAAGAAATAAAACTTTACTGGTTATAAAAATCCTAGCTCTCCAATAATGGTTTTTCATGCACCACAAATATACCTGCCTCTAACAAATAGTACAGTCAGTTCATGAATCAGTCATTTTGATTCATTTTGTTCCTGCATACACATTAGGATGACATGCTAGGATGTCAACAGAAAAATGACTTCTCAGGTCATTTTTGACATCCGATCATTTTTCCTGCATTCCGACTACAGTCTTCGTTCCTGAAGACATGAAAATATTATTTAAGCAAATGGCCATGTCAATTTCATAGTCTCCATTTTTGACTTAAGCACAGTTAAAGCAGACAGCATCATTTTCTTTTTGACTTAATGTGCCTTCCAAAATACTCTATTTTTTCAACTCTGATGTCAGTTTTAGAAAACTGATAAGCGGTCCCATACTTATCTATTTTTTCTTATACCAGACAAAAATAGGATTGCTGATAAAGCACACTAACGTTTTCACACTTCACCTAACATTCCAAACCCATTCAGTTCAACATTTCATGAGTCTCAGACTGATGGCACATTTAGTCATTGATTTTTTTTTTTTCAGGAGTAGCAACAGGAATCAGCTCCATAGATTCCATGCTCCTTTAGGAAGACTCAGGGTACCCTTTGTTTTCAAGACAGAATACCATTAAAAAAATGAGGCAGGGGCGCCTGGGTGGCTCAGTCATTAAGCATCTGCCTTCGGCTCAGGTCCTGATCTCAGGGTCCTGGGATCGAGCCCCGCATCGGGCTCCAGCCCCGCATCGGGCTCCCTGCTCGGCAGGAAGCCTACTTCCCCCTCTCCCACTCCCTCTGCTTGTGTTCCTCTCTCGCTGTGTCTCTCTCTGTCAAATAAATAAATAAAATCTTTAAAAAAATTTAAAAAAAAAATGAGGCAATCCTAGAGCAAGGCTTAGCTTTTAAGAAGCATCTATCTCCAAAAGTTTCCAAAGAAACCCAGAAATGAAAAACAGTATCAGGAAGACTAAAACCAAAAATGGGGTAAGGTTAATGAAAAATGCTAATGATAAAAGAGCAGAGCTGAGGTTTCTGTTTTTGTTTGTTTTAAGCTATGTACACAGAAACATGAACAAAGCAGAGAAAGGTTTAGGGTTTGGGGGGGGAAGAGTATAATGACAACAAATGACAAAGAGAAAGCAAAACTACTTGATTTCTATTAGCAGAAAGTAGATCCAACACTGGACTGGGGTCTCTAACTATGAGCAAAGTCACAACCTGTTTTAGACCCAGTTTTCTTACCCATAACTATTTATTTCACAAAATTGTTATGAGGAACATGAAGGGAAATGTATATCACACATGTCCAAGAGCTACACAAAAATAAATTTTTAATCCTTTAGTGAACAAAATACATTTTTTTATAAAGGAACATTAAGAGGAAATTGGAGGGTGCCTGGGTGGCTCAGTTGTTAAGCGTCTGCCTTCAGCTCAGGTCATGATTCCAGGGTCCTGGGAGAGAGCCCCGCATCCGGCTGCCTGCTCGTCAGGAAGCCTGCTTCTCCCTCTCCCACTCCCCCTGCTTGTGTTCCCTCTCTCACTGTCTCTCTCTCTGGCAAATAAATAAATAAAATCTTAAAAAAAAAAAAGAGGAAATTGGAAAAAGATTAAAAAATGTATTCACAAAATTTTAGAAGGTGATCTTATATAAAGAAAATATCATACTGATTTTCAAAAAGCAGTTAGGGATAAGTCTTAGGAACTAGAGACCAGTAAGTCTGAGGACACTCACCTGGAAAAACTTGAAAATGTATTATGAAACACGTGATTTGTGAAAACTTGGGGAAAAGGACGTTGCTGGGATCCTGCTTTGATTATCCGTTAACACTTTGAAAGAATCATATTGTCATATTCCAAATTTTAATTGGGTTTTATTTATAAGATTTTGCTACTTCCTTCACTGAGGTGTATTTTATTTTTAAACATAAGTAAATCTATTTTAAAATGCAGGTTTACAAGTTACTTAGAAGACTCATTTAAGGACTTTTTTAACTAACATATGAAAACATCATACAGGGGCGCCTGGGTGGCTCAGTCGTTAAGCGTCTGCCTTCGGCTCAGGTCATGATCCCAGGGTTCTGGGATCGAGCCCTGCATCGGGCTCCCTGTTCAGCGGGAAGCCTGCTTCTCCCTCTCCCACCCCCACCCCCCCATTTGTGTTCCCTCTCTCACTGTGTGTCTGTCAAATAAATAAATAAAATCTTAAAAAAAAAAGAAGAAGAAGAAAAAGAAAACATCATACAGTACTTAATCAGAATGGGTTAGAGTTGAGTTCATCTCAGAAACTGAAACTGATTGAGATATTACCCCGTAAAGCTACTCTGGTCAAATCATCAAAAAGATTATGATTTAAACAGTATCAGTTACTTTATTTCTCAAAAACTTCCAGTTAACTCTACTAAAGAAAGTAAAAAAGATTATTTTGACCTTTAAAAACACAAAACAGGGATGACTGGGTGCTCAGTTGGTTAAGTATCTGCCTTCAGCTCAGGTCATGATCCCAGAGTCCTGGGATTGAGTAGCACATCAGGCTCCTTGCTTGGCGGGGAGCCTGCTTCTCCCTCTGCCTGCCGCTTCCCCTGCTTGTGCTCTCTCTCTCTGACAAATAAATAAATAAAATCCTTAAAAAAAAAAAAAGAGAGAGAGAGAGAACACAAAATAGTCTCATTCCAAGGTCTTCAAAAGTATCCTTCAATATACGGCATGGCTCTGCGAAATGAGAACAATAATACTTTACCTCTGGGCGCCTGGGTGTCTCAGTTGGTTAAGCGACTGCCTTCGGCTCAGGTCATGATCCTGGAGTCCCTGGATCAAGTCCCACATCGGGCTCCCTGCTCGGCGGGGAGTCTGCTTCTCCCTCTGACCCTCCCCGCTCTTGTGTGTTCGCTCTCTCTCATTCTCTCTCTCTCAAATAAATAAATAAAATCTTTAAAAAAAAAAAAATACCTCTAACAGGACTGTTATGAGATCAGATTGAGACATATTATGTGTGAATATGTTTTGAATGGTTAATAAGTCCTATACAAAGGTTAGGCATTATATTAGCCTATGCTTAGCTCATCAACTGCAGACTGATGAATTAAACCGATAATGATAAAAATTAACAACCTGTTTTGTTAAGAAACTTTCAACAAAAGTATTCATATTTTTAAAAAGTATTATTTAACTGAAGTATTTATTTAAAAAGTTATAAAGTTTAATAATGGTTAATGATCTAAATAATGGACTCATAGAAGACCTTTCTACTTCGGGCGCCAGGGTGGCTCAGTCGTTAAGCGTCTGCCTTTGGCTCAGGTCATGATCTCAGGGTCCTGGGTTTGGGTCCCATCGGGCTCCCTGCTCATCAGGAAGCCTGCTTCTCCCTCTCCCACTCCCCCTGCTTGTGTTCCTGCTCTCGCTATCTCTCTGTCACATAAATAAATAAAATCTTTAAAGAAAAAAAAAAAAAGACCTTTCTACCATTATATTACTCTAATGAATT
The DNA here is from genome assembly GCF_054177405.1 of Leptonychotes weddellii. Taxonomy (NCBI): domain Eukaryota; kingdom Metazoa; phylum Chordata; class Mammalia; order Carnivora; family Phocidae; genus Leptonychotes; species Leptonychotes weddellii. Next base: position 94,567,983 of record NC_138374.1, on the reverse strand, counting down.
CTTCTTGTATGTTGATACCCTAATGTACACAAGACTTTTAATTTACTGAAATAGTATAATCCCTCATGGAACCCACACCTTCATAAGGCCATAGTATATGTTCATTTAAGAAACAGTTACTGTTAGTTATGAAACTATCAAAATGAACAACACTCCCTTTCAATAAGCAGTTTTCAAAACAATAAGGAAACATACACAAACAAGTAGAACACAAGTTAGATGATGAAAAGTTCCATAACAGAAATATAAACAAAGTTTAATAGAAGTTCAAAGAAGGCAAAGTTTTTTTTTTTTTTTTTAAGATTTTATTTATTTAACAGAGAGAGAGATAGCCAGAGCAGGAACACAAGCAGGGGGAGTGGGAGAGGTTCCCGCTGAGCAGGGAGCCTAATGCAGGGCTCGATCCCAGGACCCTGGGATCATGATCTGAGCCAAAGGCAGATGCTTTAATGACCCTCCCACCCAAGCGCCCCACAAAAGTTATTTCTAGCTATAGGGGAAGGTACATAAAGAAATGTCAGGAAAGACTTCAAGAAAGAAGTCATATTTGTGCTGGGTCCTAAAGGATGCCTAGGATTTGGAAAAATTCCTAAATAAAATACGTATTTCTCTGAAAGAAAAAATGCTTCCAGTTCACTAGGGGAAAAAACTTGTATCTTAGTAAATAGTACCAACATCCCTCCAGTCTTTCTTCACCATTAAACTAGAAGTTACCCTTGACATACCGAGTGTCCCATATCTAATCCTTCACCAAATTTTATCCATTTTAACCTCCTAAATATCTCCTAAGTCTGTCCACTTCTCTCTTCTCCACTAGCCCATCATCTCCCTAGCCCAAATTACCATCCTCTCTTGCCTAAAATGCAATAACCTTCTGACTGGTCTCTCTGCTGCACACCAATCTATGGAACCTCTCCACCTGGAACTTCACCCATTCCTAATACCTTTCACCTAGTTAACTCCCATTCACCCTTTAGATCTCAGTCACTTCCTCAAGAAAGTCCTTTCCATTCTCCCAAATTGAATTAGATCATTTAGTTATACACACTCAGGACAGACACCATGTACTTTCAATATATAGTATTTGTAAGATTATAATTATATATTTATTCTGTGTTTGATTAATAATTACTTCCCTGACCAAACTATAATCACTATTAGGACAGGGCCCATAAATAATTTTGCCTTAGGAGGTGCCTGGGTGGCACAGTTGGTTAAGCTTCTGACTCTTGGTTTTGGCTCAGGTTGTGATCTCAGGGTGGTGAGATCAAGTCCCAGGTCAGGCTCTGTGCTTAGCAGGGAGTCTGCTTAAGATTCTCTTCTCCATCTGCCCCTCCCCCTGTGCTTGCTTATTTGCTTGCTTGCTCTCTCTCTCTCTTCCCCCCTTCTCTAAAATAAATAAATAAATCCTTAAAAAATAATAATTTTGCCGCCTTAGGTTAGACCTGCCAACATACATATTTGTTCCTAAGTCAGTTTGTTTTTTCTTCAGTCAAAATATCTACGGTGAACCAACAAGTATAGACAGCATTGCACTGCCTGCACCACACCATGTAGTCTGTGAGCCAAGCGCAGCCCCTTCACCAGCTCCCCACACCTTTGCTTACCATTATATATTTAGCAAAAATTACTGTTTTTAAACCTAATAGTTAGCATGGTATAGTAGCTAATTACTTGCTAATAAGAAGCTTAGGAAGTTTAGCCTAAACCTAGAAAAATTTACTTTGCTTGCCAAAAATCAGCACCTTCAAAGAGGGGAAGAAAATATTTCAGTGATTTATTCAGGTCAAATAAGCATTCCCAACTTCCACTCCACCGTTTACGGGAAGACATGTGCTGTGAAATTTGTAATCAGGGTTGTGCCATTAATAGTTTGTGGTATATCTGGAGGAATTTAAAGTAGCGTATGAAGATTTTTTGTTGTATTGAGTTAGACAGCTATGTGAATGACAGCAAAGCGATGTGGTGACCTCCTTGGAGCACTGACTTTGAAAAAGTAAAAGGCACTAAAGAAACCCAACTTGTCAGAGCTCAAGATCATACATACCTGATAATGTGCAAACACCAGATTTGAAATTGCAGAAAGAAAAGAATACTACTGATTTGCCCTTGGACGCGTTCTTATTCAGGCCCAAACCAGATATAGAAGGATGTCTGCTATCAGCCAAAATGGATTAGTAAGGACTAGATTTGCCCTTTGGCCTAAAGCAACTAAAATTATTATTTTCTTATATTAAATCTCTCTGAAAGATAAAACAAAAACAACATCAACAGCTTCATAAGTATTGTAAAATGTATGACAATAGCACAAAGGCCAAAAAGTGAGAAATGGGAGTATAATGTTATAAGGTTCTTACATATACATGAAACAGTATAAAATCACTTGAAGTTAAACTGTTATAAGCTAAAATAAGTATACTATAAAGTAATCACTAAAATAATACAAAAAAGCTAGAAAAAATTACAAAAAAAATACACAATTAATACAAAAAGCATTAAAAGACTAAGAGAGAAAAGAACAGATAGCACAAATAAAAAATAAATAGTAGGATAGATTTAAACCCAACCATTCAATTCAAACCCAACCAATCACATTAAATATAAATAATTAATCATATTAAGTATAGTCTAAATACCCCAGTTGCAAGACTAGATAAAAGATCAAAACCCAATTTTATGCTACCTACAGGAGACTTTTTTTTTTTTAATATTTTATTTATTAATTTGACAGAGAGAGAAACAGCAAGAGAGGGAACACAAGCAGGGGGGGTGGGAGAGGGAGAAGCAGGCCTCCCGCAGAGCAAGGAGCCCGATGCGGGGCTCGATCCCTGAACCCTGGGATCATGCCCTGAGCCGAAGGCAGATGCTCAACGACTGAGCCACCTAGGCGCCCCAGGAGACTTTAAATATAAACAATGAAGTGGGTTAAAAGTAAAAGGATGGAAAAAGATATTCAATATTAACATAAATCTCAAGAAAGTGGGACTGGCTGTATTATTCAGATAAAACAGATTCCAGAACAAAGAATATCACCAGAGATAAAGGGACAGTTTATAACAATAAAGTACGTAACATTATGTCTTCATCAAGAGGATACAATACACCTAAATGCCAATGCTCCTAATAAAGCGTCAATATATGGAGTAAGACCTGGTAGAACTGCAGGAAAAAATTGACAAATCCACAATTACAGCCAAAGACTTCAATAAATCTCTCTCAATAACTAATAGAAAACCAGGAAGAATATAGATTTGCACAATACCATCAACCAACTAGACATAATAGATGTTAATAAAACACTCCACAGCAAAAAATACATATTAAGTGTATACTACATTCTGGGCCATAAAACAAGTCTCGGTAAATTTAAAGGGATTCAAATCATACAAAGTATATTGTTGACCACAAATCAGAAATCAGTAATAAAAAGATAGCTGGAAAACCCTCAAATACCTGAAAATTATATAACATACTTCTACATAGTTCATGGGTCAAAAACAATATATATTTTTTTAAAGAGTTCATTTATTTATTTGACAGAGAGAGACACAGCGAGAGGGGGAACACAAGCAGGGGGAGTGGAAGAGGGAGAAGCAGGCTTCCCGCAGAGCAGGGAGCCCGATGTGGGGCTCGATCCCAGGACCCTGGGATCATGATCTGAGCTGAAGGCAGACACTTAACGACCAAGCCACCCAGGTGCCCCAAAAACAATAATGAAAGAGAAATGAGAGGGGGAAGCAGGCTCCCTGCTACTCTGCCTGATTGTGCTCTCTCTGTCAAATAAATAAAAAATCTTAAAAAAAGAAAGAAAGAAAATGCCTTTACTAGAAAAGAGGAAAGGTCTCAAATCACTGGCCTCAGATTCTACACTAACAAACTAGCAAGCAAAGGAATGACAAATGAAACCCAAAGTACACAGAAGAAAAGAAAAAAGGATCAGAAGAGAAATCAATGAAATTAAAAACAAAGAAAAGAAATTTAAAAAGGCAATGAAACCGAAAGCTGATTCTCAGATCAGTAAAATTGATAAACCTAAACCAGACTGATGGGGGATAAAATATGTAAGACACAAATTTACAATATCAGGAATGAAAGAAGTAACATTGTTAGAGATTCTACAGATATTAAAATAAGGAAATACTGGGGCGCCTGGGTGGCTCAGTCATTAAGCGTCTGCCTTCGGCTCAGGTCATGATCCCGGGGTCCTGGGATCAAGCCCCGCATCGGGCTCCATGCTCCGCGGGAAGCCTGCTTCTCCCTCTCCCACTCTCCCTGCTTGTGTCCCCTCTCTCACTGTGTCTCTGTCAAATAAATAAATAAAATCTTTAAAAAAAATAAAATAAATAAGGAAATACTATGAACATTTTATGCTGATACATTTGACAACTGAGACAAAACTGACATAATCCTACAAAGACACAAACAATAAATGACCTTATATCTATTAAAGAAATTGGATTTGAAGCGAAAAATCTTCCCACAAAGAGAAGTCAAAGTCCAGATGGCTTCTCTGATGAATTTTAACAAATGTACAAGGAATAGTACCAATTCTATACAAACTCTTGCAGAAAATTAAACATGAAAGTAATACCTTACAATGCATACTATGATTTCAGCACATTCTGAAACCAAAGCCAGAGATATCAAAAGAAAACCACAAACCAGTATTTTTCCATGAATATAGATGCAAAATTATTTAACATAATTTTAGCAAAACAAATCAAACAAATTAAGCAACACATAAAAAGGTTAATAACACATGACCAAGTAAGGTTTATGCCAGAATGGCAAGTTGGTTTCAAAAGTCAGTGTAATTAGGGGTGCCTGGGTGGCTCAGTTGGTTAAGCGTCTGCCTTTGGCTCAGATCATGGAACTGGGGTCCTGGGATCAAGCCCCATGCTGGGCTCCCTGCCGCTGCTTCTCCCTCTCCCTCTGCCCCCCACCCCTCGCCAGGTCATGCTGTCTCAAATAAAAATAAAATCTTTTTTTTTTTTTTAAGATTTTATTTATTTGAGAGACAGAGAATGAGAGACACAGAGCATGAGAGGGAGGAGGGCCAGAGGGAGAAGCAGACTCCCTGCCGAGCAGGGAGCCCGATGCGGGACTTGATCCCGGGACCCCAGGATCATGACCTGAGCCGAAGGCAGTCGCTTAACCAACTGAGCCACCCAGGCGCCCCAAAATAAAATCTTTTTTAAAAAAAAATCAATGTAGGGGCGCCTGGGTGGCTCAGTCGTTAAGCGTCTGCCTTCGGCTCAGGTCATGATCCCAGGGTCCTGGGGTCGAACCCTGCATCGGGCTCTCTGCTCGGCGGGAAGCCTGCTTCTCCCTCTCCCACTCCCCCTGCTTGTGTTCCCTCTCTCGCTGTCTCTCTCTCTGTTGAATAAATAAATAAAATCTTAAAAAAAAAATGTAATTAATATTAAAAGACTAAAAGAAAAAATATATGATCATCTCAATAAAGAAAATGCATTTCACAAAAAAATTCAACATCCATTCCTGATTTAATAAGCAAAAAACAACCCTCTTAAGAAACTAGGAACAGAAGAAAACGTCTTCAAATTGATAAAGGGCATCTTACAGAAAAACAACAACAACAAAAAACCAAAGCTAACATCACACTTAAATGGTAAAAGACTGAAAATTTTTTCTTTTTTTAAAAGTAAGTTCTATGCCCAATGTGGGGCTTGAATTCATGACCCAGAGATCAAGAGTCACATGCTCTACTGACTGAGCCAGCCAGGAGTCCCTGAACATTTTTCAGCTAAAAGAAGAAAGGATGTCTGCTCCCATCATTTCTATTAAGCATCATCCTGAAAGTTCTAGCCAATGTAATCAGGCAAGAAAAAATAATAAAAGGCATCCTGTTTGGAAAAGAAGTAAAACTGTCTTTATATGCAGAGAATATATATGATTCTCTATACAGAAAAGCCAATTTAATCTACAAAAAAATTCACTAGAGATAGCAAATGAGTTTATTAGCAAGTCTGTAGAATACAAAATGAAATGCAAAAATCTATTATCGTTCTGTATACTAGCTACAAATAATTGAATTAAATTTTTTTAAATCATACAAGCTGTAATATTATCAAAACTATGAAATACTCAGGGGCAAATTTAACCAAAAATGTGCAAGACCGTATACTGAAAACTTTAAACTGATAAGAACAGATACTACACTTGATCTTAGCCAAAAGGCCGAGAAGCAATATATACTGAAAACTTTGTAGAGAGAAATTAAAGACAAAATAGAGACATGTACTGAATTGAAAGACTTGATATTGTTATGATATTAATCCCCTAGCAGACTGACTCTAAAATTTATATGGGCACGGCAAATGACTAGACTAGCCAAAATAACTTTTTTCTTTTTTAAAAATTTTATATACTTATTTATTTGAGAGAGAGAGAGAGAATGCATGCATATGAGTGGGGGGGGGGGTGAGGAGGGTGGGGGAGGGGGGTGTAGAGGGGTAGGGAGAGAGATAATCACAACCCTGAGATCACAACCTGAGCCGGAACTGACAGTCAGACACTTAACTGACTGAGCCATCCAGGCGCCCTGGCCAAAATAGCTTTTAAAAAGAAAAACAAAGTTAGAGGATTTATACCTGACCTCAAAACTTTTTTTTTTTTTTTAAAGATTTTATTTATTTGACAGAGAGAGCACAAGCAGAGGGAGAGAGAGGGAGAAGCAGGCTCCCTGCTGAGCAAGGAGCCCGATGTGGGACTCAATCCCAGGACCCTGGGATCATGACCCAGGCCGAAGGCAGCTGCTTAACCGACTGAGCCACCCAGGCATCCCTGACCTCAAAACTTATTATAAAATTATAGTAATTGGGTGCCTGGGTGAATTTTGATGATGTTGATTTTTTTTTTCCTTCTGTGGGTTGTGCTTTTGGTTTTTATTTCAGAAATCTTTATCTCAGGGGCATGAGTTTGAGCCCCACATTGCGTGTAGACTTACTAAAAATAAATAAACTTTAATAAAAAGAAAATCTTCATGTAGCCCTAGATCACAAAGATTTTCTCCCTCTGGCCCTCCCCCCTCTCATGCTCTCTCTGCCTCATTCTTTCTCTCTCAAATAAATAAAATCTTAAAAAAAAAAAAAAAAAGACTTGTATACAAATGTTCACAGAAGCTTTATTTGTCATAGTCAAAAAAATGCAACCCAAATGTTCATCAAAAGGTGAACTGATAGGCGTGCCTGGGTGGCTCAGTCACTTAAGTGTCCGACTCTTGATTTCCTCTCAGCCTGCATCGGGTTCTGTGCTCAGCAGATTGTGCTTGAGATTCACTCTCTCCCTTTCACCCTCACCCCCACATGCACATGCTCTCTCCCTCTAAAATAATAAATAAATAAGGTGAACTGATAAATAATTGTGGAATAGCCAATGGAATTCAATACTACTCAGCAATACAAAGAAATTAACTACTGATATGTGAAACAACATGGATGAATCTCAAAATGTTCTGAACAAAAGAAGCCAGACTAGAAATAAGTATATATTGTATGATTCCATTTATTCAAAATTCTTGAAAACCTAAACTAATCCATAAAGACAGAAAGCATATTACTGTTTATCTGGTCATGTGGTAGGAGGGATGGGGCAGTCAGATTACAAAGGGAGGCAAGGAAACTTTTCAGAGGAACTAGATGCTCATTTTCTTGATTGTGGTGATGGTTGCACAGTTACTAACATATTTCAAAACCTATCAAATTATACTTTAAATATGTATAGTTGCATATCAAAAACATCATATGAACTCATATTTTTAAAGATGTATGAACTCGGGGCACCTGGGTGGCTCAGTCGGTTAAGAATCTGCCTTCAGCTCAGGTCATGATCCCAGGGTCCTGGGATCAAGCCCTGAATCAGGGCTCCCTGCTCAACGGGAAGGCTGCTTCTCCTTCTCCCTTTCCTTCTCCCTCTAACCACCCCACCCCCACTCATGCTCTCTCTCTCTCAAATAAAAATCTTTAAAAAAAAAAAAGATGAACTGATCAGAACTTAAGACTATACCTCACTTCCCCTTGCTACATTGTCCATAGCTCAAAAAAAAATCACAGATTTTGAGAAATTACAATCTATTAGTAGGAAAGAAGTTAAATTTCAGAACCAATTCACACATTTTACTATGTATAAATCATCCTTTATGTTTCTGAGTCCTTGAAATACAAACTTCAGGATAGATTAAAATTATAAAGCATATGTACCACAAGGATAGCCAGGTTCAAGAAGAACTAAGAGGAAAGCAGGTAAGATCCATCAAGAGGCCACTGTTCCTGGGCTTTTAGAGAAGCACATGTGAATTCTATAAATATCCTAAAATATCTGCTATCTGGCCAAACTCTGATCAATATTTGGTTTTACCTGGCTCTATGAAAGCAGATCCTCTTTTTAGAATTAATGAAAGTGGAGAGCCACCTGAAATGTAAATCCTGGAATAAATAAAGCTACGTCCCAAATGAATACAACTCATGGTTCTTAAGACGGTGTGGTCTCTTAAATTTCAGTATTCTCAGTGTCTCGATCAAACAAACAACAGGCCTAGAAAGGCATTCTTTTATTTAAAAAACAATTTTCCTATTTTGTATTACTGCTAAAAATACATAAATTTTAGTTAGCTAACAGGCTTAACTTTTTTTAAATATAGCAATATCATGGGGTGCCTGGATGGTTCAGTCAGTTAAGCATTCAACTCTTGATTTCAGCTCAGGTCACGATCTCAGGGTCGTGAGATCAATCCCCCCTTTGGGCTCCACACTGAGCGTGGAGCTTGCTTAGGATTCTCCCTCGCCCTCTGCCCCTCCCCATCCCCAGCCATGTGCTCTCTTTCTCTCTCTAAAAAAAAAAAAAAAGAAAGAAATATCATACTGTTCATCCACATACAGCTTTCTCATGTTGTATACAGTTAATAAAACTTGGACAATTCTTTTTTTTTTTAAGATTTTATTTATTTATTTGAGACAGAGAGAATGAGAGGGAGGAGGGTCAGAGGGAGAAGCAGACTCCCTGCCGAGCAGGGAGCCCGATGCGGGACTCGATCCCAGGACTCCAGGACCATGACCTGAGCCGAAGGCAGTCGCTTAACCAACTGAGCCACCCAGGCGCCCCAAAACTTGGACAATTCTACAAAGATATTCAGAAACATTGTAACACCCAAAGCATATCCAGCAGATCAAATGTCATCAGTTTACAGTTATGGTGGTATATAAAACACATAGGTAAACTACAGGTTCAAGGTTCAAATTAACAAACATCACACTTTATGCTTTTATAGTAACAGTTTGAATTTTTTATAGGTGTGAAGCCAAATTATATAGTAGTTAAGAACGTAACTCAAGAGCGAACTGCCTGGATTCAAATCCCACATCTGCCACTTACTTCCTATACACCATGAGCAAGTTCCTTTACAACTCTATGACTCTGATTCCTCATCTACAAAATGAGGGTAATAAAAGTATTTACTTCATATGGTATTCATGAAGATTAAATAAATTCATAGGGATAAAGCACCCAGAACTGTGCCTGGCTCATCATAAGCACCCAAGAAGTTTCACTTTGTCATTATTGTTGCTGCTATAATTATGCTCATGATTGGCCCCATTACTAGAGTTAAGATTAGTATATGGGATAATTAACACTATCACTGACAATTTAAAAAATACAAATATATCGACTAAGAACTAATATAAAACAAGGATTTGAAAAGACAGTTTTCCAAATAAAATCTAAAAATAGCCAATAAACACATGAAAAGATACTCAATACCACTAATCATTAGGGAAATGAAAATCAAAACCACAATGAGATACCACTTCACACCTACTAAGATGGCTATAATCAAAAAGAATGGAAAATAACAATAAATAAGTGTGAGCAAGAATGTGGAGACACTGGAATCCTTGTGTATTACTGGTAGGAATATAAAAGGGTACAGATACTGTGGAAAAGTTTGGCTGTTTCTCGAAAGGTTAAACAGAACTACCCTAAGATCCAGCAATTCTACTCCTAGGTACATATCCAAAAAAACTGAAAGCAACTTCTCAATGAGATATTTGCACACCAGTGTTCATAGAAGCATTATTCACAATAACCAAGAGGTGGAAACAACCCAGTATCCACCCACAGATGAATAAACAAAATGTTATATATACTTACAATGGAAAATTATTTGGCCATTAAAAGAATGAAATTTTGATATAAGCTACAAGGATGATACAAGCCACCTTGAAGACATTATGTTTAGTGAAATAAGCCAGACACAGAAGGAAAAATATTGTATGATTCTACTTGTATGAAGTACCTAGAATAGACAAATTCATAGAGACAGGAAGTAGAATAGAGGTTACCAGGAGGGGGAAAAGGACAGTTATTGTTTACCAGGTACAGAGTGTTTGTTGGGGATAATGAAAATAATTTGAGTATAGATAGTGCTGAGGATTACACAACATTGTGACTGTATTTTTAAAAATAACCTTTTTAAGATTTTATTTTTATGTAATCTCTATACCCAACGTGGGGTTCAAACTTACAACCCCAAGATCAAGAGTCCCATGGTCCACAGCCTGAACCAGCCAGGTGCCCCAGGACTGTATTTGAATTGTACACTTACAAATGGTTAAAATGAAATTTAGTATGTATATTTTACCACACACACACAAAAAGAATCTACTGGTTATTCTATCAAGCATTTTCACTTTTATTGCTGCAGTTCACCAAAGAAGAACTCGATATCCATTCTTAACTACGTAACTCTGAAAGAGGCAGAGAGCATTAATAAGACCTACTGCTAAACCCTAAAACAACTTAGAAAAGAATTAAAATGCTACTTTAAACAGCTTGTGATACATTTTAACACAAATATATTAAATTGGAAACAGTAATTATGAACTTAGATAATAAAGATAGGGTAATCTTTCAAAAAAAACAAAAAAGGTACTGGATTGGAACTGATTCCAACCTTACCCAGATTCTGATCTTACTTCACCAAGAATCTTTAAAGCATTAACTATTTCATGACTACTTCCCCCCAAAAATAAAGACTTACCATGTTTCATAAATTTGTTGAAAGAAAAAAAAAAAAACAGGCTATTTCAGATTGCAGGAAAAATTTGTAAAAACATAATTTTATATAATATGCTTACAAGTAAATGGAATAACATTACTGATTATATAAGAGAAACATCATTGTTAGTTAAGTTTCAGAAAAAGAAAGATTACTGGCCAATAGCTATAACACAGTAACACCTCTTCAAGGTGACGCTCTGGCCTGACAATCAAGATTTATACCAAAAACATAACCTAAAGTGCAACTGACTAAAAATTTCCTCTTAAGACTTTCTGACTTAAACAAAACAGCAAGAAATATGGCCCTATCAAATCTTCTGGATTACCTTTCTATTTTAATAGGAATCACCACAGGTGATGCTGTTCTTTCTTAACCATGTTATCAAGCTAGATTAAAAAATAGTCATATAAATCTTCATGTCTATAAAAAGGAAAACTATGAAGTTTTTATGAAACCAGAAAATACTAAAGAGAGTTTTTTCTTAGATATCAAAACATGTCTTTTGTTAGTATTGTCCTGGCCATCTTTTTCAAGGTCTATTTGTTGCTACAAACTTATCACCAACCACCTGGGAAAAACTAGCCCATTTCAAAATTGGAACATGCGTTATAAAGGCCTTGGGTTTCCTCATTCAGAGGCATTCTTGAAGTTTACAAATATAGGACCCCTGGGTGGCTCAGTCCGTTAAGCGTCTGCCTTTGGATCAGGTCATGATCCCAGGGTCCTGGGATTGAGTCCCTCCCTCTCCCTCTGCCCTCCGCCCTGCCCATGTTCTCTCTTTCTCTCTCACTGACTCTCTTGCTTGCTCTCAAATAAATAAAATCTTAAAAAAAAAAAAAAATTTACAAATACAAAGAATTGTATGTAGTGAAGCCTAAGGGAATCATGGGAGCAAGATATTTATATTTTATATCCTGCCCAAATTTAATCTAAACAAAATTTCCTACAAGCCTCCACAAATATTAACTAGGTACAGGATTCCTAGTTTCACTTCCAAACTGCTCTATATCATTGTCAAAAGTTAAACTACTTTGTTCCTTTCTAAGTTTGCTCCTTTCTGACTTAGTAAGGCAAGCTTATGATTATATAATACATGCTAAATAAAACAGCTAACTGATAAAAGAAAATGTGGGTATGATTCCAACTATATAGAATTCTGGAAAAGGCAAACTATAGCGACAGTAAAAATATCAGTGGTTGTCATGGGTAGGGGGTAGGGGATATGAAGAGATGAATAAACAGAGCACAGAGGATAAAGGCAGTGAAAATATTCTGTAGGAGGGGCACCTGGCAGCTCAGTGAATGGAGCATGCCACTCTTGATCTCGGGGTTGTGAGTTGGAGCCCCATGTTGGTATGGAGATTACTTAAAAAATAAAATCAAAAGGAGGGAAGGAAGGAGGATGGAAGAAAGGAAGGAAGGAAAAGAATATAAGGAAAAGAAAGGAAACTAAAGGAGAAAAAGAAAGATTGATTGATTCTGTATGATACTAAAATAGTAGATACATGTCACTCATTTGTCCAAACCCACAAAATTTATACACCAAGAGTGAACCCTAGTATGAACTACAGACTTTGTCTGATAATGATGTGTTAATGTAGGTTCATCAACTGTAACAAATGTGTCACTCTGGCCAGAGATGTTGATATTCGGGGAGGTTATGCAGATGTCGGGACAAGGAATATATGGTAAATCTCCATACCTTCCTCTCAATTTTGCTGTGAATCTAAATCTGCTCTAAAAAAAGTACTTAAAAAAAAAAGAAAATTTGGTTAATTGGTTGTCTATATAAACTATGATTTTCCAGAGTCTAATTCATTTTCCTACCCTTTTTTTTCTGAAGAAAAGATTTTCAGTTAATTTTGTCATTAATGTTAATTCTCGTTGCCATTCCTTGAATTAGGCTTTGTGTGACATAATAAACCTCCCTAGAATATACCTAAATAAAACCCATGCTAAAACCTCAGTCCTTAACACAGTACTATATAAGACATACACCTTAGTCGTTCATCCAGCTAAAACTAAATGAACTTATATTCAAAACATGTTCAAAAGAATTTTGGGGGCGCCTGGGTGGCTCAGTTGGTGAAGCATCTGCCTTCGGCTTGGGTCATGATCTCAAGGTCCTGGGATCAAGCCCCGCAGCTCAGCGGGGAGTCTGCTTCTACCTCTCCCTCTGCTGCTTCCCCTGCTTGTACTCTCTCTGTCAAATAAATAAATAAATCTTTAAAAAAAAAAAAAAAGAATTTTCATGAATGTCACTTCCTTCTTAATACTCTGAGAAACAAAGAGTAGAAGGAGGACACCAAGAGCTGAGAGGAAAGCCACCAACTATGTTCTTAGAGTATTTGAACCATTATGTGTCTATGTCAGGTTATTTCAGTTGGACTCTAATAGTATAAATAAAGCCACGGTCATGGATTTGACCCTTAGCAGACCAACTGCTTTGACTCTATACTCATGCCCTTCCCTCTTTCATTTGGAAATATGCCATTAATGAAAAGGAATACCACTGGAAAAAAACAACTCCATTTTTTGAAGGGCAGTGTTATTAGCATTAGAACTCTGAGGACTTTTAATACGTGCTAAATAATGCTTAAGGCACTATATGAAAGCTACGCAAAAACTGCTACTGTGAAAGTAGCAATACAGAAGTAGGATTTAAATTACAGGCCATAATTTCATATATTTGTGGTAGGAATTGCTTTCCAGGAAGGTCACACCAATTTGGTACCAAGTCTCAGGCCTTTAAAGACATACTCTTCGGGGCACCTGGGTGGCTCAGTTGTTAAGCGTTTGCCTTCGGCTCAGGTCATGATCCCAGGGTCCTGGGATCGAGCCCCACATCGGGCTCCCTGCTTGGCGGGAAGCCTGCTTCTCCCTCTCCCACTCCCCCTGCTTGTGTTCCCTCTCTCGCGGTGTCTCTCTCTGTCAAATAAATAAATAAAATCTTAAAAAAATAAATAAATAAAGACATACTCTTCTAGTAATTCAGCCTAAGGGAACAGTGAGAAGTTCAAAGATTTGTGCACAAAGACAATCAGTAGACTATTAATATACAAATTTAGAAAAATGTTAATGTCTAAAATAGGATAGTGGTTAAATAAGTTATATTAAATTATACTCATTAACAAATTATGTTTTCATATTATAAAGGCTTAGTAATAAAACAGTGTGATACTGACACATCAATATAGACAGACCAACAGAATAGAGTAGAAAATCTTGAAAGAAACAAAACATATAAATGGTAGTCTACCAAAGGATAGAGAAGTCATCTTAAACCAGTGGAGAAAAGATGAGTTATTCAACAAATGGTGTTAGGACAACTGGAAAGCCATCTTTCTAAAAATGAAATTGTATCTGTATCTCATACCTTATAGCAGGATGAATTCCAAATGGTTCAAAGATTTAAGTATAAAAAATGAAAACAAAGAAGTACTTGACAAACCATGGAAGAATTATTTTATAACCTCAGAATAGGAAAGGCCATGCTAACTATAACATAAAAACAAAGAGCCATAAAAGAGCGAATACATTCAACTTCATGAAAATAATTTTCTTATAGAGAGGGAAAGAAAAGACAAATGAAAATACTGGCAACTCATTACAGATAAAAGTCTCCTTATTTAATAAGGAGTTCCTACAAATCACTAGGAAAAAGATCCAACAACCCAATAAAAATGGGCAAAAGATATGTACAATTCACAGAAAAGGATGTATGTATTTAAATGGCTCTGTAAGACAATCAATGTAAGAGATATGAAAAATTAAATTTAAAACTATTTCATCAATTAGATTGTCATATTCAAAAATTCTTGATAATTCCCCATGTGTAGAGAGATAGGCATTCTCATACACTGCTGGCAAAATAGAAATAGTTACAACCTATAACAAGAGCAATTTGGAAATATCTTTCAAAATTACAAGTACACATATCTTTGACCTAGCGATTCTATGAACTTTCTTACAAAAATATTCATACACAAGCAAAATGGCTTATATTCAAGATTATTCACTGTATTATCACTTGTACCAGGAAAACTTGGGGACTGGTTAAATAAATTATGATTCATTCAGGCATTATATAGCCACAAAAAGAATGAGGAACTGCTTTACAAACTGACAGGAAACTATGTCAAAAATATATTAATAAGTGTGTAGAGAGAGGGGATGTGAGGCAGGAATAACACAAGGTGCAGATAAATTCCTTTAACGGGTTATCATTTGTATAAAAAAGGAGAAAAAAGCAATATACACAGTAAAAACTATTATAATATCAATTCAGATATAAAGCAATTAACAACTGGCTCCAGACCCCCAGAACTCCCAGCCAACTTCCTTTGCGGGCCTGCTCCAGTCCATTCACTAACCTTGAAAAAAACATGACCTTACATTTTTGTGAACGAAATTTCTTGGACCCCACTCTCGGTGGAGTTTTTACATATCTATTTATCTGTTTCTCTGGGCAGGGAATAGGTATGCTGAGCATACACAAGAATTTCAAACATTTATTGATTGTGTGGAGTGAACAATGATTGCCTGCCAGATGGTAAGTGAGGGGTATGGAGGAGGGGTGACAGAGATCTCACGGAATATCTTTTTATGTCTTTTGAATATTGAAAGATGGAAATGTTTACCTATGTTTTTAATTATATTTAAAAATAAAAACATATTTGAAAAAGTTTTAAACTTTTTTAAAAACCTAAGAAAATACACTGTTAGAAATAAGGGAGGATAGGGCGCCTGGGTGGCTCAGTCGTTAAGCGTCTGCCTTCGGCTCAGGTCATGATCCCAGGGTCCTGGGATCGAGCCCCGCATCGGGCTCCCTGCTCCGCAGGAAGCCTGCTTCTCCCTCTCCCACTCCCCCTGCTTGTGTTCCTGCTCTCGCTCTCTCTCTGTCAAATAAATAAATCTTTGAAAAAAAAAGAAACAAGGGAGGATTTAAAATAATATGCAATGATACCAAATACATACAAAAAAGTACAATTTTTGCACAGAAAAGACAAGGATAAAATACAACAAAATATTAAAAGAACAGTTATATCTGAGAGGTGTAATTACAGGTGACTTTAATTTTCTTTGGCTTTTCCTATAATTCAAATTCATTAAGCACTATTATACTCATAATAAGAAAAAAGGTATTAATTTTTTAATGCTATGAATCAGAGAGGTCAGAAATTTAAAAAGGCAGAAACTTATTAGGTATTATCCAGGTTTCTAAGCATCATAAATGAAACATTCAAATTTCCTTAAAACATTACTTCCAATTACAGAATAAAGAATTTATGGATAAAAAATTTAGAGATGAAAAATATTTAATCTGTCCTCTGCTCTACCTCTTAACAATCACATTATGAGATTATTCTCATCCTCCTACTTTCTGGATGTTTTGTCCATTTTTGTTTTCTGTTACCTAGGTAATGGTACTTCCAGCATTTCCCTTAAAGACTGTGAAACTAACAATCTGGTATTTCTCACTGTCCAGTTTTCCTGACCTTCAGTTTTGAAAGGCCATCTCCCTAAGGGAAAGCAGTAAGATCTAAAAGCTAAAACAGGAGGCTGAGGAATCTGAGGTTAGAGTTCTAATCCTGACAAACTGTGGAATTTGTCTCCAATTTTGGGAATAAGCTAAACTTCCTGATCCAGTTTCCTCAATGAGGTAACTTAAAGGATTGTTTTGAAAATATTTAGGACTATCAACTTTAAAGTTTTCTTTAACTTTCCACACTATTCTTTTGAATTTTGTTTTCTTGCCTTATGTCAAATATTTTCCTTTGTAAATTTTTGCTCTCCCAAACAGTATCTGCAAGTATTACCAGTCTTTTCAACTCAGGAGTCGGGTAAGGGGTACTTTTAGAAAGCCTACTGAAAATGACACAATATGAACAGAACTTGAGCAATGCTGAAGACAATTTATGGAGGCATAAGAATGCAATCAGGATCTAAATTGGACTCTTATGAGCAAAGGAGACTCGGGCAATGAATTAATGTAACCAACACTTGGTGGGAAGACAAAACTCTGACTCCTAACATCCAAACCTGCTATAGAGATAAGATGATAAATTCTGTATCACAGCCTAGCAAATGAAGTTTTGTCATGCCTTCAAGGGTTCAATTTTAATTTTGTTTACAGCAGACCCACTAATACTACTTACTACCTGGACCTCAGCACATCTTCTTCTCTACCACTTGCATATCAGGTACTTCTTGATGGCTGCCTTCTCATTAGAAAATAAGCTACAGGGTGCCTGGGTGGCTCAGTTGGTTAAGCGACTGCCTTCGGCTCAGGTCATGATCCTGGAGTCCCTGGATCAAGTCCTGCATCGGGCTCCCTGCTCGGCGAGGAGCCTGCTTCTCCCTCTGACCCTCCCCCCTCTCATGTACTCGCTCTCTCTCAAATAAATAAATAAATAAATAAATCTTAAAAAAAAAAGAAAATAAGCTACATTAAATTTGTAAGGGGTTCTCTACCTACAGGTCTTGCGAAGCACTTGATAGCCTCCGGGAAGAAAGGGGTTTTTACAAACATCAGAGAGCAATTATCCCTCTGCCAAGACAGGGTGAAGCAATTTCAGTAGTGCCCTCAGCACACTTCAAACTCCTCTTCCTGGTTAACAAGACCAAACACCTCTCCTGTTACTTAAAAGTTATTCCAAAAGGGAGGGACAAGGGAGCAGACAACTGAATTTTTTCTGGATTAACTCAGGCATTAGTTGAATGCTTTTTTGTGGTTCACCTACTTTAAAAGGTGATCAAATCACTCTGTGCCACTGAAGAGAGCAACTGCAAAGAACAATTACATAAACCCTCTGCTTCAACTTATCTCATCCTTCTTTCTAATGAAAGAAAGCATTAGAAACCACTGCCCTGCCACCACTTCCTTAGTAATCTCAGTAAAACCTATGTGCTTTGTCATGTGAATTCCTTTTTTTCCTTAGCAAATCAGAGAAATTTATTTCATTCAACATAATAAGACACAATTGTACATCATTTTTTAAAGTACATGCACTGAATTTTATGATGTAGAAAAGATAAAGGCACTCTTTGTAAGTGAACTATTCTCAAACAGGTGCATTCTAGAACTTTGCATTATTTATGTCAGAAAATTTGTACATATCCTCAATTCCATACCTCTAATTCCTAAATCCAAAAAGCTCTGAAAACACTTTTTTTTTTTTTTAAAGATTTTATTTATTTTTTAGAGAGCGAGCGAGAGAGAAACAGCATGAGAGGGGAGAGGGTCAGAGGGAGAAGCAGGCTCCCCACTGAGCCGGGAGCCCGATGTGGGACTCGATCCCAGGACCCTGGGATCATGACCTGAGCCGAAGGCAGACGCTTAACCATCTGAGCCACCCAGGCACCCGAAAACACTTTCTTCATAACTTGTTTAGCAGTAAAATCTGACCCTCACTGACATAACACTATTTATAGTCTTAAACCATACTTAGTGTGGATTTTTACTTAACTACAGGAGTATTAATATGATTGATTCCTGGATGTTGCTCCAGACCCCATTAAGAGGGTTATGTCACTGTGTGTGTACACACACACCCTATTTTCTAAAATCAAAAAAATTTTGAATTCTGAAGCACTCTAGTCCTAATGGTTATGGAAAAGAGATTATGTATAGTTCTATTCTTCAAAAATATTTTCATTCTTTGAAAATGAAATAGCAATAGACCAACATGATAGAGGGTAGAAAAATACTAAGATATGATAAAGGAAATTGTACATGTCTCTAACATTAACAGAACACACAATTTAAATGAGATATACTAATTTTCTCTCAAAGAAAAAAAAGGGGGGGGCTATTTGAAATCAATATAATTTAAAATAAACAGTATACTCCTAGGCATTCTCGATAGTTCTCTCTCGTTTCAGTGAACAACTGTCTACTCCTAATGTACATAAAATGTATTGAGAAATTAACGTATCAACCTTCAAAGCTAATGCCACATCCTAAGTACTGAACTCAAGCTTACAATCCCAAGAATTGCTAAAATATTAATAATCATTATAAAAGTTCAATGTATAGTATTTGAGGAAATTAAAACACTTAAGTAACACGAACATGTTTTGGGATGTACTGAGTACACATTCACTGATTTTCTTCGAGCAATCAAGTAGCTAGAGCACACAAAACTTGAACAATTTCATTCATCCACACATTAATACAAAACAGAAGTCAAGCATGGGGTACATATTTAAGACATGTAAGAATGAGTGATTCACTGAGAATATTCAAAGTTAATTATGTTAAGAACATTCCTTATAAGGCCAATGAATTAGTGACATCTTCATATGCACCAAAATGAAACAACTTCTTAGACTTGTTACTGGTTACAATGTTTTAAGTAAATATAGAGGCATATTCTCTAAAAATGCAATGAAACCTATCTCATCCTTTGACTTAATTCATGAAACATAAGCAAAACTATTTACTACAAACAGGGAAAACTGTCCCCCATCAACTCATATGGAGTTCATGAGAAATTCTTACCAAATTCTCATTTGTCACATTTCCAGAATTATATGGTATATGATGCAGTATGATTAATTCTTTTTCTGTTCTGCTTGCTGAAATAGTACCAGCCTTTGGAAAATTTCCAGCAGATCCCTATCAGTCATCAATAAACAATGAGCTATATACTAGCTTAACGGTAAGCAATAATGTTGATGTTATTTATTTTATTAACTGAATATTTTAGATAAGTCCTGCTTATACTATTAAAATCAAAACCATATGACTGCTTGGTGAGCACTTTAGTGTGATAACTTATTTCCCCTCTAGCTATCCAAGGGCACATCTGCGCACACACTCGCAGACCCGTTGTGCTGATGGCTGCAAAGCTCCAATGCAGGCACTAACAGAGACTGGCATCTTCAATGTCTCCCAGTGTCCTGCACTCGCCGTCCATTCATGGTAAAGTAGTTAATTTTAATGTTCTCATTGTTTACCAGAAAGCACAGACAGTGAGGCTGGCTTTGCCGCTCCCGTTTCCTTTTGCTAGGCTGCTGCGCTTTTTCAGCCAATTGACTTTGCTTTGAGGCTATAAATATCTGAAAAATGTTCTGCATTTGATGCTCTTGGATTCTGCATCCATATTTAGCTGTTTGTGGCATGCCTTTGTTTAAGCTACTCTGCCACCCATACAATCAGTCAGGTTGAGATCTGGATGGTCAAAGGACACATGGATCAACATTCAACAGACACTGACTATGAGCAAGGTACCAATCTGCTAGACACGGTGACAATGAAGGGGTGGCAAGATAGGAATACAAAGACAAACAAAACAGATTTCCTGGTATCAAACATTTTATAGTCTTGACAGGGCATGGGCACAACTTATTATAAAACTGTAATAAAACAAATGAAACATTTTACAACTAAAAGAAAATGAAGGCCAGGGCAGCATATTTTCTCTTAGCTATGTCTTAATGATAGGTATTTGTGTTCTAAATATACATCTACCTATTATAAAGCTTGGACAGATTCCAGAAAAAGTTTTCCAATCCTGGCAATACACAAAACTCTAAATATACGTTTTATCAACAAAATAGTCGATAGCAAACTCAAAACAGTGCCTAGTCTTCAAATTTCATGAGGCAAACTAATAAAATATTATTTCCAAAAGTTTCTGTTAAGGTATTCAGTTTGGGGGGGGGTGTTATTGCCGTTTGTTTACTTGTTTGCTTATTGATTTCAAACATAAGTATATGGTAGGGGCGCCTGGGTGGCTCAATCAGTTTAGTGTCTGCCTTTGGCTCAGGCCATGATCCCAGGGTCCTGGGATCAAGCCCCGCATCGGGCTCCCTGCTTGGTGAGGAGCCTGCTTCTCCCTCTCCCACTCCCCCTGCTTGTGTTCCTTCTCTCACTGTCTCTGTCAAATAAATAAAATATTTAAAAAATAAAAGCTCTTGACCTAAAAATAAACAAACAAACAAACAAAAAAACATAAGTATATGGTAGAGGATGTGAATCATAGCCAGAAGCCAGGAGCACTTAATACAGCTCCTTACTTTGTACCCTTTTAAAATCCACATGGTGGGGCGCCTGGGTGGCTCAGTCGTTAGGTGTCTGCCTTCGGCTCAGGTCATGGTCCCAGGGTCCTGGGATGGAGCCCCGCATCGGGCTCCCTGCTCAGTGGGGAGCCTGCTTCTCCCTCTCCCACTCCCCCTGCTTGTGTCCCCTCTCTCGCTGTGTCTCTCTCTGTCAAATAAATAAAATCTTTAAAATAAAATAAAATCCACATGGCTATTTCAGGTTAGTGCTCAAAACTGAATAAGCTTCACCTGAGCAAGATCCCCTTTTCCCCCACCTTCCTATCTTGTCAAAACATTCCAAACAAATATACATCTGCCCTCAACATTCCTGCTTTCACAACCAAGTTCACTGACCTTTTGATAAAAGTCCTCCCCAGAAGCCCCCGACAATCATGATTTAAACTCATTAAGGGTTTTCCTGAAGCCTGTCCCCAAGAGTCAGACTGGAATTGGTAGGCTAAGTTGTAGGTAAAATAATAGGGCAGGCCACAGAATCAGACAACTCTATAGCTAGAATGGACCACAGATACCAATTAGTCCAGATTCTACATTTTATGTAGAAACCTAGAGCCACAGAGTTAAAATTACTTACCCAAAGTTAGACAACCAATTTGTGGCAAAGAAAGAATAAAAACCCTACTTCTCAATCCCCAGTTGTATACTCTAGACTAGGTTTCTGAATTTCTTTTAAAAACATTAGACCACATTCATCAAAGTCTCCTTAAATTGTGTAAAAGAACCTAAATGTTCCAAAACAATCAGAATTGTGAACACACAAAACAAACAAGTAAACAACAAAAAAACAAAAATGAACTAGTGTTTTCCAAACTGATTTTCTACATTCTATTATTATTTTTACTTCAAAGTTTTTCAAAGAGTTATGCAATAGGCAACTTAAAAACTAGCTAAGGACACAGAAAAGCCAAGAATCATTCAGATAGTTTTGGAATATTTACATCAAACTAAAGACAACAAAGGAGTATCCAGGATGAGTGGCCTTAGAGGAAGGAAAGTAGTAGTACTAAACAGTAAATAAAAACATCTGGTTAATTGATAGGGAAGACAAAAAAGTTACAATGCAGTGGAAAGTCTGCAACTTGACACTGAAATGCACAGTACATATGTGCATGAGAAGAGAATATATGTACATATATTTATCCATATATACTTAAGAATACCCACATATCCGTGTGTGTATATATGTATACATACCCCTCACAAATCTACCCCTAAAAATGGACAACAAAAACTTGCACATATTTTTATGGGTTACACGCAAAGAACAGTAATTTACGCTAGGTCTGGAATACCCAAACAGAATAGTTTTGGACACTGAAATATACTCTTGCAGTAACATGGCCTATCTCTAACTTTATGTAAAAAACAATGTGCCAAAGAAATGTATAAGGATAAAAAGGAGGATAGGATGGGAAAATGTAACTATAATATACTCTAATTCAAGCTCATTTTCAGGTTCTCATCAACCTTTGGTATAAGCTATTGGGTAAGTGGGATCGGCAGGTGGATGGAAAATCAGGCACTGAAGTTTTTAATCTGCTGAGAATGAACTGGGTGACCTTGCATCATCTCCTACTTCTTTAATTCTTTCAGGGGCTTAGAATAACATCAAAAACCACGTATAAACATCAAGCAAAATATAAAATGGTACAAATATAAATCCTTAAGAACTGGTTATAAGAACTACAGGATTTTTAAAACTGAAAGGGCCATTAAGAGATTATTAATCCAATTCGTTAACTTTACAGATGAAGAACCAGAGGCTTAAAAAAAAAAGTTACCTGATCTACCCCAAATCACATAGCCACTTACTGGCAGAACCAAGGCAAAAACTCAAATCTCTGAACTCCTTGTTCTGTGATCTTTCTGATAGTGATGGACTTGAAGTCTTGAAATCAACTGAACTATCCAGAGAGGTAACTTCTAAGCCTTGGTCACTCCTGAATAGTAAACATATACCCTCTTCAGAAGATTGAAGGAAAAAAGTATAATGTACTTGATCACTACAGACTTAGATGCACATGACTGGAGGATAACATCTTAACGTTGTCAGTCTTTGATCCCAGGTGCTTCAAATTTGCCCCTTATATTCAGCCACATCACTAATGTCTTGTGTTCACGTGAGTTAAGTGATAAACATCTTGACGTTTTAATATTTTGGGAAGCCACAGCTCAGTCCTGAATTCCAGGCTATAAACCCTTGGGCTAGGAGTTTTCAAAACTGGCATGGTTTTAATGCTGCCACAAGGCTCACCCTAATAGAATATCATCATTCAGTTTTAATTAAAGAGGTGGTTGCTAGGAATGCAGAAAGGGAAAGTTTTAGTGTGTTCATCACTTTTAACTTGCTGAGTAGCAACCCGGTCACTTTACAAAGAGAACCAGAAACAATAGTGCAATCTGACACAATCCACACCCCTTGGACTAAGTGGTTGCCTTTGGGAGAATGAGGTTCAGAAAGAGGTTATAGATTAGTCTGTTCCCACCAAATAAATATTTTTGGTTATTCTATTTTATTATCTTATCCACTGCTAAGCTATTTCATAGTATCTTAGTTTCCAGCCTTGCCTCACTCAAGAGAAAGAAATGAAACTCTGTTCGCTTGATTTCATGGTGTGTTCCATCAGACCTCCCTGAAATCGGCTGACAGTTCCCTTGAAGTTATCACCTAATATATTAAGTCTGCGTAGCCCAACTCCACCTTAAACTTCCTGCAGGTGTCTGAAAAGGTCCAAAGACCATACTGAATGACATCTCTCTACTCAAGCGCCAGCCTGGAGAAACTTGTCAGAAACGCATGCCAGAACAAAAAGGGATGTGGGAAACTGACCCAGAATGGATGGGGACTGAGAATAGGACTTGAGACTAGGGATGAATTTCAGCCAGAGCAAAAACACCAGCCTCTAGGATGGTCTGTGGTCCTTACCGTACACCCGGACCCAGCTCTGTTGCTGGCACACGGACTCCAGAAAGATCCGATCCAACATGCCACCAGCCACGGCCCCACCGACTGGGACAACCGCTTCCAGCTCCTCCGGGGGTAGCGGCGAGTCGGACTCCAGTCCTGGGAACATCTCCGGCCAGGACAGCGCCTCCGCGGCTCCTCCGGACGACGGGGAGAGCTCCATGGTGCCCCAGAGGGACAAGGCGGCGGCGGCGGGGCGGGCGCGCGACTCCGCGCCCTGCCTGCGGGAAAGGGAGGAGGAGAGCGCAGCGGCGGGGGCAAGGACCGGAGCGTCAGCCGGCACGGACGCGGCTCACCTCCTTCCCCGCCGCCCACTGCCCGCGGCTCCGGCGCTGCAGCCCACCTGCAGCCGGCGGGCGGGACCCAGGCCGGGAGGCGGATCCAGCGTGGCCCCGGCCGGGGGTGGGTCCGGGCTCAGGTGTGGGTCCCTCCCGGGAGGGGACGTGGAAGGACCCGGGAGGGGCGGGCGGGCCCCGCGGAGCCGCCTTCCTCAACCCCCGCCGGCGTCTCTCGCGGCTAGATCGGGCTGGGGCTGGGGATGGAGTGGGGCCGGGCAGGGCAGGGCAGGGCTGGGGGCGTCGCCGCCAGGGGCCGCCCCCTCTGACCGGCTCCCGCCGCTGCCTCAGAGGCTCGGAGTGTCCGCTCCCTCAGGGAAGGGGGGCGGTGGCCCCGGGTTCTCGCCCGCCAGTCCTCGGCCCCCACCCCAGGAATGAGCCGGCCCGCCCCCCTAACTCTCAGGCCACGGCTCCCGCCGCGGCTCCGGCTCCGCCACCGATCCCACAAGCCCGGCAGCCGCGGCGGCGGCAGGCGGCATCCCAGGGTGATAGGCCCGAGCAATCGAGGGCCGAGGGCCGGGCCGCGTGTGCAATCGAGTAACGAATCGGAGGAGGAACTGCCACCGAAGGCAGGAAAAATCGGACACCGAATTATTCATCTGGCCAGTCCCGCCTACTTTCTAAAGACCCTCTACCCGACCGCCCAGCAGCGCGCGGTCCGGGTCTCCAGAGCTGCGGCTGAAAGTGGGGACGGTGTGGGGAGGCGGGGTGGAAAAGGGGTGCGGGAAATTTAAAAAGAAAGGAAAAGAGCTTCCCTTCCCCTCTTTCCACCTCTTACCCTTCATGTAGCTATTTATGTATTCATTTATTTGGACCGACATTTCTTTCTTACTGGAGGAAGAGATTAGAGAGGCTGCTTTATTTTACAGTTGCCCTAAGGGAAACGCCTCCTTCCTTCCCAGAGGAGAGTTGGCAGCGGGGTCTGGATTGTGGGATCTGCGCTTTGCGCCCTGTCCGCGACGAAGCTGGACTTGTCATCGGTTTAGAATAGCATGGTTACGAAGTGTGGTGTGGATGGATAGACGGGCCTTGCGAGCACAAGAAATGCTCGAAAGCCCAGTATTAACCAAACATGTTTCTCTTTTTTTGCCTTTGATCTTTGTGCAATTATGTTGGCTTTTTTTCCTCTAATGATGTCACAAGCGTTTTATTTTTGGTCTGTTTGGAGACTGTCTCCTTTGACCTTGGCTTTAATTTTATGCCCACCCAAGGCAGTATTCACTAGTTCAGGTTAAAGAGAGTGCTGACAAAGTGGTAATAATTTTTAAACCGAAAAGTAACAACTTAAACAGTGCCTTGCACATAGTAGGTCTCCAACAATGTTTCTTGAACATGCTGCTTAAAATAGAGGAGTTCCACAAGTATATGGTGCTTTTTTGTTTAGCACATGGGGGGCATCCCCCCCCCCCCAGTTCTTCCTACTTTGCACAGAGACTGGTCTACAAGGGGATATTTTTGTTTTCTGGTCTTGTGGCATCCTGGTATGTGGTTTGGGCTTATCAAGAGCTATAAGAATGCATTTTGTAATTTTCTCCAAACTGTTTAGAGGAATAGTATTTCAAAGCAGGAAGTGACCTTCAAGATAATCTCACTTTGCCTTTTGTTTAATGGTTGAGGAAACTGAGGAACAGCCAGGTTACCTGGCAAATCAACCACCAGTACAGATAGGTCTGTAATGTCTCAATGATAATGCCTATTTCAACTTTGTTCCCTCAAGAACCTTTTCTAACTGAGCTTGTTGATGCATGGTTTGGTGATGCATTGGAGTGATCATTTCTGATATCTAAATCCCCGATTTCTTACTATCTGACTCCGTAGTCAGATTTCCAAGTATAAATCATCATATTCTTCAGTGCTTGAGTGGACATGGGAAGGTAACAAAGCTGGGAGATTACAGGGCCCAGCACTAAACAGAGCTAGAGCATTTTTATTTATACTAAATTACTGCTGAAGTCATGGTAACAGAAGTCAGAGAGCAAGTGGATAATGGGCATCAGGTGTACAAATCTGAGCACTCTTTATTAGTCAATATGAAAGGAATTTATTTAGCCAAGCAATTATCTCAAAGCAGCATTGGGAGTGGTGTATGAAACATTCACAGAGGTTTTTTTCTCAAGCTTATTTTCTTGATGGCGTCATCCATTGTTGAGCTGAAGAAAAAGCTCTCAGTAATCCTTTCTTCATCTAGACTCCAAATCCCCAGTCCCTGCTTCACCTCCCATCCGTCCTCAGACTAGCTGCAGTGATTATCTAATGCCTAAGTAATAGTATGTCTGGAATTTATCTAATGTTTATAACTTAAAGAGAAAATAGTTCACAACTTGAACAATAGTTCTCTGAGATAAGCAGAACCAGTATTTTTTAAATCATCATTGAGCCAATGAAAAAAATTGAAGCATAGAATTCTATTAAACAGGGCGCCTGGGTGGCTCAGTTGGTTAAGCGACTGCCTTCGGCTCAGGTCATGATCCTGGAGTCCCTGGATCGAGTCCCGCATCGGGCTCCCTGCTCGCCGGGGAGTCTGCTTCTCCCTCTCCCGCTCCTCCCTCTTGTGCTCTCACTCTCTCTCTGACTCTCTCTCTCAAATAAATAAATAAAATCTTTAAAAAAAAAAAAAAGAATTCTATTAAACAACCTACCTAAGGTAAAATAGATGGTTAGTAGACAGATTAAAACCCTAGTCTCCTAAGTTTTTAATTCATTGAGGGATCTGGATTCCTTAAGGTTTTTATTTTCTCCCCTTGGGTGAGTAGAGTTGTACTAACTGTTATGGAGCCAAAAGCAAATATTCCATGGTTTTTGCAAATTATTATCACTTAAGGGGTGCCTGGGTGGTTCAGTGGGTTAAGTGTCTGCCTTCGGCTAAGGTCATGATCTCGGGGTCCTGGGATGAGTCTGCTTTCCCTCTCCCTCTGCTCCTCTCCCCGCTTGTGCTCTCTCACTCTCTCTCTCTCTCAAATAAATAAATAAATAATCTTTAAAAAAAATTATTGTCACTTATGAAAAATATTGGAGAAAAAACAAACACCAGTGACAAGCCAATTTGCATTGCAGGGAAGCAGTTAATCCTACTTAGATTTATACCAGGGGTATCTCCCTGGTGTAATCCCAGATCTTAATGTGAACATAAATCCTTGGCTGATAAAGTCTTAGTTTACATTGCAGTTTGCAAACAGGCCTTTGTGTGTGAACTACAATAGAGCTAAAGTCTCATTTCCCAGCCTGCCCTACCCCTCCTCCTTTTCCTCCCTCTAGAGTTTCAGACACTAAGCTCTCAGAGGTGATCTACATATTTATTGTCGTTGGAACTCAATTCCAAGAATCAAACCCAAGCCCCAGGACAAGGGGGAACTAAAATTGGGGAACTATGGAGGCGAAAAAACTAATAAATTCCCCAAGTAACAGGCTGAAAAATAAAGGCTGAGATTTGCAAAAGAAAGAAAGAGGCCTTGGGTTCAGAGTACATATTACCAATACAGGTTTCCTGTCCCTATCCTAAAGTAGAGCATACCTATGAAAGCTTTCATAAACTGAAATGACATAAAGCAAAGAAGCACTTACCAGTGATTTTTTTTTAAAGATTTTATTTATTTATTTGAGAGAGAGAATGAGAGAGAGAGAGCACATGAGAGAGGGGAGGGTCAGAGGGAGAAGCAGACCCCCTGCTAAGCAAGGAGCCCGACATGGGAATCGATCCCGGGACTCCAGGATCATGACCTGAGCCGAAGGCAGTCGCTTAACCAACTGAGCCACCCAGGCGCCCCCTTACCAGTGATTTATATGGAAAATTTTTTGAGCATTCCCAGACCCAAAAAAATAACCTCTCTTAGGCTTTTCAGATACCCTAGGACCCATCTTGTTAACGGATGCACAAAATAAATCAAGATAAGCGCAGATGCTCACAGACACAGTTCAAAGCTATGGTGACTGGAGGCTGAGATGCTGAGTGTAGTTCCAGGGGAAGGAGTTTGGGGGCGCCACTCTCACTGGTCAGGGTGCACACTGCCTGTATTAAGGGCTCACTGCAAAAGCTGAACGTTATTTTTGCTTTTCTCCTTTTTTCATACAGTGAAAATCCTCTTCAGATTTCCTTGGGTCAATGAAAACAGGTACTAATATAGGTCTTTCATAAAAGCGACATAGCATAATACGAATTTTTGATACATTCGAAAGATGCCAGTATTAAGGAGAGACAAGGATTTGGAATCTTGGCTATCACAAACTGAATACTAGGTACGCGTTCAATTTTCTCCTCTGTTCACCTGTCAGCAAACACACACACATAAGAGGTTCCCTCATCACAATGCTCTTAACTCTTTTCTTATAGCCAGTCCCTTTTAGGCTCTCTAGACACCACTTCTAAGCAGCTAATCCCCCAAGCAGTAATGCAACCTTTAAAGCGTGGTTCACCAGCTGCTCCCTTTCAATATTCTCTTTCCCCTTGGACACAATGATGCAGCACTCTTCTGATTATACACTATAACACTGACCATGCCCCGTTCATTGTAAGGGAAGAATTTTAGACATTTCTTGAGATTCTGTTGTCCGTCTTCGTCTTGCTCCTGTCTCTGTCTCCAATTCCCTGGTCATCTATTCACTTCTGTGGGTTCAACTCTCACTTGGATAGTGTTGACTTTAAGATCTCCCTCCCCAGCCCCATCCACAGGACTGGGGGTCGGGTCAGGAGTCTGTAAATGTTGAACACCTCCACTAAGATATGCTTCCCGTACTTCAGACTCAGTGCATGGAAAGTGAACTCCCTCCCCCTGTCCTCGGCCCAAACACCCTTCCCTTTGTGGATCCTTTTTATGTTCAGTGGAACTGGTAGGTTCTACCTCAGACTTGCTTGAACATGGAGTTACCTTTCAGTCTTCTCCTCCACCCTAGCATAAATCAACCCCTGCTTTCTGTTCCTAGTGACGCCATTCTAACGCAGGCTTGGTTAGCTTTCACCATGCTAAAAGCATTAGCTTTGTAGCTGTCCTTCCCCTGAGGCCTTTCCACCTCCAGTTTATCCTACACTCTGCAGTAAGTGAATTATCCTAAAGCTCAGTTCAGACCAGGTCATGTCCAAGCTCAAAAAACAGCTCTCTGCTACCTATTAAGTAAAACGTATATTCTACCAAGATTAAAAGGGCCTACCAAATAGGGTCCCAAGCCCCCATCACTACCTGCCCCGTTGCCTGTGACCAGCCAACACAAACGGCCCACTATTCCCCAAATACTTCCAGCACTTTCCTTGCTCCTTACCTCTCCTTGTTTCTGATATCAGGAATGGCCTTTCCTCCATCTCTGCCTGCTAAAAACTTGCCAACCTTCAAGCTCCCCTCCTCTCCTCCCCAGGTTAATGCCAGTGTCCTCCTCCTGCAATTCATTTCCTATCCTCCAAGCTGGCAATGATCTCTGCCCCCTCTGAGTTCTCATGGCATTTATTCTTGTCTGTCTGCTGGAACCACCCATGTATATATTATGGTACAGTCCTCCGTGTAACTCTAATATCTGCTATTAGGTCATAAGCATCTAGAGGGCAGAGGGCTTGCATTATTCATGTTCATCCCCCATGGTGTCTTTCACATATCAACCCCTCAATGAAACCAGAAGCCAGGAAGCAAGAAATTAAACTGAAAAAGAAAACCTGGCTGGGTTCATAAATGTTTGGGGCTGCAAAAAACACTTAAAAAAAAAAAATCAATTCAGTGATCCCAGACATGCAACCCCCATTCTCCCCTGCCCACCCCCATTAAAAAAAAAAGAAAAAGAAAAAAGAAACATTACCTAGACCCAGGAAAATGACATGACTTGCCCAAGGTCACCCAATGAGTGACAGAAGAAGTATCAGAATTCAGAGCTCCTGAATCCCAATGCATCAACCCCATCAACAGATTGTTTGCTTCCTGCTCCTTTCTGTCCTCTAACTGGATAATTTTCTTGTTGATAAAGGTTTCCTCAGTAAAGTAATTTCATTATTTTACATATTATTTAAGCTTAAAGCATTTGTGCCACATTCCTGGCCCCACATATAATTTTAGCAAAATTATACTTTTTTTTTTTTTTTTAAACCAAAGGACCAAACAGAGACATCAGAGAAACATCTGGTCTGATTCATCAGGGCAGCAGCAACATTTCTATTTATACATGAGCACAGCCCTATCTTTGTAGCTCTCAGCTGTTCCTCATTGCTCAGTATGTTCCCCTTTTCAACCTTGTCTGTCCCTCATCAAGAGAGCATCCTGCATCCTGAGTCTTAAACAAAATCTAATGCGATAAAGGAGAATATATTCCCTATTCTCTAGCAGAGGTCTGAATTTCAAAGGAACTGTTTCTTTCTCAGTCTCTTTGTTCAAGAGCATAGGACAGCAAGCCTCAAGTGGTTGGGTGACTGCCATTTGTTTCACTGTATTCTGGGTACAAAGAAGTTGGATAAAAAACCAAGCTAGGGCATGAGTCAAGTTTGGAAGCAGGTCAGGCAGAAAGAGCGTATTCTAAATGGGGAAACTGAGGTTGATGTAGAGAGCATAAGGAGCACTAACTCTCCTCCAGCAACATTTGAGAGTGGTATAAATTAGAAAATGTTTGATCATAGGCATTCATCAGTA
Source organism: Leptonychotes weddellii (assembly GCF_054177405.1). NCBI lineage: Eukaryota > Metazoa > Chordata > Mammalia > Carnivora > Phocidae > Leptonychotes > Leptonychotes weddellii. The sequence continues at coordinate 94,536,945 of NC_138374.1, read as the reverse complement.
CAAGAAAAGCTTAGGAATCTTCCTGGGTTTTTTGTTGTTGTTGTTGTTGTTTTTAATACCAGACCCATGTCCCCTAAGAGAAGGTCACTATTTGTACCAACCGATAACAGTATCATTTGGGAAAGCAGTGGAACAGACCAGAGAGACAAACAGACCTCCACCAGTCATTTCTTCTTGGCAAACACTCCTCCAAAATAATGACCTCACCTCAGCATTCAACTACAGGAATGCAAAAAGAATAAAAGCACTCAGATGGAACCACAAGAGCGCCTGACATCAGTGCCTAATTAAAACCTTTAGAGGTCCTAAACACTGGAAATAATAAGGTGCCCACCTCACCCCATGTAATTAAAAAAATTTTTTTTTGCCAAGTGTCAGAAAGAGCAAGAAAGTTCTGATTTTTTTTCAGTGATGACCATTACAGAACTTGTTTTAGAAATGGCAAACTTCAAACTCTTAAAAATGTTGTACGTGCTTCTGTGTGTTCCTACTTCTGCCAGTGTTCTAAACACATCTTTTGAGTAATCCAGCTCTGTCTGGAATACACAGTACCAACCATCTATTAACTAACACAATCTATGAAGAGGATAATCTTTAGCAAATTAATTTCTGTGTTTCTCTAGTAACTATAGAAAGGCCAACTTACTTCACCCTAGCCAAAGAAAATGATCACTTCCTTAGCTTTGTGGTTCTAGAGTCCTCAAAAGATGCAATAAGAAAAAAAAAAAGCCAAATTATTCTAAAGGAGAGATTTTTAGAGTGATTCCACTGTCCTCATACTACCCTGAGAGCAATATTATAATTGGTCAACTTATGAAGGCTATACTGGCCCATTTTCATTTTGCCTCTGGTATAATCAAGGTGTCGAGACACTGATTATAACAGCCAAAGCCTATTTAAGACTCTTGTGAGCAAAGACAAAAAATTCCCAAAATATATCCCCAGTTGCCCATCATCTAAACATGGATGAAGATGACCATCATAGCACCTGAAAGTCTCACCATTATTGATCGGGGTTGATTGCTAGTATTAAGAATAAAAAATCGGGGCTCCTGGGTGTCTCGGTTAAGTGTCAGCCTTCGGCTCAGGTCATGATTTTAGAGTCCTGGGATCAAGCCCTGAGTTGCATCCGGCTCCCAGCGCAGTGGGAAGCCTGCTTCTCCCTCTTCCCCTAGCCCCCTCCCCCATGCGTGTGCTCTCTCTTTCAAATAAATAAATAAAATCTCTTTTTTTTTTAAAAGATTTTTATTATTTTTTTTGACAGAGAGCAGAGAAAGAGGGAGAGAAAGCACAAGGAGGGGGAGTGGCAGGCAGAGGGATAGGGAGAAGCAGACTCCCCGCTGAGCAGGGAGCCAAATGCGGGGCTCGATTCCAGGACTCTGGGATCATGACCTGAGCCGAAGGCAGACGCTTAACCTACTGAGCCACCCAGGTGCCCCATAAATAAATAAAATATTTAAAAAAAAAAAGAATAAGAAATCTGGAAAGTTTTATTGGTCATCTCCCCATTGGACATCCTTAGCAAGACAACCAGGGAGGAGCTAGAAGTTTAGAAACTAGTAGTCAGAAAGTGGGCCATTGGAATTTAAGATTGCAGAGGTGCAGTGTCTGAGTGATGACATGATATGGAAGGTGGTCCTGGGAAGTAGATAACTAAAGTAGAATGGAGGACAAAATCACTAGGATTAAGGAGTTACAAAAATTGGAAGCTAAGTTATTGAACTCCAGGATGATGGTAGGAGGTGGGATGAAGAGGGCAGCTGTGATTTTAGTCTCAAGGGCTTTGGAGAATGAAAGAAAGCAACCAGGAGGTTGGTTAGTGGCAGGAAGGAAGAGAGTGGTGGAGCTCATCCTTAAGAGAAGGATGAGCCTTTACAAGAGAGTGAAAGAGTGATGGTCTGGAAGTAGCATTGGGCGGTCAGCCAAATGCCACCCCCTGCTTCCTGACTTCCTCTACCGCACAGCAGAAGAAAGAGAATAAACAGCCCCAACTAGAGGAATTTGCAGGGCAAATCTTAGCCTTGAAGTAGGCCCCTTAATTCAAGGCAAGGAGAGTACACTTCTAAGAAGAGATATTAAGAATGTAAAGTATTTTATTTGTAATGGAATGATGGTTCCAGGTGGGTCAGTGGAAAGGATGATTAACAATGACAGACACGGGGCGCCTGGGTGGCTCAGTCGTTAAGCGCCTGCCTTCGGCTCGGGTCATGATCCCAGGGTCCTGGGATCGAGCCCCACATCGGGCTCCCTGCTCGGCGGGAAGCCTGCTTCTCCCTCTCTCACTCCCCCTGCTTGTGTTCCCTCTCTCACTGTGTCTCTCTCTGTCAAATAAATAAATAAAATCTTTAAAAACAAAACAAAACAAAACAATGACAGACACAAGAGATGAGAAAGGGGATTCATAGTGATAAGCTGAAGAAGTGAGAAAGTACTAAACCATTAAGGGGAGAAGGGTAAAAGAGAGGATAGAGGACAGGGAGGGGGGTGGGAGGATGGGTTAGCCTGGTGATGGGTATTAAAGAGGGCACATTCTGCATGGAGCACTGGGTGTTATGCACAAACAATGAATCATGGAACACTACATCGAAAACTAATGATGTAATGTATGGTGATTAACATAACAATAAAAAACTAAATATTTATTTATTTATTTATTTATTTATTTTTAAAAAACTAAATATTTAAAAAAGAGAGAGAGAGAGGATAGAGGACTAGAAGCATTTCCTTTCCAACCGGTGACTAAGAATTATGGGGATGAGAGAGATGGGTTTCAAATATTATACTTTGGTGCATGTTTTTTGGTGCCCGAATTGGATAAAGTTTCTGTCAAAATAGAGAGATGTGGAGCACCTGGCTGGCTCGGTAGGTAAAGCATGTAAATCTTGATCTCGGGGTTATGAGTTCAAGCCCCACATTGGGTGTGGAGATTACTTAAAAATAAAATCTTTTTTTTTTAAAGGTTTGATTTATTTATTTGAGAGAGAGAGAGAGACAAGCAGAGGGAGAAGCAGGCTCCCAGCCGAGCAAGGAGCCCAATGTGGGACTCTATCACAGGACCCTGGGATCATGACCTAAGCTGAAGGCAGACGCTTAACAGACTGAGCCACCCAGGCATCCCTTGAAAATAAAATGTTAAAAAAAAGAGATGTGATGAGGGCTGCAACAGGACAGTTCATAAGCCATGTCTTCTGCGCTGTGTGTCTGTGTTTGAAATGGTAGCAACAAGCCTATTTAGAACAAAATTTCTTTCCAAGTTTGTGATTCAGCAAAGGGGCCATTTCTCCATTTCACGAGAATTCAAATCTATCGATCTCTTTGTCTTATTCCTCGACTCTTAGTTCCAAGCCCTGCCTGGGACTAATGATTGCCCATCCGAAATATTCACGCTTGTCTCTTCCATTCCCTTGCATCCTGTCCTGCTGCATCAGCTCTGGATCATTCCCACAATCTCTCTTCTTCTGCTCCTCCTTCTCAAACAGCTGAGAAAATCACATACCCTAGGCTCTTATGCTGCTACAGATTCAAGCTCAACTGGCCCCTCAGAGACTCTGTCATTCCCTTAGTTTGTCTTTGGTCAGTTCCCTCTCCTGTTCTGTTCAGTAAATCCACCTAATCATTGTTTCTCTCCGCAAGACTTAGTCAACTCCCAGTTCTCATTCCCAACAAATGTTTCTGCCTATGGAGGCCACTGAGCAAGGCCTCCTTCAAAATCCCCACCCCTCCACCACTTTTTCCTTCAGCTTTAAGGATCAGTGGTCCCTCATCTTTTTCAAAAGCCAAACCCTCTCACCGATTTCAGGGCTGAAGCAATTATTTTCCCTCTTTTTTTTCTTTCAACCACACTTTTTCAACATTGGCTCCTTTCTTCAACTTAACGTGTTAATCTCTCCCATATAATCAAAAAGCTCCCCACCAATGAAGTGCACCAAACTCTGCAACTTTCTTTGAAATGCATCCAAAAAATAAGATGGACTGATGGATGGATAGACGGATAGATCCATAATAAACCAAATATAGCAAAATCCTCTTTGTAGAACATAGGTGGTGAATACATAGATGTTCACTGTACAATTCTTCCAACTTATCTGTATGTTTAAAAATTTGTCATAATAAAAATGTTGGGGGGGGGGGCTCCCAAATCAGCAGCCTCCTTAAGTCACCATCAAATCTTCTTCCTTTTTCCATCTGAACTTTTTGAAAAATAGATTATACTCACTGTCTTCACTACCTCTTCACCTCCCAGTTACTATTTTTAATACAGATCTTTAAAAAAGAGATAGAATGTTGTAAATATAGCGAAGTCCTCTTTATACCCCACCCAATCCCTTTCTCTCCTGGGTACTAATAATATGTCATGACTGTTCTGTTAGTATGTATCTTTCCCATGCATGCACATGAGTGTAAGCAAATCCTTTGATGAGTTTTTCTATTAATGTTTGATTTGTCGTCATGAAATTGTCATATACATAATATATCCTAGAATTTCTTTTTGCATTCAGTATTGTGCTTTTAAGATTTATCTGTTACTGGGTCTGTTACTGCTTCACAGATCTAGTCCACCCATTTTTTGTTTTTAAAGATTTTATTTATTTATTTGACAGAGACAGAGACAGTGAGAGCAGGAACACAAGCAGGGGGAGTGGGAGAGGGAGAAGCAGGCTTCCCACTGAGCAGGGAGCCCGATGTGGGACTCGATCCCAGTACTCTGGGATCATGACCTGAGCCGAAGGCAGCCACTTAACAACTGAGCCACCCAGGTGCCCTCCACCCATTTTAACTGCCATATAGTTTTACACCATATAAATAGTCCACTATTAATTTATACATTCCACTACGGATGGTTGTTTCCAATTTTATCATTGCAAACAATAGAGCAGTGACCATACTTAAAGCAATTTTCCTGGGCATATGTGTAAGTGTTTCTCTAGATATACGTCCAGAAATTGAATTACTATATAGTAAGGTACACACTTATTCCATGCTACAAAATATTGGCAAATTGCTGTCCATGATTGTTGTGCCAATCTACTGTTCCATCAGTAGAATATAAGAGTTTCTTCACATCCTTACCAATATTACACATTATCAGATTTTTAAATTTTACCATTCTCATATGTATAAAAAGCAATCCAGTTTTACATTTTGCATTTTCCTCTAGAGAGTTTAGGCATCTTTGCATATGCTCTTGGCAATTTGTGTTTCACTTCTACGAATTGCCTATTCACATGCCTTGATGATTTTTTTTCTATTGCATTTTTGTCTTTTTCTTATTGATTTTTTAAAGTTCTCTCTCCATATTTGCTGTGTCCTAATCTTTGTTCAGTTATTTGAATTGCAAATATTTTCTAGCCTTATCTTTTAACATTGTTTATGGTATTCTTACTGAAATAGAAATTTTATTTTTAATTTATCATCTTTTTTGTTTATGGTATAAGTTTTTCATGTCTTAAGAAAGCCTTCCCTACCTGGAAGTAATGAATGTATTTTCCTCTATTATCTTCTGAAAGCTTGACTATTCTGCCTTTCACATTGAAGTCTTTACTTCACTTGATATTTATTTATGTGTACAGTGAGAAGGATCTAATTTTTCCTTATATGGATAGCCAGTGGACCCAGGACCATTTATTGAATAGTCCAGCTCGTCCTTTTTGCTTTGTACTTTCACTTCTATCATATACCAAGATCTCTCATATGTGTAGCTCTCTGTCTTATTTAATTGGTCTAATTGGTCCATTTAGCTCTTTATGCTTTAGTACCACACTGTGTTAATTTCTATGTTAATTTCCACCTCTTCTTCTTTTTCTTTTTCAGAGTTGCTTTGCCTATTCTTAGCATGAAGTCTTCCACATGCACTTTATTTATTTTTTTTTAAAGATTTATTTATTTGACAGATAGAGACATAACGAGAGAGGGAACACAAGCAGGGGGAGTGGGAAAGGGAGAAGCAGGGAGCCCGATGTGGGGCTCAATCCCAGGACCCTGGGATCATGACCTGAGCCGAAGGCAGACGCTTAACCAACTGAGCCACCCAGGTGCCCCTAAAGATTTTATTTTTAAGGAATCTCTACACCCAACATGGGACTTGAACCTACAACCCCAAGATCAAGAGTTGCATGCTCTATGGACTGAGCCAGTCAGGCACCCCTTCCATGTGCATTTTAGAATCAACTGGTCAAATTTCACAAAGCACCCTGTTGGTAATTTAACTGTAAATTTAACAAAATTCTCCTACATTAAAGAGAATTGCCTCTGTATAATATTGAATTTTCAAGAATATGGTATGTCTCTCCTATTTTATATCCATCAACAAAGTTTTATCATCTTTTTACATGGTGGTCTATAAGTGATCTGATGCATCCTTAGTGTTTCAACTTCCACCTGTGTAGAGACAAATTCCAATGCGGTGCCTCCATCTCAGCTCTCTCCCCTCAGTTCTTGTTTATTCTGGCTCATTCTGGCTGTCCCCAGGCAGCTGGGACTTGGCATGTTTATAATAGAGCTCTTCATCTTCTCCATTAAACTAGTTTCTCCTCCTGTAGACACCATCTTAGCTCATGACCTTGTTATCTATATTTGCCATCGAAGAGAGAATTCTTTGATAGTCTCTCTCTTTAATTTCTCAAATCCAATCAATTACCATGCCATTACTATTTAACTTCCTAAACATTGCTTGATCTATTCCTGCCTCTCCATCTTCACTATCCATCTATCCATGCCTCAGATAGGGCTCTCATCTTTTTTTTTTTTAGAGATTTCATTTATTCATTTGACGCAGAGAAAAGGAGAGAGAGAGAGCACAGGTAGGGGGAGTGGCAGAGGCAGAGGGAGAAGCAGATTGCCCACTGAGCAGGGAGCCCTTGCGATGCGGGGCTGGATCCAAGGACCCAGTTATCAAGGCCATGAACTGAAGGCAGATGCTTAACCAACTGAGCCACCCAGGTGCCCCACTCTTCATCTTTTCCCTAGACTAGAACAGCAGTTTGCTAACAAGTCTCCTTTGTTTTGTCTGCCTTAAACTTGGTACAACCACAGATGCTACAACCCTTTTCCACAGTCACTGAAGTAATTTACTTGAAAATCTTGTCACGCCACTCCTCTGCCTTAAAACCCTCTAGTGTTTGTCCATTGCAGACAGGATGGTCTACTCTTTTTTTTTTTTAAGATTTTATTTATTTGGGGTGCCTGGGATCAAGCCCCGCATCGGGCTCCCAGCTCAGCGAGGAGCCTGCTTCTCCCTCTCCCTCTGCCTGCTGCTCTGCCTATTTGTGCTCTCTCTCTGTCAAATAAATGTCAAAAAAAATCATTTTGGGGGGCACCTGGGTGGCTCAGTCGTTGGGCGTCTGCCTTCGGCTCAGGTCGTGATCCCGGCGTCCTGGGATCGAGCCCCGCATCCGGCTCCCTGCTCGGCGGGAGGCCTGCTTCTCCCTCTCCCACTCCCCCTGCTTGTGTTCCCTCTCTTGCTGTGTCTCTCTCTGTCAAATAAATAAAATCTTTAAAAAAAAAAAAAGCTTTAAAAAAAATCTTTTTTTAAAAAAAGATTTTTCCTTATTTATTTGAGAGAGAGCGAGTGAGCACAAGCTGGGTGAGGGGCAGAGGGAGAAGCAGACTTCCTGCTGAGCAGGGAGCCCAATGGGGGCTCAAACCCTGGGATCACGACCTGAGCTGAAGGTAGACACTTAATGGACTGAGCTACCCAGGCAACCTGGTCTACTCTTCTTTTTTAAGATTTTATTTATTTATTTGACAGAGAGAGAACACAAGCAGGGGGAGCCGCAGGCAGAGGGAGAGAGAAATGTAGGCTTCCCACTGAGCAGGGAGCCTGACGTGGGGCTCGATCCCAGAACGCTGGGATCATGACCTGAGCTGAAGGCAGATGCTTAACCCACTGCGCCCCTGGTCTACTCTTTTTAACATAGCATTCAGAGCCCACCATTGTCTAGCCCTTACCTTTCTCTCTAGCTTCATTTACAACTTACTCTTGCCTTCAGCAACCCAAAACTGCTTGGAGTTTCCTATGTAGCCTATGCATTTTTTTTCCTTCACAACTTTGTCAATGGTGTCCTTTCTAGAAGGCACATCTCCACTTCCATTCACCTCTCCTACTCCAACCCCAAACCTAATTTCCCTCCCCATCTCTACCTGACTAACTCTTCACATCCTTTGAGATCCAGCTCAGTTGCCAGCTCATTCAAAACACCATCCCTAAATCTGGCAGGCTTAACTAGGTGTCGCTCTTCAATGATCTCATAAATGCTGTGATTATTACCATATCTTGTGCTTACCATACTGCATTGTAATTATTTGTTTATATAACCCCATTGGACTGTGAACTCATCAAGAGAAGTATTTGGGTTTTATTCATTTAAAGTTCAAGAACCTAGTAGAGTATCTGGCACATAAATATTTGTTGAGTTCAATGAACAAATGATGTACTTGAATTGAATATGCTCTTTATAGAAACTTTTTGGTTTTCTATGTATTATTGCTTAAAATTTAGTTTTCACTAGACTTCTCCCACCACATAGAGTTCATAAATTTAATTTTTTGCTCTGGCTAACCAATTCTAGGAATAATAAAAAAAACAGTGACCTCTCAGTGTGGCTAACATGGTCTAGGTTGGAGTATGGAACCATAGGGGAAAATAGAAACAAATAAAGCAAGATAGAATGAAGAGAGTATCCAAATTGGAACAGGCAGAACCTATCATCCCTATTGAGGACTAATACTATGGTAAGGAGTGATTAATATTTATGAGCTGATTCACCTAGTCAGGGCTCCTGGATTGTTTGCTAAGTGATATCACCTTGAGATTTACATAAGCTTATCTGGAAACCCCATCCCATGTCTGAGGGGAAAACCAATGCTCTCCCCCAACTCCCTGCAGCTTTTCTGAGCTCTCCATTCTCTTGGTAACCTCAGGGTTTGATTTCTGGCTTCTGTAGAATTCCCATTCTTCACTCTGCATCTTGCAGCTGTTCCTTTATGTTCAATTGGCAGTGACCCAAGGGTGGGTTGCAGCCTCTCTTCCTAAATTTCCCACCTTAAGTTCATGAGAGGCAGCTGTGTGTAGTAGACTCTTCCTGGAGATTCGAAGATAATGCGTGCCACATCGGGGAGCTACTTGGCAAATATGCAACACTCTTCAGTAGCCAATTTAAAACCCAAAACTTAATTTCCTTGCTCTATTTCCACCAACCCAAAGTTAAGCCTCCTGACACTTTGCTCAGTCTTCTTTCCCCATGCTTCCTCCTCAATTACTTTTTCTCTTTTCTTCCTGTATTTCCCAATTTTTTTTAAAGATTTTATTTATTTGAGAGAGAGCGAGAGAGAGCATGAGCAGGGAGGAGAGAGAGAGGCAGGCTCCCCACGAGCAAAGAAACCGACATGAGGTTCAGTCCCAGGACCCTGGGATCATGACCTGAGCTGAAGGCAGACGCTTAATGACTGAGGCACCCAGGCGCCCCTTCCCAACTAAATCTTTTATAAAACTTTATGTAGGGGGTGCCTGGGTGGCTCAGTTGGTTGGGCAGCTGACTTCAGCTCAGGTCATGAACCTGGGGTCTTGCGATCGAGCCCCACGTCAGGCTCCCTGCTCAGTGGGGAGCCTGCTTCTCCCTCTGCAGCTCCCCCTGCTTGTGCTCTCTTGCTCTCTCTCAAATAAATAAATAAAATCTTAAAAAACAAACAAACACCTATGTAAAAGAACACCTTTAGTTATTGTTTTGTTTTAAAGATTTTATTTATTTATTAGAGAACAAGCGAGAGAGAAACAGCATGAGAGGACAGAGGGTCAGAGGGAGAAGCAGGCTCTCTGCTGAGCCAGGAACCCGATGTGGGGCTCGACCCCAGGACCCCGGGATCATGACCTGAGCCGAAGGCAGTCACTAAACCAACTGAACCACCCAGGTGCCCACCTTTAGTTATTGTTAATGATCGGTGACTGAACCAGGTGGTACCAATAAACACAAATAGTCACCATCCCGGTGTTCCGGTTGGGACAAAGTAAGCTGTAGTCTTTACAGAATTATTTAGTACTGGACCTTAAAATAGTCTTAATTTAATGCCTTTAAATAAACATTCCTCGGGGCGCTTGGGTGGCTCAGTCGGTAAGCATCTGCCTTCAGCTCAGGTCATGGTCCCAAGGTCCTGGGATCGAGCCCGACATTGGGCTTCCTGCTCAATTGGGAAGCCTGCTTCTCCCTCTCCCGCTCCCCCTGCTTTGTGTTCCCTCTCTCGCTGTGTCTCTCTCTCTCAAATAAATAAATAAAATCTTCAAAAAAATAAAAAATAAACATTCCCCATATTTGATATATGTATATATAGCCAATCTGAATGGGGTGTTTCTAGCAATAACAAATATTGACAGTTCCTAAATTTCTGGAATCCCAATGAGATTTTCTGTTTTGTAAAGACTTGAATTCATTCTTTCCACCAAATACTTGTCAAGAGCCTACTGTGGGACAGGCACTGTGATAAATCCTGAAAACTGAGTGGAGAAGAAAAGAATTCAACTCCCTGCTCCCATGGAGCTTATATTCTAGCAGGGGCCATGGTCAATAGGAAGGAAATAGATAATTATACATTGTTGTGGGCGCCTGGGTGGCTCAGTTGGTTAGGGTTGTTTGGGAAGTCCTCTCTGAGCCTTGACCTGTCATCTGAGACCTAAGTGATGAGAAGGAGCCAGAAAAGAAAGGGGGAGAATTGCTAAGAGGCCATTGCAATAGTTCTGGTAAGAGATGATGGTGGCTTACATTAGGATTGTGGCAGTGGAGGACAAAGGAAGGCAATATAGTCCAGATATGTTTTGAAGGTAGAACTACAGGCCTACCTCGACTTACAATGGGTTTACGTCCCAGTGGAACCTGTTGTAAGTTGAAAATATCATAAGTAGAAAATGTATTTAATACACCTAACCCACCAAACATCATAGCTTAGCCTAGCCTATCGTAAATGTGCTCAGAACACTTACATTAACCTACGGTTGGACAAATCATTTAACACAGTCTGTCTTATAATGAAGTGTTGAGTATTTTATGTCATTTATTCAACACTATACTGAAAGTGAAAAACAGAATACATGTATGGGCACAGGACGGTTGTAAGTGTACTCGTTGTTGACCCTCATGATCACATGGCTGAGTGGGAGCTGTAGCTTGCTGCCCCTGTCCAGCATCATGAGAGAGTTTAGTACCTCTACCCCTGTCACTAGCCTAGGAGAAGATCAATACTCAAAATTCAAAGTATGGATCCTACTGAACACATAGTACTGTTGCACCATGGTAAAGTTGAAAAATCCTAAGTCGAACCATCGTAAGTTGGGAATTGTCTGTTTAGTAGTATTTGCTGATGGGTTATATATATATATATATGAGAAAAAGAATCAGGTGAGAGAAAGAATCAGGGATAACTTCTGTGTTTGTGGCTTGGGCAGCTACGTAGTTCATTTGACACCAAGATGGAGAAGACTAGAAGAACAGACTTGGGTAGGGAAATATTTTGGTCCTATAAATTTGAGATGCCTCTTAGATAATCACGTAAGGATATTGGATATGTGAATCTGGCATCCTGGGAAAGGTTAGGGCTGGAAATATATATTTGGAGCAATCAGCACACAGATGCTATTTAAAGTCACAGAACTGAATGAGCTCTCCGAGGGAGAGAGTTATTCTTAGAGAAGAGAGCGCAGGACTGAGCACTGAGGCACTCCAACATTTAGAGGTCAGATAGAGAAATGGAAGACAGAAAATGACTGAGAAGGAGCAGCCGGTGAGGCAAGAAAAAGCCAAGAGAGCATGATACGTCAAAAGTCAAGGAGGGGCGCCTGGGTGGCTCAGTTGGTTAGGCGACTGCCTTCGGCTCAGGTCATGATCCTGGAGTCCTGGGATCGAGTCCCACATCAGGCTCCCTGCTCGGCGGGGAGTCTGCTTCTCCCTCTGACCCTACCCCCTCTCATGTACTCTATCTCTCT